>NC_067473.1:41319874-41663624 GCF_947179515.1 Apodemus sylvaticus | reverse complement strand
TGTACCCTATGCTAAATCCATCAACATCAGGTCAGCTATGTTCAATGAATTTCCATTTATGAGTCCATATTTATCTTTCCCCTAAATTAAAAAGCCTGTGGCTTTGGCTTTTCACTATTGCTTCTTTTAAATTCAAGGGGCATTTTTATGTCTAATGTTTCTTTCTTTAACTTATGATTAAGGTCATTTACAAACTGGATTTTTGATGAAATAGAATATCACTCCTGTGTTTTGACTCCTTTTGCAGTAACTGGAGTGCCACCAAGGTACCAGTATATCAGAGGGTTTGATTAACAGACAGAACTCACAGAACTCCCCACGGATTCATAGCATGCATTTCACTGTCACAAGTTCAGCCTTTGGGGTGTTTACCTGTTGTCTCCCCAACCCTGTGTTTATCCTTGTGTTGTCACATGGCCTAGCAAAACCAGGCAGCTGTTGATAGACAGGTATGGCCGAGCAGCTCCTTGTGCCACAGGCGCACTTCCTGAAGGAGTATCTACAGTTGCAACTATCTTTATAGACAGTTTGCTATGGTTGGGTGATCAGAAGAGAGCAAATGTACACTAGCTAACAATCGGAAGATCTGCTCACCTGGAAGCCATTAGAGACTGTCTACACTGGGGCTGCCACTAGTCTAAACAAGAAACAAATCCCACTTCCCAGAGACTGCAATTGATGTTTACAAAGGCCTCCAAATGCCCCTGGGGATCAAATGGTGCTCAACCATAGTATCAGAAAGTCTGCTTGGGCTAGGCAGTGGTGGCTCATGCCTTTAATGCCAGCACTTGGAAAGCAGAAGCAGGTGTATTTCTGAATTCTGTAGACGAGGCCAGCCTGGTCTACAGAGTGAGTTCTAGGACAGCCAGGACTATACAGAGAAACCCTGTCTCAAAAAACTGAAAAAGGAAAGAAAGAAAGAAAGAAAGAAAGAAAGAAAGAAAGAAAGAAAGAAAGAAAGAAAGAAAGAAAGAAAGAAAGAAAGAAAGAAAGGAAAAGAAAAGAAAGAAAAGAAAAGAAAAGAAAAGAAAGGAAAGGAAAGGAAAAGAAAGGAAAGAAAAGAAAGGAAAGAAATTAAAGAAAGGAAAGAAATTAAAGAAAGGAAAGAAAAGAAAGAAAGAAAGAAAGAAAAGAAAGAAAGAAAGAAAGAAAGAAAGAAAGAAAGAAAGAAAGAAAGAAAGAAAGAAAGGAAGAAAGAAAGAAAAGAAAGGAAAGAAAGAAAAGAAAAGAAAAAAGAAAAGAAAAGAAAAAAGAAAAGAAAAAAGAAAAGAAAAGAAAAGAAAAGAAAGAACGTCAGTTCTTGTTAGAGGATTTCACTCTCATGTCTAAGAGCTTTGGAAAAAAAATGTTCATTTCCTGTCTTGGTTTGGTTTTATTGCTGTGAAGAGACACCATGACTACAGTAACTCTTATAAAGGACAATATTTCATTGGGGCTGGTTTATAATTTCAGAGGGTTAGTCCATTGTCATGAAGGCAGAACACGGTGACGTACAGGTAGACATGATGGAGAGCAGGAACTCAGTGTTCCACATCTCAATCCACAGGCAACAGATCTAGACTGTGAGCCTCACAGGGTGTATGTAGCTTGAGCATAAGAAACCTCTCAGCCTGCCCCCACAGTGACATACTTTCTCCAACAAGGACACACCTTTGAAGTGCTACACACTGAGCTAAGCATCGAAACACACGAATCTACATGGACCATTCCTTCCTATTTGACCAACCTCGAGTCAAGCAAGGGCAGAGTGTAAGTCCATTATTCTGCTCTTTACACAAGGAGGGCAGATGGTAGTTTCCTTCAAGGTTGACTTTTGAACAAAATCCCAGCCCAACTCAAAGCTTTCAGGTCTGTTCCCTATGCATTTCACTGCATGTATCATCTGCCATCTGTGGTGCCCCTTGTCTATCCCTTTGCAATATGAAAAATTAGAAATTATCCTACAAAACAATACTGGCCATGCCCCTCACAACTTCCATATGTTCCATATGTTCCAAAAATTCAATACAAGTGCATTCACTGTCCACATTAGTTTAGAAACCACCTCCTCCAAGAGGAGTTCCTCACTTCTCCTTGCTGGATGGAGTAGTGCAGCCATCTTAGGTTAAAAGCTACTATCACAGTCCTTATTTCTTCCAGTGTTTCTTCCCATATTTCATCAATTGGTGTTCTATAGAAAGTAAATGCTGTGTATTTTGAGCACTTTGTAACCACAACACAACACAATGTCTGAAATATACTTGGTAGTCAGTATCTGCTAAGTAATCTAAATTAATCTAAATTAATGTATCCATATCTCAAATCTCTTGACATTAGCACCATTAGATAACAATATCCACATCTAATTTGCCTACTGAAAGACAAAAGTAATTTGTGTTAATGGGAGTTTTAAGAGAAAACCATGAATGAATTATTTCTCAAAATGTGTTTCTTGCGATTCTTTGCCTCTAGTGTTCCAACAGGAAGTATGGCAACTTTAGTGCTCTCATCAAGATGCCTGGTTGAAATAACAGTGGAAAGCAAACAGGCATGGTAGAGAAAAGAGTGAAAGCGGAGACGAGGATGAAGCAAAGATGAATTTTCCTCTTGAAGCCAGGAAGACTAACCGCACCTCTTCTGCCTCCTCCTAGACCCTTTACTGGAGCCCTGCTAAAAGAAGCTCATTTTAGGGAGAATGAGTTGAATTTTCCAAAGTTATAAAGGGCTCATAAGAACAAAAATTCAGTACAATAATCTTGAGAAATTCATGGAACAAAATTCCAGATAAGATAAAACAATTTAAGAGGCCAATCTCTTTGATCTCATTTTCTTTTGTTCATCTACCAACGATAATGATCAAGATGTGGTTTAATAGAACATTACTGTTCTTCTGCATGAGACAGATCAAGCAGGGGTCAAGTCTCATATCTATGGTTCTTTGAAGGGTAGAATCTTGCAGATAAATAAACCCCTAGCTACCTCACAAATAACACTACCCCATAATGGCATTTCCATTTCTGATTCATTCACTAACAACAGATGTTCCAAATGATTACTCCATTATACAGGGGACCAAGAAAAACAGGACACAGAGCTTGTTCTCAGAGACATTATTTCTCTACACAGCTTGTGGTATGTCTAAAATAAATGCACCAAGTACTGATTCACCTTCATTAAATATATCATTTATGGTGTGTGTACGCACATACACATACATATGTATAACATCTTTCTATTCTTAGAGTATAAACAAAGTTACACAGAATAGGTCACCTTAAGCCCTAAATAAAGATGTGCCTAAAATATTTTCTATATAATATGTTTTAATACATATTTGATGGAATAATTTGAAGCAGTTATCCTAATCACTCTCTGAAATCTAGTACTAACTCCAGGTTGAACATCTATGCTCCAAGTTCAAAACTTTTAAGCATAATTCAAAAAGCTTTGTATTTTAGAAATTTTTAGGAATACTCAATTATGCAAACCTTTTAAACTCTGGAATAGAAGCCTCCAAATAAAAAACACATCTGTCCCCAGTGCAGACATGGTATCCTGTGCCCCTCTTCTTGTTTAGGCAACAAACTGGCATCGCCTCTATCAGACACACTGGACATTCACATTAACCCAACAAAGGCCGCTCGCACAAACTCTTCTGCAACCATGAACCAAACAAACAGACATGAGAAAAGGAAAGAACAAAGACACCTGCCCATCTCACTTTCACAGCCGCTTGTGGACTGTAGAATGCTCTGTGTGCCTGTTGTAGGATGCTCTCACCCTTGCCGACATACTCAGGAAACATTCTACACTTACTCTTAGTCATCATATGAGGGAAACAACAGCAGTATAGAAACCTACCCTTAAACTCTCTTGTTGTTAGTTCCAGGCAGTGTGAGGTCTTTTTGCCCCACCTCCAAGAAAGCTAATCCAAGGTCCCCTTTCAACCAAAGAGGAAAATTCACTGAAGAAATAAAAAGGATTGATATACAAAAAAACTCAAAAAAATGTGCCGTCTGGGATTTGAATGATTCAATCGGGAAATTCTACATGGCCTTAGTAATTCTGGGCGGGGGGAAGAGCAAGGAACATGCATTCAGCTACACCCAGAAAAATTCATCTTATGCTGCAAAGCCAAACACCAGATGTGATTTGCAACTTTTGGACTGGATTACCCCAGAAGGTCTGTCAAAGGGCCCTTCTGTGGCTGGTGCTTTGGAGCCAAACACGGCAGTTTCAGTGATGGTAATGGCTGGCTAGGGAGGAATGTTACCTTGGTAAATTATGATAACTGGGCAATAAGGATTACCAAAGCCAACATAAATTTAAGGGGTTTGTGAGTGTGCCAACTATGTGCATTACAGATGTATGCGCTTATGTACTGTCTTCTCCATCATCAGAGACAGAAGTTCCTCATGCATGCAGTCCTTGTTGAAATGACATCCATTATCAGAACTCTTGCTTACTCCACACATATCCCATACCTGACAGCTTATCATTCGTGATCTCAAGGCCTACACTTCTTGGCAGCTGATCTCTGGGGTCCGAATCAGGAGGGCACCTAGTCCAAAGTTCAACAAAGCTTCACAGTGATTCATACTTATGAGCCTGAAGCCACAGCTTATGGTATCAGTGGTAAGGATTATCTTCTTGTCTCAAGAACTAACTGCTTCATTGGCCCATCTTTTCCACTAAAACTCTCTTTAATCACTTGCCTAACATACTTGATCATTTCCATAGCAGCTACCCCAGGAAATGGAGCTGGACTAGGATTAGAATCATTGAAAGGGACTGGCAACCCTTCAAATCTTCATTTGCTGAAGCAGCCTAATTTTGTGGTGAACGTTTTAGAAGCTGCATGTGCCTAGAGTGTCAAAACTTGCGTTCCTACTTGGCTGAGATGCACTATTTTGAAAGTCTGAATAATCTGATTATGATGAATATAGATCTTAGTCACTGGTCCTTCTGACTCCTCAAATACCTTCTATTCCTGGTTTCTTCAAAGGCAAACAGAAAACAAACTAAGGATCAATGCAGGGTGCCCAGTGTCCATTTCACAGAAACTAGTGTGAGCTGGTTACAAAGGCTTGGACAATAAACAGCCCAACAGTAAAAGGGCCGGTACAAAGCTTGTTAGCTGAAGTCTCAACACAGAAAGACTTCTTTATAGCTTCTGTTTTCAATCTGTTGAAATGAAAGCATTCCTTCTACATTAGAATCATACACTGTTTGGGGGTATGCCCTTTGTAGATTACCAGCTGACAGGAAACAATGCTAACTTACCATGGGGTCAATGTTACCTACCAGCAAATTGTCTTGATGTAATTGTTGAGTTTATACATCTTTGACTAAAAAACAAAACAAAACAAAAAGCAGCTGTTCCTTATAGGAAACTTTATGTCCCTAAACATAGAGCCACCAGTAGAAAGTTAATAGTGTAAATATCCAAAAGAGCTTGTGTCTGTGTTTCTGTTTGTGCACACTGCTACAAGGCTGGAGGAGCTCTGTTATACTTTGAGTGTGAAATGTTCCCCACAAGCTCATGTGTTTAAACACTTAAGTCTCTAGCTAGTATTGTTCAGGGGAGGCTTTAGACCCCCTGCGTTAGTGCATGGGGCCTGCTTGCTAGACACAGGGCACCAGTGGTGGGTTTTGATAGTGATGGCCCAGCTCCATTTTCAGTCCACACTTTTTCCTTCTTGCTTCCCCAGATGTAAGGAATGGAAGCATCGAACGTGAACCTCTACAGACCAACAGCTGCACCCTTCCCTCATGGCAGACTGAAGCTGTGCTCCAAAATACATTGTTCTCATACCGAAGAGAAAAGCAACAAACACTGGATCCAAAGGAATGCTTTGTCTTTGTATCAGGAGTCAAAATTCAACGTTTCTGTTTTCAGCTTCGCCAACATTTTAAGAATTAATTTCAGGTGAACCTAAGAAATTCTGTTTTTGTAATCAAATATTTCTATATATTTCTATTATTTCTATGATCAATTTCCATAATGGGTAGGGAAACACTGGCGTTGTGGGGAAACAGAACTGGCTCTTACGTTCATATTTCAGCTGACACTTAATACACAGCTTTCTATTTATATAAGATTGACAAAGGCTAGAAAAACTGAGGAACAGCAAGCTAGGCTCTACAAAACAGCTAATAGTCTCTCCCCTCCTCCTCTATGTCTCATAGCCCTCAATACCAAGCATGAATGGCACTTCCCTAACCAATTACCTGCTGTGTTCTCTTAAGCAAGTTGCTGAACTTTCTAAGCCTTGATTCCATTTCCACAGAAGGAATGGAGGCTTAGAATGTTAAGTTCTCCGCCCTTGATGCTTTTTGAAATCTTAGGGATTATTAACTAAAAACAGAAGATGTAAGTGTTTCTAAGTATACTATGTATTGAGCAGAGGCACATTCATTGGTGTGGTGAGAGTATTTTAAAATTGAAATGCACAGATTATAATGAATCAGATATATGGATTATTTCCCTCTCTACCATCTTAAGCTTTAGAACTAAAGTTTTTAACCTTTAGCCTCAAGACAGCCTATAAACTTTCTTGAAAGTGGATCCAAAGACTGTAGTAGCTTTTACAATGCTTTTAAAAGAAGTTTCTGATGACCCTGTATTAGTGAAAATATTCCATATATAACAAATACATGGATGGAAAAATATGATAAATCTCAAATCAAATCAATGCTATATATCAAATCCTTTCGTTACAAAATTAAATAGTTTGAAGATCAAATGTCATATTTTGAAGATAGCATCAGAAAGGCAAGCACATTTAAATATACCTATTTCCTAAGGGATGATTACAGGGCAAGTTAACATGGCAGACACTGCCCGATGGCCCCAGCCCACACATTTCATGCCTTTGTATGAAAAGCAGAGTCCATCAATGCAGCAAGACTCACATTTACGGAAAACACATGAGCTTTAGAGTTAACCATACATGGATTTGAATGCCAGCTCTGCAGCTGTTTAGGAATGTGTGAGTTTGTAAGTTATGTAAATTCACAGCACCTCAGTCTATACATCTCCTGAAATGGAGTAACCATCTCCTTGCAGAGTTTCTGTGAAGATATAGCTAATGTGTATAACACATTTGAAAAATGATATTGATTTTTTTAAAGTTACAAATACTACCAAAAGCAGACAGCAGTACATGTTGGTGAAGAGAATAGGCCTGGAGTGGACACCATGTCTTAGAATGTTCCTATCATGTAAACAAAGATTGTCTACAGCTGATCTCTTTTATAGCTACATGACTTTGCTTTGATAGTTCGGGGATTACTGTGAACAAGATACTTCTCAGACATGGCATAGCACTAAATGAAGCTAACAATAGCACCTACCAAGCATGTAGTTATATATAAAAGTTTAGACAATGTCTGGCACCAACATATTATAAGAACCCAATGTGTTAGCTGTTGCTGCTACTGTTACTTTAGTCACTATGAGAAAGGCATTCTGGTGGTTAAGAAATTGAAAATGGAAACAAATGGAATTCCTAGAAATGACAATCCGGATTTTAGATAAATTTGTAGAATAACAAAGCATGAGATGTTAGTTCAGTGACAAAATCAAAACTGGAGTGTGGATCACAAGGAAGTGTGACCAATTAATCTATAATCCTAGAAAAGACAGTTTTCACAAGATCTGTCAGAAGAATTTGTAAATATCAAGAATTTTCAAACTCAAAATTTCAAAGTCAAATTTTCTTCCGTTTTTCTAATAGTAAAGAATTGTTAGGCAAGTGGGAATATATGTTGTCTTGCTTTTCCCAACGAAGCATGTTATTTCTCAGTTTTTCCCCCTCTCCATTCTTGCCATTTTTCTAAATCCTTTTTACAAAGGTCAGAAAAGCATCCCTAATCCCTTCATATCACTTCCCAGAACATGACTTATAAAACTTAGCCACTTAACAAACAATAAAGGACTGCTGTGCCCATAAACCATCCCAGAAACAGCCACCCAACCAGAACATTCCGACTTGCAGAGATAACATAATCCTGTTGTTTTGGGTGTGACTGTATGAGAGGGATGGAGGGCTGCGATTCAAAACGCTGTCCCTAGCAACTTAGATAAGGATGCCTGAGTCAAGGCAACACAGGGCGCCCCATAAGCTGTCTACCCCAGGAGCTCCAGAGCACTCACGTCCTTGTACAGGGCCAGATAAAGGACTACAAGCTCAGTCAAGATCCTTTGGGTCTTCAAGAAAAGCATCGGGGATGAACTTCACAGAACCATACCATGGGATGCGATAAGGAGCAGGAGACATGTTGTTATAGTCCTAAGCGGCTGCAGCTCACCCTCAAGAATAGTAACTTCAGTGGCCAGCTCATTAGATTTCTACTGTAAGTGACACAAGCATGAGCCAAGTCAGCACCAAACTCCCCGCAGAGTTCAGTGGGCATTAGGTCAGCTGCACTATATTGACAACTGCTGACCTCAAGGCCTCTAATGAGGCAGTTCAGCAACACTGTGTCCTGCCACCAGTGAGACTCTTTTTCCATGAATAATGGACAAGAACATCATTTCTGTTGCCAGGTACACAACATAAACAAAACTTAACACAGGCCTTGATAGGGTGAGCATGTCCATTTGAAATAAAGGAATTTTTCAAAGTGCAAGCCAAGTTTTAGTGGAGGGTGGGACAGGCTGTCGTAACAAGTAATGTGAACATATGTTATCAGAATTTAATAAATCAGTTTTTGATCGTTGAGAAATGGAGGCTGTGCAATGGGATACATTGAGACAATGAATAAGTCCAAGTGAGTTCATTTCTTTACTTGGCAATCAGTTTTATAACACAAGGCTGATGATTTCTGTAATGAACTGAGATCCTCATGAAAGGAGTCTTGAGACTTGTGATCTCAAGGCTTTTTCAGTTAAAGCCTTACTTCTTAAGGCTTAGCCGTCTAAAGAGAGAACAGCACTGAGCAAGAACCTTGCATTGGGCAAAATGCACTGCCCGGTAGAGCCATGGCATGAGACTACCTTGTTTGGTACTAAAAGGCGTTCAATATATGAACATTGTGCCCACAATGATGTATAGCTTACATCTCCAAGCTTCATGTGAACAGTGAGGTTCTAGAGAATAAACAGAGAATAAAAATGAACTGATGTGAAGGCCAAACACGCTTCAGTTTGTTTACTTTAAAGTATTCCACAAATACTTTAAAATCAGCTCCATACTAAACAGTGTATATCTTGTTACACAGGGTATGCATATCTACACAGGCAAACTGATGCCATCCTTGGCTAAAAGCTTTTACTTTCCTTGAGTCTGAACAAGACTTTGAGAAAAACAAACAAAAACAGGCACACCGCAGCTCAGTTTCCTTAACAGCAGAGGATAACAACGCCATCCCTTAGGGAGGATTTATGTCAAAAATAAAATCCAAATGATATAGTTTGTTCTCTATGTTTGAAGAATTCCAGAAAATCTGTGACCTGAATAATACTTAAATGGACTAATGAGGCTTACTGAAGAAATAATAGTTTATAATGCAAAAAGATTATTATGATACTACATGTCATAATATGTTATACTAAGTAACTATGCCACAATATCAAATCTATAAGTAAACACATTCTATGGAGAGAATTATTGAAATAAATCAGAAGAATGTGGAGTTTATAGAGTTTAAGCCTAGCAGGAAATTATGTATATAACTTTTGTATTATCAATCAAATACTAAATGCATAGATATCACTGCACAGAGAATAGTTTTAGATTTTCTAGATTCTACAAGCTTATTCACCAGACTCATTGGTAACAAGGAAAGTAGAAGATGGAAAACGCTTATGAGGAAGTGAGCGCACTGGTGAAGGGCCTTCAACGACACCACATGAAGAAATGGGGACAGTCTCTTATTAAGGAAGACACCCAGGAAAGGGAACAGAACTTGTTCTCCAAACATTTGCTACACTGTCATCTGTGCCAAGGCAATTGGTTGTTCTATATTGATCTAGAATATCAACAAGGTGACCACAGTCAACTTGCAAGGTATCATGGGAAGATTTGGTGCTGCTCAATCCAGCATGGGGTATCTCTTGATCAGGAGGGAATCGAGCAGAGACACACAGCTGTGGGGAGAGCAGGAACAGGGTGTGCCAAGTTCAGGAAAGAAGGGAGCACAAACTACATAATGTTCCACCTGGGTAAGCACTAACCTGAAGGTGCTGGAGAATGATCATAGGAGCACTATAGGAACACTATAGGAGCACTATAGGAACACTATAGGAACACTATAGGAACACTATAGGAACACTATAGGAACACGATAGGAGCACTATAGGAACACTATAGGAACA
Organism: Apodemus sylvaticus; assembly: GCF_947179515.1. NCBI lineage: Eukaryota > Metazoa > Chordata > Mammalia > Rodentia > Muridae > Apodemus > Apodemus sylvaticus. The sequence continues at coordinate 41,653,324 of NC_067473.1, read as the reverse complement.
CTATAGGAGCACTATAGGAACACTATAGGAACACTATAGGAACACTATAGGAACACTATAGGAACACTATAGGAACACTATAGGCTGCAGTTCTTAGAGTAATATCAAAGCCCTACTCGCAATTGTCTTTCCTATCTAATTGCTGGATATGTCAAGGACAATGAAGTTTTCAAATGCATACAAATACCCAAGGACTTACCATCATACTTTGCTAAGACTGCCTGAACATCAGCATAAGCTTGGAGTTCCAGAAGAGCTTCTAGAAGGTTTTCATGGATATTGAACATGCTTAGGAGGGGGAACTCCTTCATTAACTAGAAAAGAAGAGACCAGGAGAATAATTAATATAAATGCCTTTTAGAAATAAAGCATATATGTGTAGTAAATAATGACTATAATCAAGTATCTTAGGAAATTGTTCTGGAGGCTGGGAAAAGGCTCAGTCAGCAAATTCTTGACTCATAATCTAAAGGACTTGAGTTCAACCTCCTGAACTCATATTAAAAACAAAGACAAACAAACAAAACTCTCCAGAGCATGCCTTGTAATCTCCATGCTGTGCTGGAGAGGTCATGGCAGGAGAATCCCTAGGGCTTGCTGGCAGCTAATTTAGCTGGATCAGTAGGCTTGACATTCAGTGAGAAACCCTATCTCAAAACAAAAGAAAAAGGAAAGGAAGGGCAAAGGAAGGGGAGGGGAGGGAAGGGAATGGAGTGAGTGTGTGTGTGTGTGTGTGTGTGTGTGTGTGTGTACATGTGTAGAGGCCAGACATCAGTATCTGGTATCTATCTTGTTTTCTGTTTTTTCTTTTCTTTCCTTCCCTTCCCTTCCCTTCTCAGTGGACATCAGCTGGGCTCGTCAGCAAGGTATTCCATGGCTTGAACCTGGCAAACTGGATGAAGTCCTGTAAAAGGGCAAGGAGCAAGAGATGCGACTATACCAAGTATAGATTAATGGAACACATAGTGCTTCCCAACTAAATACAGAGGACAGGCCCAAAGGGACTAAGGCATAGTGTCAGCTTTAGTGAGCAGTAAGGAGAAAGGACAGTCCAAGAATTCCCTAGTACATTTTCTCTTACAGGAGGATTAAATTGTGTCTTGAAGGACAGGACGAGATTTTTTATAAAGGAAATTCATGTATTTGTGATGGTCTACTTCAGTGACCCTTTCACAGGGGTCACATGTCAGATTTCCAACATATTAGATATTTACATTATGATTCATAACAGTAACAAAATTATAGTTATGAAGTAGCAACAAAAATATTTTTATGATTGGTGGTTACCACAACACAAGGGACCATATTAAAGGGTTGCAGCATTAGGAAGGTTGAGAACCACTGATCTATTTAATCTTCTACATGAACAACTACTTTCAATAATAATATGATAACCTCTAAAACGTTTATAAATCTTTTATGTCAATATTCATGGTAGAAACTATGCTGAGATAAGTAATAATAAAGTATAGGTGTGCTAGCTAGTTTTATGACAACTTGTCACAAGCCAAAGTCACTGGACAGGAGTCTCAATTGAGAACTACTTCAGTAAGAACTAGTTTTAGCAAGCCTGTAGGTCATTTTCTTAGTGACTGATGTGGGAGGGCCCAGCCCACTATAGGTGGGGACAGTGAACAGGTAATTGTGGGTTCTATAAGAAAGCTGGTTGAGTAAGCCATGGGGAACAAGCTAGTAAGCAGCAGCCCTCCATGGTCCCTGCATCAGCCCCTCCTTCCAAGTTCCAGCCCTGCTTGAGTTCTTGTCCTGACTTCCTTCAGTGATGAACTACGATGTGGAAGTATAAGTCAAATCCTTTTTTTCCAACCTGCTTTTGGTCAAGGTGTTTCATCATAGTAACCCTAATAGGCTAATTTACCACTAAAAAGGAAACAAACAGATGCATGGTGTTGACTACTTATTTTGTTATGAATATTTTCAATATCATTTTTGTTTTTTTAAAGCCATGACTCATTTAGGACATTTTTTTTAGTTTATTTAGTTTTTTTTCCAAACCCAAAGAACATCGTTTTACTACTAAAAACACCTATCAAAATCATTCTGTGTCCAAAAGACCCACGGTCTGAACTCCCAGAAATAGGTCTGCAATATTTCCATTGCTATTAAAGGAAGCCGATGAGACAACCCACATGCTGTGGATGTTCTGTAACTAATAAAAGTATTTCTTGTTCTGGTTCACTTTGGTTTTGGCTGACATCATAACTTTGATTTTTTTCACTTTTTTTCTAATTAAAGCTTGTTAGAACTTAAGTTCTCTGTCATGAAGCAGCTGGCAACATAATAAAGACATTTGCTGAACTGTAACATTTAAACATTTATCACTTTTGACCTATTTTTCAAGTAATAATCAAATTTCAAGGATACACATCATATTATGTAATTTTAAAATGTAATCCCAAATATTAGTTGCTAAAGCTTGAATATGGACTCTCAATAAAACCCAAGGAGACAAATACCCATGAGAACCTGAAAATCACTTCAGGGTCTAGGGTCTCAGTGTTACCCTCTCCATGTGAAGAGCTCCCACATGCAAACACCTGCTCTGCCTTCTCACCTCAGAGGTAAGATCAATTTAGAAACCGTCATCCTGACAGTTTTACCTTGTGACCATAAAGTAACACACCTAATGTTCAACTGAAAGCCTCCCTTTCCTAGACCACCCTATCAAATCTATTCCTCACTCTTGATAACTCCTATATCGGAGCATACCATCAGTATCTCATTAATATCTTGTCCCTACCACTACTGACACCTTACAGGTTCCAGATGCCTTTAATATGTAAAATGTATAGATAGCATTCACATTCTCACAAAGCTGTTAAGAAAACAAATGCATTAAGAGTAGGTACAATCTCCTCTGCTGAAATAGCTCAGAGGGACGGTGTTAGACTGAAAAATAAGCCCAGTGTCTTTTTGAGCTTGATGTCCGAATTTTACTTATACTCATATTTTGAGCTATAGTATGCCACTATTTTTACCTTAACATTACCTCTTTCTGACTCAACCTCTACAAGCCTGTTGTAACTTTTTTCAAATATATATTAAGATTATCCTTCATGACCCTATATGTCTAGACAATTCCACCAGATCATTGACATGACTATCTGTATCTCCAAAACACCAGTCAGATGCAGATCCAAATTTACAAAGAAGCTATTTATCACATTACATGTGACAGTAAAGAAAAATGCAAGCACCTTAAATGTAACCCATTATAAAACATTGCATATAGTAAATATCATTGTCTTTTGTCTGTTATGTGTAGTTATTAGAAGTTAAGTTCTCTTTGAAGGTAAATCCCCATTGGTGAAAACAGCATACACTATGGTCACAGGACATGGAGAGAACAAACTGATTCTGATCTAGAAACTTACTCTGTGCTCATTTTTACAGTACTGGAAGGTGCTATCTAGGCTCCTGGGGGAAGAAGGGGAAAGCCACCTTACCAGCTGTGAACCCTGTAAACTACAACAAAAAGCCACTTTGGCAAGATATGCCCATGGGCAGAGTAGTGGTATGAATGTATGAGTGTAACCTCCCCCCACCTTTTCCCCATCAGATGTAATAGGTGCCCCACAGGAGGAAACATAGCATGGACTATACGTATAGCCAAGAACTCCTGGTTGGGAAGCTTACAGATAGATCCCTGGGGGGGGGCAACCTGCAATCACCATCCAGCCAAAGAGAAACACTAGTAAACTGTTATCTAAATTTGTATTTTGTGTTTCTACACCCACAGTCGTCGGCCCTCATCAGAGAAGTTTCTTTGTATGATGGATTGCAGTTTAATTTAGAAATGCAGAACTGATCAAAGTGCTGAGATACATGTCAATGGTGTGCTCAATCACAAATTGGACATCTATATCACACACACACACACATACACACACACACACACACACACACACACACACACACATTGGAAGAAGAGGTGGGAAACCGTAGGTGTTAGTGGTAGAGGAGGGCTGGAATGAATGTCCTCTGGACGTAACAAGTCTGCTGGACCTGTGAACTCACAGAAGCTGTGTGGCCTTGAGATCAAGCCAGTCAACATTCTTACCTGGAGTGAGAAGGTTCATGAGCTTTCGCCCCTAATAGTTAAGAATGGTTTGATGGCTTCTAGGGAAAGGGGCGAGCCAGTTTTCTTTAAGGGAATATCCCCTGGCAGGTCATTCCCACTGCAGTACCCAGTGCAGTGGAGCTCCCATAGGGAGCGACTATGATCAAAGTACATTTAATGAAATTCTCAGAAAATTAATAAAAATATCTTTAAAAGCTTTTCTCCAAGATCCATGACCCAGGGAGCTGGCTACATTTCTTGTACCAGGTCTAACCTCCCTCCAGTTAAGCTGGGCCTTAAGTACACTTAGACAGTTGTTGGTTACTGTCAAGATAAGAGTGATCTTGACCCCCTGCACCTTTAGAGCTATGTTGGCATATTGGTCATTGTTTTGGTTCATAGGCATGGCAGCTGGTTGGGACTACTGACTGTGCTCCTCCCTTGGTAGGATGCATAATACCTTCTGGTATTATGAATGCTAGACAAACCTTTTAGCTTATATCCAGCTCAAATCTTCTAAGTCTGAAGTGTGCAATGTCTTCAGCAATAGAAGCACATTTATCCTGAATCTCTGAAAGTCAGCCAAGGGTAACACCTACTATGATCAACAACTCAAATGGAGGTTCTTGTGCCTGGTATTGGGGTTTTGTTGTATGGTCTAAGGTTGTTGTAGAGAGCATTGTTACCTCAATTGGAATAACTTTATTTAAGATATATACACACATATCATATTTGTGTGTGTATATATATATAATATTACAGATAATTTTAGGTAACTATAACGTAATGTGATTCCTTGAGGTTTCATCAAACATCCTTAATATTATTTGTCCCTCCTCCTTTTGTATTGACTGCTCTTCTTCTTCCCCAATGTTCCCCTCCCATTTTTCCCAGTTCCCTCATATATATTACCTGTATCCCCTTGTTCCTGTCTCTAACCTCCCATTCATATGGTTCCTTTTTGCTTTCCCGATTTCTGTGGTTAATTCAGCTTATATACTCACATCTGAAGATTTGGAATTCTGAACTGTGTTTGTCTTTCTGGGTCTGGGTTGCCTCACTCAATGTAATATGTTCTAGTTCCATCTCTTTATCAAATTTCATAGCTGAATAGAGAACTTTTTACCACCACTTTCCTATACCAGCATAACTCCTAACTGCATTCTAAAACTTACTTAATACTTACATGCTTCCCCCTTCATCACAAAGCTTCTCTGTACAACAAACAGAGACCACCACATATAAGTACAATTTATCCTAATGGAGAGCTCAAATGTTCTTCAAGAACCTAGTCCCAGTTGATACATCTACAACACAAGTTCTGCACCCAAGGCTCAGAGAACCTCATATAAGAGGCTTCCAAAGAGTTGGCTGTGGTTGTGTGTCCTAGAAATAACAGCTTTGAAAGCTAAACTAATGATACAACAATATGACTGCCTAAACCAGGCCTGGACACAGACAATGTTAACAGATATGCTAAAAAGTAAGGACATCTCACTGAGGCCCACTCTTAGACAAAGACTACAGGCAACTAATGACTGCTGAGAAGGAGAACTGGTCATTCCTAGGGATGAGTCACTTCATCCAATACCAAGTGGATGGCCCTGAAATCATAGGCATACAACAATACTAAATGAACTCAGCAGGTTGTATATATACACATCATATGCATACGTGTGTGTGTGTGTGTGTGTTTGTGTGTATGTCTCTGTGTGTGTGTGTATAACAATAATAATCAGAGAAAATGAGACCATAAACTTGAGAGGAAGTGGGTGGGGTTGAAGAAAGGAAAGGGAAGGAAAGGGAAGAAGTGATATAACTATATTTTAATGGAAAAACTTAAAGTTATCAAAGAATTTTTAGCAGCATGACCTGGGAAATGTTAGCATACACCGTTACATCAGATAAAAGATGAGAAAACTATATTGTGTAATAAAATCATGCATTTATTATGTGCCCTTGTATAACTATGCTCCTGTATAAACACAGGAACATACTAAAGTAAAGTTATTTCTAATTGCTGAGATTAAAGGTGATTTTTCTTTCTTTTCTTTTTTTTTTTTTTTTTTTTTTTTTTTTTTTTTTTTTGGTGTCCACTGAGCCCTCCCTGGAGGTATCAAAACTCACTTATAGGAACCTCTTCTTGAGGCTCCAAGTCCTGCAGTCAATACAACATGAGAATTGGCCCAAACTCTCTTGCTTAAATGCTCCAAGGATGTCAAAAACACCTCAACACCCAGACTGGTGACTGGGTCTCTGTAAGGAGACATCAGACATAGTTGCTGAAACCCCAATAGAAGGGACCTTTTCTCATATAGCTAACCACGTCCAGAGCCCTCAAGGTGGACAGTATTTCAGCCTGGGTTATTTATGGATTCTAATATTTTTAAAGGTATATATATATATACATATATATATATATACACACACACATACATATATACACATACATATACATACATATACATATACATATACATATACATATATATATATATATGAGAGAGTTAAGAGGAGAATCAATCACTTTTAGTAATACTGGCTAGTCACAGCCAGCAAGATGGCTGTGTGAGAAAAGAAAGGGCTTGACACACAAACCTCACCACCTGGGCTCTCTCTCTCAGGAATCCACATGACAGTAGAAAGAACTGACTCTACAAAGTTGTCCCTGGCATCTGTGAATATACATAGATACACACACTGATTACTTACAATAAGTGTAAGAAAGGAGTACTGGCTTCTTATTAAACTCTAGTTCCCATCAGAGAGGGCTTTCCGTTCCTTTCAGACACTTTTGTCTCCTGCCCCCTTCCCTGAGCACCTCCCTCTGCCCCTAGCCAATCTGACCAACTCCTTCCCTCTCGTCCTCCAGCTCGGCTGGACAGAGTCCTCGTCCCAGCTTCCCTGTGAGCAGTGATAGCATCCTATTCCTATGTTCTCAATCAGCGACTGGCTCAGCATGGACACATGCTTACTTCATGACTGGAAAGCTTTTTAAAATGCAGTTCCTTTGTGAAGCGACATACTGTGTCATGATGTCCCAGGTCTGGGTCAGGCCTTTCCTGACCACGTTCTTGTCCTGTTTATAGTCTCCCATTACCTCCACGCCAGCCGGGAGAGCTGCGAGCAGACCCTGTGAGCTTTGACTCAATGTACTGAACATGTTTCTTACACTAAGAGCTGCTGAGATTTGTGAGAGATGATGTATGGTCTCTATCCCTGGGACAGAGTCATGGAATTAGTCACTACAGGACATCTAGGACTAAACAACTGCAAGAAGAAATTCCCAGAGCCTAAGCCCAGCTTGAGGGCTTTTCTCAGTTCAGTGCCAGATCGAATTTGGCTTTCTGGTGTTCTGCAAGGTTAAGCCCCGGCCTTGTCAGACAGAACCAGTATACACCATTCCTGGAATTCCTTCTACACTTGCTAGTCCCTGTGTTTTTGCTCAAACTGTTTGCACCACCTGGAATACCTTTCTCCCTCATTTACGAGGCAGCCTGTCAAAATCACCCCACACTCCAAAGCCCAGATCAAATGCCACCTCCTAAAGCCACAGCTAAAGTCATAGAGAGCGAGTGCCAGAGAAGCCCACAGAGATCCTCCAGACACCCTCCTCACTTTTCAGAGGAGCTCCTCCCACCACTGCTCACTGCAGCCCAGCGGAGGCTGGAAACACAAGCATTCAGCCAAGGTTCATGCCGGGACTATGATTCAAACCCAGTCATCAGTACCAGGTCCAAATTTCAACACATCACATCTCCAGTTTTACGACAGCCAAGTCTGGAGAACTGAACCACTTTGCTTCTGAAACAATACTTATATTTCTTTTTGTACTGTATTTACATGGATTTATGGAAACAGCCTTTCATGGGGTGGGGGTGGGGGACACCACTATTTTGGAGTAGTTCCTGAGTTGATGTCCAGCCCCTGCTACCTCCTGCCTGCTTTATTTTATGTAGATTGTTAACCACCTGAGTTTTGGTTTTCTTCTGTCACCTGAAGATGTCACATGGCATCTTTGTTCCCTGCCATCCATGTAAAGAACATCACTAGCCCCTCACACCCTGTTCTCTATGACATCTGCAGTCGTTTGATTTATGTGGCTTGATAACAGATAATTTTGAAAGAACAAAAGGATTAGATGTGATAATAGGCAATACACTAACAGCAGGAGAAGCCAACATGTCTAGAAGGGCCAGGGAGCGGCCATTGGAGGTGTTTCAAGACACACAGTCTCTATGGCAACTCCTCAGTACTTACAACCTGAAAACAGCTGTGCACAATATGTAAATGAATAAGAAATCCTGTGTTCTCATAAAACTTTCCTTACAGAAGCAGGTAACAGGCTGGATGTGGCCCACAGGCTCTCATTTGCCAAACCCTAGTTAATAAGAAGAAAATTTAAAACCCAAAAGGTTTTTCTAAAAAGCATTTCTCAGTGATATCATACTTTAAAAGGCCAGCACCGCTTACCCACGGCAGACTTAGCAGACTGCCTTAGGACAATGTAAAAGGCCTTCGCTACACCTGGTCACTTTCCCCCCAGCTCAGTTCCCCAGCTTGGAGGGGTCACCAGCTGAAGTGTGTACTACAGGAAGGAGCAGGAAACCCCGCTGAAACACAGGACTGGACAGAGCGAGGATGCCTATTCACACGGCAAAACCCTGTCAGACAGGGAGAAGGAATGAGCGGTGCTCTCACGTCTCCATGGAAAGAAAAGTCAAGCAGTTTTGAGTAAAAGAAGCATAGCATGGGAAAATGTGCTCTAAAATACAGTATCACTAAAATAAACTGAAAAATCCACACAATTCCAGGAAGTAGGGACATATTTTTATATATTACTCTTTATGTTTCTGTACAATAAATTTCTTTAAGATGTTCAATATTTTTCATATATAACTTCTCAAAACCTGAAGGGCTAATTTTCATTAGATTTATTTTGTTTTCTTATATTCCAATTGGCTTGTTATTATTTTTAAATCTTTTCTATTTTTCAGATTTTAATATAATTACATTATTTCCCCCTTTCCTTTCCTCACTCCAAACCCTTCTATAAGCTCTGCTTGCTCTCTTTCAAGTTCATAACCTCTTGTTTTCATTAGGTGTTGTCATACGCATATATGGATATACATACAGATTCCAAAATACAACTTATTCAGTTCATGTAATGTTACTTGCATGTGCGTTTTCAGGGCTGACCGACCATCTGTTACTGGATAGCTAACTGGCATGTCTTGGGGCTCAGCAGCCCTTCGTTATCTGTAGTTCTTTGTTTAGGGCTGGAGTCTCATGGCCCTCTACCCACCCACCTTAGCATATCTATTGTTGTCTAATTGACTTATGATGGAAAACTGTTCCTTTACATTGAGGATTTTATTCAGTAGCTCCTTAAAGTGTTGCTAGTATGTCATGAGGGGGCCTCGGTTAGGTGTGGTGCACACACATCCGGTCCCTTGTGCTTAGGAGTCAGAGGCAGGTAGATCTTTGTGAATTAAAGGCCAGCCTGGTCTACAAAGTGAGATGCTGCCTTAAAAAAGTATCTGAATAAATACTTCCTCCTGAATTAATTTGATCCTATATAGTCTGGTAAACTGTACACCAACTTTACAATGATATCTGATACCTGATAATCACACATGAACACAACCTATAATTCCAATGTCACTTTCTACCTACTTTGAGAAAGTAAGTTCACTGAGAGAGGTCCTCTGAGGAACTCTATACAATATTAACTCATCCTGAAATGTATTTTGGTGGTAAGTGTACTATAGTGTAAGTTCCTTCCCTATTTGACTCTTAGTGGTGAGGTTGGGGAGAGGCTTAGGTAAAATTAGTTAATAAACTTTTTTTGAGTGTGTTATAAATGTTATATCTTTTCCAGACCTATATTGACAGCCCCACTCGTTCTCATAGCCCATTGTCTTCAAAATAAAAGGACTAACTGTTGGAGAGAAGGCATATTATAGAAATCAAGAGCATGACTTCCTGGCATCAGATATAAATATGAGTTTGCATTCACAAGCAGTGGAACTTCTGGGCGAGCTCACAGTTTAATCAGCAGAAGAGCAGCATCTAGTTCACAGGACACACACATCACTCCCAGCACACACTTCAGCCAAGTATGAAGCCGTCATCCTTATACAATATTGGCATGGATATATTGAATTTCTGATATGCTATTTGTTTAGCTCTGGTATATTGGTTATACAATATAGAATATACTCTATCTCTATTTATTTATTTAGAAATAAGGTACAAAAATGGTTTGGTGATATAATTTGCCCATTAAGGAAAGACTCCAGTTCCCACGTCAGGCTTGAATGAAAGCATATGATAAATGTTGAGGCCTGTTTTCTATAAGCCAAGTCATTCTAAATAAATCCTTGAATTCACTCACTATCTAGCATAGTTCTGTTTATTTATTTCCCTCTGTCTTTCCCTCACTGCTAATTGCTTTTTCTTGGCAGCAAGAAATTTATATGCCCCGCTTTGCCTAAATATTACAATTTCTGTAGAATAAAAACACTAGTTTTCCTATGAGTTCTCTAATACCTATGAGGAAGAACATGGGATAGGCCCTGGATAGAATTTCAGTTCCAATTTTACATCATCTGGCTATTGTCAGTTCAAGTTTAGTTCAACAGAAGAATCTGAAGCACTTCTGAAGTTAACATTTATGAGCTCAAATGGACAAAGAAAGAGAATTAATTCGATGGATTTGAAATGCTCTGTGGACATAATTTAGAATTACAGTCTGTATGCTATTTCTCGGCTGACTTAAGGATGAAAACAACAGTTTAAACTTTTCAAGTTTAATTTGCATCTATTTAAACATTTTATTATTGTAGCTACCCATGTATTGTTCCTTGAGTGGGAAAACTCTTACATATTTTAAGGCAAAGGTAATTAACAAAGCGCCTCAGCCAGATTCCTTCTGAGGTCAAGTCAAGCTTAGCCTAATTAAGGCTTAGACAATTTGGCCTGTATTGTATTCAAACAGCAGATATTATTTTGTTAGAGCTGCAAGTTTGACATTTTTAATCAGTTTCAAGTAAATGCATAAATAGAAAATAGAAAAGACGCTTCTCATTGCATGACTGGAGAAAGCGAGGAATGAAGTGCTTAGAGCGCCCTCAGAGGCGCAGGGGCACTCCGCTTGCGTAGAGACTATGAAATGCAGCCTCCACAGGCTTATTGATGCTTATACATCAATAAGAAAATGTCACCTTTACAGTTAATTAAAAGGCAAATATTGAACCACACCTATTCAAAAGTCACGATCAAGCCTGATGTGCCCAGATGTTGGTTAAAAGCACTGATTCCTGACTGGAGTGATGCATATCCGCATACAGAGCAGGCATGACCATGGTCTTCTAATAAACTTTGTGTCTCATAAACCCAAAGGGTGCAAGGGTTACTTACATAATTATCTGTGCTTCCTGTCAAAATGTTGCTGTTTGTTCCAGCCAAGGAACATTGTCTTAAAATTTTCAGCAATCAATATAAGCTGTGTATTCAGAGTCCTAACAAAAATACTTTCAGAATAGAATGTCCCTTTGTGCTTGTTTCTCATGTAGAAGCAGAATCACCCAGGTTCTCATCTTCCAACAGTGAGAATTTTTTACTTGCTGTATGATATCTAAGTACTCTTTTTCCCAAAGTCAAAGCTCTGAAAGCACCACTGTTCTGTTATTATGAAGGAAATCTCCCAGTGATGGACAGGATAGTAAACTGTACTCTCTGGAGCCTCAAGGACTGACACCTTTCTCAAACTTCCAGGTAATTCTTGGAGTAGAATAGTTCTGTACCATCTTAAACTGCTTAGAATCTGGTGTGGCCTCACCCTGAGATAAAGAATAAGACTGGGATAGTCAATGAGTATTTTGAATGACCTGGATACAAGCCCAAGTAAAACTGGATCCTTCCCTCAGTGATGGCAAGGTATTGGTCTCCCGGTCCAAGAGTGGCCTCAATAAACAGCTAAACATACTGATCAAAAATTTCTCTCAGAAAGAGCTTTTCATGCCAAACCCACAATCACTGTTTCTGGCAGTCTTCCACATTCATATGGGTAACAGTAAATAGTATGACTCAGGAGATTAACTCATGCTTACCTGGGTCAGAGTTTACAAATACTCTGGCAGCACTTCAAAAGGTACTGTGGAAAGTAACTACAATGGAAGGTTCATTTACAACACATGGTATACTCCAAGCTGTGATTTTCATCTCTACACTGCTCTGCAATCAGTTCACCTTCTACAACTCTTTCCTCCCTGATCTTTCCAGTTAACCTCGTTGGGACCTGTGTTCATGCTTTTATATCCCCAAACTCATCCATATATGATGTGCAGGAATTAACCACTCTTTGACAAGTTAACCATCAGTCTGGGTTTACTGATTCATCTGCAGCTAATTTCTCCCACAACTGTGACTTAGTAGGGAGAATGTAGAGCTGGCTTTATTTCTCCACAACGCATCTAAGGAGATACTTAGCTGTTGGGTGGTGGTGCCTGTTCCTTATAAGTTCATGCCATAATACTTGTTGCTACCTTTTGTTATAATTAGGGTTTCTCTTGATTTTATTAAACACCTTCATCAAAAGCAACTTGGAGAACAAAGGGTTTGTTTCAGCTTACATGTTTGAATCATAATCCATCATGAAGGTAAAACAGGGCAGGAACCAAGACAAGAACTAAGAGGCAGCAAGTGAAGCAGAAGCCATCGAGGAATGGATTACTGGCATGCTCCCCTTTCCATACTCAGCCAGCTTTCTTATATAACCCAGTGCTGTCCCGGTGAGCTGTGCCCTTCAACACTAATCACTAGTCAAGAAGATGCACTACAGCCTTACCTACAGGCAATCAGGTGGGGTGAATCAACTGAGATTCTTCTACTTCCAAATGCCTCTAGATTGTATCAAGCTGACATAGAACTAACCAGGATATCCTCCTTTTATATGTTTTATAGTAGCTAACAGACTATCACACACTGAAGATTTTCATTTCTCAGTGCATAGCCAACTTCTGCCCTCAAATTATTCTCAATGTTCATAATTCCAGTCCATGTGAATGTCTGTTGTAATAAACTCTAATCAAAGCCTGTCTAGTCAGATTTGGACTAAAGTTAAAATATGCAATTGCTCAGACCAAAGGACACAGCACCTCAGTTGTACCATTACTCTCTGGTTAAATCTCTTGCCAGTTTGCTTCATAGACTCCTAGGAGTGGACCTTAGAAGGGTATTTAACCTGACCTCTGGTTCTGGTCCCGCTTTGTGCTTCCTGATTTTCTATATTCTAAATTGAGGGGCTTCCATCACAGGATCTTATCATTATGAACACTGTCACGAACTCTTCCACACCTTCCCTGTCCTGATGGTCTGACAAGAAGCATGGCTCCAGTCAGCAAGTACTTGTGGGCATCAATACTGGTGTCTGGGTTTTGTAACTGCATATGGGAAGGATCACTAGGTGGGGTAGACTCTGGATGGTCCTTCCCTCAGACTCTGCCTTTGTGTCTCCTTCTGTGGGTATTTTGTTCCCTCTTTTAAGAAGAACCAGAATATGCATACTTTGTTCTTCCTTCTTCTTGGGCATCATTTGATCTGTGTATTGTGCCGTGGGTATTCCAAGTTTCTGGGCTAATATCCACTTATCAGTGAGTGCATACCATGTGTGTTCTTTTGTGATTGGGTTACCTCACTTAGCTGTCAGCTGGGAGGCCCTGTTAGTACATGACAAACACAGAGGGGGACACTCTCAGAGGGGAACACTGAACTGAGAACAGGGACCCCAATGGGAGAGCGAGAGAAAGGACCCAAGGAGCTGAAGGGGTTTGTAGCAACATAGGAGGAACAATGATATGAGCCATCCAGTACTCCCAGAGCTCCCAGGGACAAAAACATCAACCAGATAGTACACATGGAGTTACCCATGGCTCCAGGCACATAGGCAGCAGAGGATGGCCTTGTTAGACATCAGAGGGAGGAGAGGTCCCTGGTCCTGGAAAGGCTCGACGCAGCAGTGTAGGGGAATATCAGAACAGGGAAGCGGAAGGGTGTTGATTGGGGAACAGGGGGAGAGGAGCTGGCTTATGGGACTTTGGGTGGGTGGGGGGAGAGACCAGGAAAGGGGAAATCATTTGAAATGTAAATAAAGAATATGTCTAAGAAAAAAAGAGGAAAAAAGAAGCATGGCTACACTCTGAACCATCTCACTGGCTTTCAATGACTATTCTACAAAGTCGTTGCTAAACAGATTTGCTGCTACAACAACAACAAAGATTATGGTCAAAGAAATATGAGATGTTCACCAGTTCTTAGCCCAGCCACAAGGTGGATATCTAGGAGCATAACAGTTTTCTGGTAAAGCAGGAGTCCTGACAGCTACAAGTCTGACTACTGTGACAATACAACTTAAGGAACAACTTAGGGAAGTAAAGAATTCTCTGTAGCTGAGGTCCCAGAAGATTTCACACCATCATACTGAGCACACATATTTAATCCCAAACAATCTAGTTGAGGGGCAGAAAAACTGATGACAGAATGAGACAGAGATAGGATCTGCCCAATTCTCATAAGAACAGGAAAGGGAGGCTGTTTAAGAGAAGTAAAGGAAGAGAGAGGCAGGCAGCTGGGAGTCAGTACAGGGAGTCCATTGCAGTGGAGTTGAGGCCAGTGAAGCCAGAGAGTAAGAAGAAGCCAGAAGAATAGAATAAATGGTCAGAGTTAATGTGAGGCCAAGCAAAGCAATTCAGTGAGAAGCTGAGAGAAGTCAGATTGAGGCAGTCAGCTTGGAGAGAAATTTGAGCCAGAACAACTAAATTGAACCAGCCAGCCAGAGTTTAGAAAGGACTAAAACAGGTGAGCTTATTCAACAGTAATTCTCAGGGGTTAAAAATATTCTAGGCCTGGGTTACCAGACAGAGGTTGGAAGCGGAAGCCTTCAAGGTCTGCTCTTGCAGAAGATTAGATTTATGGAGGCTAGAAGTTTCTGGACCTAGGCCTAGTGATAGATTGAAACACTCTGGGCTCAGCCCAAGTTGTGTATTTGTAAGGCGTGGGTACAGCTCTCATCCCATCTTTTCCTCTGAGGAAATAAAACCAACCTTTAGACAACTCTAAGTATTGGGATATGTATCTTCAACAGTAGCAAATGATAGTTAAGAGAGAAAAGCAAATCAAGTGTGATAATTCCTATCTGTGCATCTGGATTCTGTGTTCCAGAGGAAGAAGCAGCAAAAGTAGTCTCTGCTTCTTCAGAGAAAGACAACCATGCTCTGTGAAAACACCAGTTAGCAGAGATAGTCAGGTACATAATTCAGTTCTTCAAAGGCTCCATGCATCTCCTACAATAGCAGGAAAAGAACCTAAAGGATTTTCTAGAGAAGGTAGACAGACAAGCACATCAGTCTCCCTCCCAAGAAATCTACTGAGAAGATAGGATGGTACACAGAGATAACTCTACCCCTTCCTTAAACAGCAGAGGAGTGGGAAGCTGAATCTCACACAATGACAAAAGAGGGATTTTAAACAAATTTCTCCAAGGCAAACTGTAAATGGGACTTGACTGGAGCACAGTAGAGTACCCAAGGAAGCCACAGATCTCCTGAGAGGGCTTCCAGAAATTCCCCAAATTTGATTGGCAGAGTTGGAGCAGGGGGGTGGGCTGGTATGAGGCAGCAGCCAGGCCAAACAGCTGCCAGCAGAGCAGCTGGGTAAGCAGTCCTCTTCCTTCTCCTCCTCCTCCTCTTCCTAATCCTCCTCATCTTCTTCCTCCTCCTCCCTTTGAAACTGCCTGCAATGCCACTAGAAAGGCCTCAGTATCTAATTTGTTTAGTTCCTAAATTGTCAGATAATTATTTTAGAGCTTGATGAGAAATGTGGTAGAAAATGTTCCAATCTTCTCTCTCTCCGGTAATCGTATATTAATTAATTTAGCAAATACTGAGTGTATATTACAAGCCATTGAAAAGGGTGAAGTTCCTCTCTTGTATTTGGTAGTAGAGTTGGAGAATAAATATTATCATTATAAACAAATAAATAATTTGATAATTTCAAAAGTGAAAAGGTCAATTATAAAGCAGGACAAGATGTGTTTGCTAATGACAGTGTGTGTGTGTGTGTGTGTGTGTGTGTGTGTGTGTGTGTGTGTGTGCTTTTTGAGACAGATATCATGAAATGCTAAGAACCTGAGACAGGTCCTGGGCAGTCTAAACAGGATCCAATTCTGGCATAAAAAGCAACCCAATGTGGTTAGCCTTCTCACAAGTGATAAAAGCATAACATTGCTTTGTAAGGACATGCAGTCATGTGAGGAGTTTGGTTTGCATTTTACTCTATTTGCACTGACCATTCACTTACAGCCTCTAAGCAGAAAAGAATGTAAATGTAGATTTTAATAAGCTTGGGACACTAGAAGAATAAAATAAGAATTCCAAATGGTAGGCATACAGAAGACATTTTTACTGGAAGAAATAAAAAAGAAAGGAAGCATATGGCAGACACAGAACAGTGAACGGAAGTGAAAATCATCAGCAGTGATTCTGTTTCTTTCCACAGAATAATAATGAAAGCAATAAACGCAGATGGCATAAATGTCCGATGTACGAAGCCTTCGTTGTTGAGTAAAACAGTACTCTACAAAATTTACAGAGTCACACGATCCTTTGAGGTTAGAGCAGGCTTGATTACAGCAAGACAAAATGGACCAACAAGCGAAACTTCTAACGACAGGAGGTAAACAGATAACAAAAGCGCAGCTCACAAACTGTGCCGAGTAATAAAGGTAACGGACGGCTGTGGAGCCGTGTCAGCACCACTCCACGTCATCTGTAAGTTGAGATAGTGTGGCAGTAGCACCCAGCACCATAGCAATAGGAGAGCACCATCAAGGACGCTCACGGGCCTCTAGAAAGTCAGGTGCTGTTACTTCCCTCTGCTCAGTGGTTTCTTTGCTTCAAAAAAGCCAGAGTTACTACAGGCTATGAAAGGTCATGTCATTATTTAAGGTAAAATTTAACAGTTGCTTCTCACTGTAACTATTCAAAATACAATTCAACTTTCTCTTGATCCTGCATCACTTAGTTTCTGTGCCTTAGCTGATAGAATTCCTTTCCTGATAAAGCAAATCCTTATAATCACCCTGACTTCTGTTTGCCCATACTGCACATCTGCTTGATTAGCAACTTCTCTTGGTTATGGTTTGAAATCCACAGACTCATCATTTCTACTCTCCTCTGCTAACACGAACCTCACATCTCACTCAAACATTAATATAAGACTCTTTTGTCTGTTCTCCCTGCTCTCCCTCACCACACAGCAGTCTATAAAAATTGACTTATCATATCACACCTCTACTCAAATCCTTGGAAATCCCCAATTCACTTACAGTAAATGTGACATTGACCACCATCTGTACCATGAGAGGAACATCTGCTCCATGGCCTCTCAGGTCCTCTTTTCTCCCCTGCACCTATCCCGACCTGGTCATTCACGACTCCTTTGTTATTACTGGTATATCCTGGGGACTCTCCTATCTCAGGGCTCTTTTGCCTATGTCATGATTAATGTCCACGTCTTTGTGGATATCAGTCTTTGCCTAAATGTCACTTTCCAAACCATGCACACCTCACCTGTGTTTGATATTGACTTCCCCAAACTCACTGTGTCTGTTCCTAGGCTTCTTCAGCCTAGATCTGACCACATAGCTTTCCCATGGCTTCTGTCATTCTAATGCATTATGAAAAGACACCTATCTTTATGAGTTTTCACCTTCTCCTCCATCCTAGAATATAAAGCACTTAAAGGCAGGGGCCTTTGATTTGTTTTCTGACTACAAAAACCACAAAGAACAAACATTGACAGAGATGCATAGTCTACATATTTTTGTTGAATAAACTGATGAATGGTGAATGGCTTAGGGCAAAAGTGGGTATAGCTAGACCGAAATCATGCTACAGTATAAGAAAGAAAAAGAGGGTGGAGAATAGGGGGAAAGACAGCCAGATAAGCCACTGAACAAAACCAGACAGAATTCAAGGAAAGGCAAAAGTGGCACTAGAAAGAACTGACTGTAACTAGCAGCACTGAAAGACAGAGGCAAAGCTCCTTTTGTTCTCCTCCTCCATATTCATCTTCGCAGCCTGGACTGGTAAAATGATTGTTGTATGGCTAACT
Source organism: Apodemus sylvaticus (assembly GCF_947179515.1). Taxonomy (NCBI): domain Eukaryota; kingdom Metazoa; phylum Chordata; class Mammalia; order Rodentia; family Muridae; genus Apodemus; species Apodemus sylvaticus. Next base: position 41,635,071 of record NC_067473.1, on the reverse strand, counting down.
TACTCCATAAGTGACTTTTATACACACAGCGTTTACTCATAAGACTCACTCTTTTTTGTACCTATAGTAAAGACAGAATCTAAAAATGTGCTAGCAATCACCATAGCAACAGGTAATTAACATATTTCAGTGTTGGCTTTTAACTTAACATCTGAGTATCTTTATAGATTTAAAAATAAATTGTTTCAGCAGATCTTGGCCGCCTGCAGTCATAAAAGCATTCTTCCTACTCCCTGTCCTAATAGTTAAAATCATTCCTTTTAACTAATAATTAAAATCCATTCCTATCTAACTATCCACCATAACAACCACAAGATTAAGTTATCAACTAAATCAAGTTGTCCATAACAATCTACTAGATTCTTAAGGAAAGAAACAAAAAGAACTGTACACATGGAAATCACATGACCTGTGGAGTAAAAAGATGAGAAAGGAAAGAAAAGGCAGTAAAAGTTAAGAATGAACAAATGAGTTAAAAAGGAAATAGAAATCGGCCCTCAACAATATTTATTTAGCATTCCTCCTAAAAGGGTTTTTCATTTGTACATTAAGAACAGAAATCCGCTTACAGAGCAGTGAGAGACAGACACAGAGAGAGAGAGAGAGAGAGAGAGAGAGAGAGAGAGAGAGAGAGAGAGAGAGAGAGAGAGAGAGCTCAGTCAGTGAAGTAATAATGTCCTACAAATCTAATGGTCTGAAGCACTTTAACCCACAGTTTTATTTGTTGGTTCATTTTGTTTTTTGAGACAGCCTTGGCTGACCTGGAACTCACTCACAGATCTGCTGCCTCTACATCTGCCTCCCAAATGCTGGGATTAAAGGCATGTGCCAAGACACATCTGGCATATGTATTTTTTTTTAACGTAGGTGTACTCTGTCTGCATATACACCTACATGCCAGAAGAGGGCATCAGATCTCCTTATAGATGGTCATATAGTACCTTGTGGTTGCTGGGAATTAACTCAGGACCTGGAAGAGCAGCCAGCCCCCACTTAAAAAAAAAAAAAAATCCAACATGTACAGTTGTAATCCCAGTACTGAGGAAGTGATGTCAGGTATGCTCGGGGACGTACTGGCCAGCCAGACTAAATTACTAGGCAAGTTAAAGACTAGTCTTTAGGAGAAATCCTGTCTCAAAAGTTAGATGGTGCCTGAAGAACAACAATCGAAGTTGTCCTTGGCCTCCACCTGGACATGCATATATGAATGTTTGTGTACACACACACACACACACAATCCTAATAAAATATATGTCATAGTTTGTATAGGGAACATTAATTCTCTTTTACAAATCATTCATTTGGCTATTTGTTAAATAGCCAGATTAAAATGAGTAGTTGTTAATGTTTGGCAAGTTTTTACTAATCCCGGAGGTGCATATATACATAAAGAAAGAAGTTGGACAGTGCCTGAGACAAACACCTGAGCTTGATCTCCAGCCCCCAAAGAGTCTTACTGAAAGCAGGTCACTTCTTAGGCAAAGTATGTTTTCCATCCTAGAAATTGTCTAACCACGCTAGTTACAACCAATTCACCCACCAGGAAAATAGTTCTTTCTTAACACACAGGATCTTCAATTTCATCCAAATTCTGAAGATCTATATGGTATTTCATAGGCAGCTCCAAGGTCTGCCTTATGTTTCTAAGACGGAGTCTCTCTCTCTCACTGAAGTCAGAGCTTACAGCCTGACGACAGACTGGCCCAGCAAGGCTCTGGGATCCTCCAGTCCTTGGCTTTGCAGCACTAAGACTACAGTTGTGCACCGCTGTACCTGCCTCATTCATGGGGACAGAGATTCAGGTCATCCCACTTGGGTGACAGGCACTTTACCAACTGAGCCATCTCTCCAACCCTATGTTTTCTAAGGCATGCTTGAGAATGTGTAATTCTATTTTTATTATCATATCTGCTATGGTTACAGAGAGGAACCTAGCCTAACTGTCTCCTGGGGGGCTGCATCTAGCAGTGGATGGAGGACCCATGGGGACTCACAGAGCCTGGGCCACTCATCAGGAAGCATGTAGGAGCTTGGCCTGTACCCCTTACATATTTGTAGCAAATGTGGAACTTGCTCTTCGTGTGGGTCCTCTAACAGGTGGAAGGGGGCTTTCTTAGTTTCTGTTCTCTGCCACTGGATCCCCTTCCCCCTACCTGAACTCCCTGGTTGGACCTCAGTGGAGGATATATGGAAAGGATATACCTAGTCCTGTTGGGACCAGATATCCCAAGGTGGGGTGGTAACCAGAGGGACTGGCCTTGGGGTAAATGGGAGGAGGTATTTGTAAGGGTGGGACTGGAAGAAGAGGAGGGAGGGGAGCCGTGATCAGTATGTAAAGTGAATAAATTAATTAATTAATTAATAAAAAACTGGAATTCTTATTATTTTAATTTAGTATTATAGAAAAATTTTAAGATATAGTACAATTTTACTGCTAATAACTTTCTAGTTCTATGTTAGTTTCTTATGCTTGTACAATGGTACTGACATCCTTAAAGAACCCCCTTTTCAAGGGTTTTTTATATCCAAACTATTATATAATAATATACATTTTTCTTTTTTAGTCTTTATATATATATATATATATATATATATATGGTAGTACTGCCAGAGTCCACACGTTGAGACTAGAAAGTAAATGGAGAATCAGATGGGAGACCTTGGCTGTCTTCTGCTCAGCTAGACACTAAAAAGATCTGAACAAGGATTAAAGGAATGATACCCTTTCAGTGCTTGTTTTGCCTGAATAAGTTCTTTTTCCATAATAATATTTGTTCACATGTAATATACTTACAATTCTATTATGAAATGAATAAATCTTTTAAAATACCAGTTTTAATTTTAAAATTTGGTAAATATAAAAAAATAAGCCTATGCATATAAAATTTTGTGGTTTGAAACAATTTATTTTAAAAAGGCCCTGGCACTATAGAGTTTTAGAGCTATTAACTTATAGTAACATCTATTTATAATAGAATAGAAAAAAATTGAATCATATTATATATAATGTTTATAATTTTCCTCTTCACATAATAACATAGCTTTAAAATGATGGTAAGGATAGAAATAAAAAATTCGTATTCATCATATTGGCCTCTGACAAATACTCTGGATTGATGTATCCATTTAATACTTCTACTCTAAGTACTTTTGATGTAGGCAATCTGCAGACTATACTCTGGAGAACTTACCAAATATGCCCTTGAGAAAACACCTTTTCCTAGAACCCAGTGAACAGTACAGAATTGTTGGTCAGTAATTAAATGGCATTTAAAACTCTGAGACTAAATGTTGTCACCCCAGGATTGGCTAGTTGAGAAGATGAAATCTTTTGATATTAGGAACACTGAGTGGAAGAAATGTCTTGAGTTAAACATAAAATACCTCTTCTACTCACATGTTGAAGGTCTAGCCACCAACACAACATTCATAGGTGGGGATTTTGGGGAAGTTAATGAGGGCTTGGTATAGTCAATGGATTCACACATGCATAATTCAATGGATAACTAAATGGATTACTGGAAGACAGTGGAAACTGTGGAAGGTAAGGCAGACTGGAGGAGGCGGCTCACTCACTGTATGCTTTTGAAGGCTCTATCTTGTCCCTGACCTTCACCCATCCACCTCTTCTTCCTGACTATTAAAATCTTGGATACATCCTTCTACCATAATGAATTGCCTTAAGCATGACCCAGAAACAAGGCACCCACTCCAGTTGGAACTGACACCTTTGAAACTGTGAGTCAGCATAAATTTGACCCCCTTTTCCAATCTCATGTACTTGTCGCTGTGACTAGACACTAACACAGGATGGTTTTCTAAAACTGAGTATATGTTTCAGAAAGGCTATGACATCTGTGTCAACTGGGAGATCAGGATATGAAAAGTAATGTTGTAGAGACAATAAAATACAACAACTGAAGGAAACGGCTCAGTGACCTAAAGAAAACTACAGAGAGCAGGGCAAACACGTGGCGTTTTAGAGACTCCAGACTCAGGGAAAGGCAGTAAACACTGATCTGAAGGCAGGACAAGAAGCAAAGGCGGCCACTACTCCTCACTGGCCTTTCACCTCGACCTCACCAAAAGGGCCAACTTATGCTCTTCTTCCTGCCCTTGATACCTCAAAGAATTCCATCTAGGCCAAGCAGCCCTATAACCAAAGCTGGTAAAGTCTAGGGGTACTTTGGAGATTTGCACCCAAAAACAGTTCAGGCTACAAACAAACACACATAAAGTCTTTGTGGAAACAGATTTCCTCAGCCACAGGATCTCTAGTCTGGTACTCCTTAATGGGGAATGAGTCTCCACTATTAATATCACCACTGCAGCCTAGTGTATTTGGGAATGTCTGTAGACAACTGGAGACTGATGGGACATAGGTTGCTACAATATACAGGCCAGTCTCCCTCATGCTACAGGCCAGTTCCCCACAACAGATGATTATATGCTTTAGAATGCTGGCAATGCTGAGCACTGCAAAACCTACTCTGAATGGATCATCACACGAGCTTTCAGGGTCTGTTGGAGACAGATTAGCCCCTCTGTATGGTTTATTCCTATCTAACTTGACAAGTATGACTAAGGAAACAGAAGACATCTGCCTTGTGAATTCTATTTCAAATACATTCAAATAGGACCAAGGAAAGACAACACAATAGCTGTTAAAAGGAGAAAGGAAAAGGAAAAGAAAAAGCAGTGCCGGATACCAAATACCAATGATAAGAGCCAACACAATGGCTGTCCCTTACATTTAAGACAGAAGAACATGCAGCTCTATTCATTCTAATTAATCACCACATTGCAGCAAAGCTCAATGGCCAACATAGTCCCTTGGCTCTGCTGACTTCCAAAGCACTCCTTCTGCACTAAGGTGCTTCTATGGTATTGTTCGCAAAGGAATTCTATGTAAAAGGAGCAAATGTTCTAATAAAACAAAAACCTTGAATCCGAAGCAGTTAACAGGTTGTTCTAAGAATGGAGACATTATCAATCTTGACAACAGAGAGTCAAATGTGCATTCACTTCATCAATATTTCATGACAAAATTCATTATTTTATTTGAACAATTATATAATCTTGAGTCATGGAAACAAAAGGAATTCTCTTTATTTACCTTCCCAGAAATCCCTTTCAAGTTCTTTCAGTGAGAGCACAGTGAGATAACAGTTTGCGCTCCTTTATTTTATTTTACTTTATTTTAGGGATTATAATTAGGACATTTCTCCCCTTCATTTCCTCCCTCCAAATTCCTCCAGATAACCAACCACTCACTGCTCCCTCTCCCAGTCCCAGCCCCCATGATCCCTCCACATATCCACCCCTCCTGTTTTCCTCAAAGAGGGTGGAGGCCCTCTCCCAGTGTATCCCACCACCCTGACACAACAAATCTCTGCAGGGTGAGGTCCATTCTCTCCCACTGTGACCAGACAAGGCAGTCCAGCTATGGGAACTGATATCACAGATCGCCAAGAGCTTTAGGGATGGCCTCTACTCCAGCTGTTGCGGGGCCCACATAAAGACTGAGCTGCTTATCTGCTACATATGTGTGAAGGTCTGTCTATCAAGCCCTCTAGGAGGGGTCAAGGCTAGAAGGTGACTACCCTGAAGGTGTCCCACCATTTGTATATGGCTTATGATGGGTGATCTCTGAGAGGAAAGGTCGCAAGCCACTCAGGAATTTAGTTGTTGTCTCATTCAGGATCTATAGGCAAGGTTTATTCCTTGATATAAAAAAAATTTTAAAAAAACCTGAATGGATCTTCAACAAACTGTGCTGGTCAGACTGGATGTCTGCGTGTCTGACAGGTGCATAGAGACCCATATGCTTCAAGTCTGTGTGGATCAAAGACCTTAACACAAAACCAGATACACTGAACATATCTGGAGCCCTGGAGCCCTCCCTGTACACTCCTTGGTTGGTGGTCTAGTCCCTGGGAGCACTGGGTGGTCTGGCCATGTGACATTGTTCTTCCTATGGGGCGTCAATTCTCCTCTGCTCCTCCAGGCCTTCTTTTTTTTTTTTTTTTTTTTATTCGATATAATTTATTTACATTTCAAGTGATTTCCCCTTTTCTAGCCCCCCCCCACTCTCCGAAAGTCCCATAAGCCCCCTTCTCTTCCCCTGTCCTCCCTCCCACCCCTTCCCAGTTCCCCGTTCTGGTTTTGCCGAATACTGTTTCACTGAGTCTTTCCAGAACCAGGGACCACTCCTCCTTTCTTCTTGTATCTCATTTGATGTGTGGATTATGTTTTGGGTATTCCAGTTTTCTAGGTTAATAACCACTTATTAGTGAGTGCATACCATGATTCACCTTTTGAGTCTGGGTTACCTCACTTAGTATGATGTTCTCTAGCTCCATCCATTTGCCTAAGAATTTCATGAATTCATTGTTTCTAATGGCTGAATAGTACTCCATTGTGTAGATATACCACATTTTTTGCATCCACTCTTCTGTTGAGGGATACCTGGGTTCTTTCCAGCATCTGGCAATTATAAATAGGGCTGCTATGAACATAGTAGAGCATGTATCCTTATTACATGGTTCCTCCAGGCCTTCTACCAGCTCCCACACAGGGGTCTCTGAGCTCAGTCTGATGGTTGGCTCCAAGCACCCACATCTGCATTGGTCAATTGCTGGCAGAACCTTCCAAGGAACAGCCATACTAGGTTTCTGTCAGCAAATGCCTCTTCTGGTCTGAAGGCAGAAGGCATGTTCTTCATGCAAATTCTTCTATGATTTCACAGGACCAAGGGCCTCCCCCTACAACCCCAAATCAGGACAAGGCCACTCTCTGCTACATCTGCTGTGGGAGCCATGGACTCCCCCATGTGTACTCCTTGGCTGGTGGCTCAGTTTGAGCTCCTTTTCTCTGTAAAAACTTCTTTAAATGGTCCTGCTTCCAATGTGGATGGCAGTCTAACTTTGCCATTCTACTTTAAAATCTGCTCAAGGAAAACTTAAACTCATGCACATGGAGAGCAGATAGTTGTGTCTCATTGAAGAACTAGATCCTCCTGCCTTTGTCAGGAAGCTGTGTGGAACCCAGTGTGCTATTTTATCAGAGGAAATGTTCTGCAGAGATGTTTTATACACATGCTGTTAAAGCGGTTAATTCTTGGAGAAGTATGACTCACTCACCAAGTGGAGTAAAGCACGTCAGCCTGGAACAGCCCTGTGCTGCAAGGCCCAGCAGTCTTAAGAAAAGGAGAGGCAGTAACCTCTGCCTTCTCCTTGGGGTGCTAGGGCACTTATTTCTGAAACATCACTTTCAATATTCCCCTTGAAAATACATCTCTCCCAAGAGTGGCACTGTTCCTCATAGGAATATGGTGCGGCGTCCTACTGACAGACACGCCATAAACTCTGAGGCAATGTGTACTGGTATTTTAAGAAATGAAAGATTGTTTTGGTATGTAATATAAAATTCATACCTATGTATATGCAAATAAATATTTATATAACATATAGGTATATATGAATATGTAGATAGAGCCCCAACTAGATTATTTGATTGACTTATTCACTCAAGAAAATGAAATTGATTTGATCTAATGAAAGGCCAATTTCTCTAATGTAATCAGCAAACAGTAAAGGCATGAGATGCCATGCTCTGCCCAGCAAATATGCATAGTTCTATGACAATTTCCAAAAAGGAATACGTAAGTTTTTATTTAAAAATAAAATTGAAATTATCTCAAGATGTCTTTCAAGACAACCAGCAAGAAAATCACATGCATAATTTAAGTAACAGAAACTATGAAGAAAACTATAAGCATGCAGATGACATGCCAAGTGTGCTTGCATTGTGTACCTGAACTTTTCTCACCAAGTAGGTTTCCTAATGGTAGGAAGCATTATCCCTGATTAATGGAAGTTTAAGAAAGGAGCCCACAGAAGAAACTGAGCTCCCTTGAGTCCAGGGCATGGCAAAGGCAGAGCCACGGCTCTGGACCACTTGCTTGTGTCTCTCCCCCTGCATCCTAGCCTTCTTCTCTAGACCTATATTTGTGCTTTATCAGTAAGTGAAATTGTAGATATTAAATAATATTAAGCCAAAAGACAGTCATACTAAATACATGGTGGATATATTGATTTTAAGCATATGAAAACAAGCAGAAAAAGACCAAGTGAAAAAATGGAATTAAAATAATGAGAACTTGCTTTTCCTATGGAAATGCTTAAGCACTTTTTAAGCTGTTTCTCTGTGCATTATGCCTGCTCCAGGTTAATTAAGGGTAAGAATAAGTGAGAAGGAAAAGGAAGAAGGGGAGGAGGAGCAGGAAGAAGAGGAGGAGGGAGAGGAGGAGGGAGAGGAGGAGGAGGAGATGATGACAACGACAATAAGAGCAAAGTTAAAGGACTGATGTGACTGGATGATGTTAAGATAGACAAAGAAACACCCCGTCACCCAGCCTTTGTTAGGGTTCCAGCTCTGGGCAGCCACAGTAACTGGCAGAGTTTCTTTGGTGTGTCAGGAGACAGGACTTCTACAAGCTGAAAAGTTTTAAGAAACTTAAACTTTAAACTTTAAGTCTTAATAGAAACCTTCTTTTCCTAAAGCTAGCTCTTATGTGATATAATGAATACGTTTTACATTTTCCCTTCAATTAAAAGGATTCCACCCTGGGTGAGCGCATATCACCTTCAGGATCATTGATCATTCTCCCCTCTGTCTGGATGGTTAGTGAAGTAGCAGACTCAATCTAGGGAAGCTGCTGCCCTGCTGTGCTACCAAAACCAGGAAAGCCTTGAGCCCATGCTCCTCCTCCAGAGGGTGCCTGAGACTCACCTGAACTGCTGTCCTCCAGAGGCAAGCTGAGAAACGCCTCAGTCTGCCCAGCCTGTGTGCAGCCCAGGAACTCAAAGTTGAGCAGGAAGCCACTGCTGTGAGCTCCTGGGTCAATTTGCTTTTATAAAGGCTATTAGTGATAGAAGCTTCTAATTTAGGAATATAATAGAAAAATGGAGTGCTAACAAGGGATTTTTTGAGATAGTTTTTAAAAGGAAAATTACAGATGCAATTCACATTGATATCAGCTTTTTATGAAAAATGATTCTTACTAATAACATCCAAACACAAAGACAAAAGTCCCTTAAGCTGTTTTCCTTTAAAACCACTATTCTGTCTTGTAGCATGCACCCATGGCCTCCCTAGCTCCCTCTCGCTTACAACTCTTAAGCTTTTCTTCCTTCTCCCTTCTCCCTTAAGCTTTATTATATGATTTTAGCACTTGGACTGGAATCCCGGTCAACATCCATGCTCTGCATGTGATCTGCTAATGAGGCAAATCACAATCCCTTTTATCCATAGTCCTTGTGATAACTACAACTATTAAAGTACCCTGGTTCTCAAGATTCTAGGGAAAGAGGTTGAAATCACTACAGTGGGATTCACTTATAATAATATTAATTTGAATGTAACTGGCTGGCCCATAATTCATTTCCTAACAGCCATGTACTGAATCAATAAATCATCTACCCCTCCCAAGGCTTGGGGCTCCCTGCAGAAGGGACATGAAGACAGACTGCAGGAAGCTGAGGAGTGAAGGGCGACAATGAAGCAGTGTTCTCCAGACACAACAAGAAGTAGAAAGAATGAACTCACAGAGCTGGGGTGACATTCATGAGGCCGGTGCAAGTTTCAGCCAGACCAATGCCAACATTGAAGGTGTAGACACTATCTCCCACTCCCAGATAAGGAGCTATTGGCAACTTATGGCTATTGGAAGAAGGTTACCCATCTTCCAGGAGCTGGCCCTATACCATACACCACACACCACATACCATACAGCACACACCACACACCACATACCATATACCATATACTACACACCATATACCAAACACCAGACAACATACATCATACACCATGTACCATACATATACCGTATACCACACACCACATACCATATACCATACACCATATACCACACACCACATACCATACACCATACACCATATACCATATACCATATACCAGACACCACACACCATACATCATACACCATGCATCAAACACCGTACACATACACCATACATATACTGGTAGCACTGAGTGGACTCAGTGGACAGAAAGAAACACAAAGAATACATGAAATTGGGAGGAAGTAATGGGGCAGGGAAATTCTCAAACAATTAAAATAATTAAAGTAATGGAAATGAAAATACCTTGGCATAAAGTTTAAAAATAAAAAAGTAAATTATCGCCGGTCGGTGGTGGCACATGCCTTTGGTCCCATCACTTGGGAGGCAGAGGCAGGAGGATTTCTGAGTTCGAGGCCTGGTCTACAGAGTGAGTTCCAGGACAGCCAGGGCTACACAGAGAAACCCTGTCTCGAAAAACTAAAAAATAAAAATAAAAAATAAAAAAAGTAAATTATCTAAAATGGCCAATCTCATTGATTTCCTGCCTACAGTCCCAAAGGTTGAGTAATAAGGTTACCTACTGAGATTTTTAAAAATATGCCAGTCACACTATATTAAAAGCTTTATGTGCATTATGTCGTTTAAATCTTACAGGAAGCTTATGAGGTTATTATGAGAACTCCTGTTTCTTTACAGATAGGAAATTAAGTAAATTGCCCCAGCTTGCTCACTGCCAGTTGGTCAGCTGGGAGCTGGCTTAGGAACTCATGGACCATGGGGTTATCATGGCTCAGCCTCAGGGCCACTGCTACCAACCCCAAGCCAGGCTGGAAACTCACATCTCTCATCATCTTCACTGCTTCTCTGGTCCTCCCAAGTCTCCGGGCACACATTGCCAGCCTTCTTTTGATATAGACCAAGACATTGGTATCTCGTCCTGAGAAAGGAGAGATAAAACATCAACAGTTAAAAAAGCAATAAAAACCAAGAGCTTTAAGTTACGCAGCAAGAAAATGCAGAGGCCAATTGTGTTACCCTTAAAGAAACCCTCCAAGAGAACACCCTGCTCCTTCAGCCTCCCCACTGCCAAGAGCACAGAGAGCCTACTTTGTTAATAATGGAATGTGTGCACAGTAAAGCAAATGCACTTAGATGCCCAAAGGCCAGGATGGTGACTCATTACCTAATCTGTGCTTTTGAGTTAAGCATGTGGACTATTTGATAATAAATACAATCTCTGTCACCCGGGGCTAAGAAAGAGAACACACCAACATTGCATGCAGTTTACAAGCAAACATTCCATATTTCATAAGTGTGCATGCTTTTGGTAAAGATGCAAAGGGGTGAATCTCAGGTTGCATCCTGATGAACTATTTTTTTTCTGTTCTTGACATTAACTCTGGAGAAGCCTCATCTTGAACTTCTGGTTCATATTATTCTTTCTCTAACACTAGTGACATCATAATCATCTCCAGGTCCCAAAAGCAGTTGGTTTTAGATGGCAATATAACACATTCCAGATATGACAATAGAGCACGCAGCAGAATGAAAAACTACCCTAGTGTGAGAGAAAGCACTGACAAGCTCAACAGCTACACAATAGTCACGAAAACGGCCCCTACAATGTATATTAGCAACTTCTTATCTTAATCTTTTATTTAATTATGTATTTTGGATATGTTTCCAGACCAGTGAGAACACGCATATGCTTAATCCTCAATAAAATTACTGTGTTTGAGAAAAATAGGACACACCTGTTATGGATTAAGTACATGTATGATACTCAGCTATTAAAAGATGTTGAGACCAAAGTCTGAACATTTCAAGTTTTAAACAATGAGAACAAGATGTGTGCTGAAAAACTGCCAAGTACCTACAAATTATTTTAAAGATGTGATTACATTTTTGGATAGATTTAGGCAACAGGTTGAAAGGATTTAATTTAGAGAAGAAAAGAAAGAAAATGTCCTGTTATATTATAGGTTGTGTAGTTTATGCATTAATTTTCATTTAGTTCACAAAATGGACATTTACCACACATCTTCAAAATACACTGCTCTATTTATATAATGACCAGAGGCCTTAGTGTCACACAGACTCACTGCAGAATGAAAACGCAAACCAGTGCATAGGCAGCGTGTATGGACACACTCCCCACACATGTCAGCTATAACTGAATGACATTGCTGGCACCTGAGACCAAGAGTCTGATTCAGTGTGATTCTAGACCAAATCCAAGTTTAATATTAAAATTTAATTATATAATATCAAGTATGAAGGACATATAGCTCTACTTTTCAAACTAAAGGAGAGAGATGAAGTGAGAGAAATTCTACCTAAAAGAAACAACCCACATTTTTGTCAGACCATGAAAACACTTTTCTCCCACAAGAATCACTGGATTTCTGTTTAAATAACCAACCAAGCTGAGCCAAGGGGCTGAGGGAACTCTAGTGATTATTTTGTCTTACTTCTCTATTGTTCCCACAAAGTATTATGGGTTCTCAGTTTAGGGTACTGAAGCAAAGGGTCTTAGCCTTTTAAAAGTTATTTTACAAAAACAGTATTATTTTAAGAAAATTCCAATAATTAAGAACTCATGGTTCTTTCTCTCTCAAAGATAATACTAATGTTTCTTAAATAATAACTAAATGCCAATAGACTATAACCAATAAAAGATTTATTCTAAATTGTCCTTTTTCAACCATGCTTTTTTACCCATGCTATCCAAGATTTAGAGGCTAACATTTTTATGATGCTAAAAACCAGTTTATGTTCAGTTATCAAACATGGACTTAACATTATGAGATGGAGATGAAACCACTGAAGAGAAGAAGCATAAACCAATTCTGGGGAGACGTTACTACTAAACATTACTGTGGTGGGAGATGCATGGAAGGGTTTGGAGGAAGGAAAGGGAAGGGAGAAATGATCAAATTATAAACTCAAAAAGTTGTTTGTTTATGGCATTGCTGTTTGTTTATGGCAATGGAGTTCTGTGGGTATGAATAAGCATGCGGATGGAAACCAAGTTGGCAGTGTGCTAAGTGCCTTATCTAACAGAATCCAAGCGAGCCCAGTTCTGAGCCGACTGAACCCGTGTTCTAATTAACTTTCCCACTCCGGTCCCTGAGCGCATCACCCTGGAGGAAGCCTTACTGTGCTGAGCTTCATACTGGGACCCATGATGTTGTAGCTGCTGAGAGCGCCGGTAACAACCATCTCCAGCCTTCAGGGCCTGCTTAAAGAGTTTTTCTGCTTCAGCAATAGTTGTTGCTTCTTCTTCAGCCAAGAGAATATAAGCAGTTGCACACCTGTCCATTCAGATATTACAAATTACAAATCAAAGGACACTGCAATCGACTGTGGGAGCTCATGCAGAAGGGCAAGGAGTTACGTCAAACATGCAGCATGGCCAACTGATTCATGCACCTGATTGTAGCTGTTGACACAGTAATGGTACAAAAGAAACACCTGTAGTTTAGTTTGAGCGGTAAAATGCATAATGTTAGGAACATGGGGCTCACTATGACTTGGCCCCTTCTTAATGTGTCACCTGGGGCAAGGTATCACTCTGCCTCCCTGGTGGAGAACATGGGATCTACTTCGTGTCTTTGTGAAGTTTCAGAAAGATGCTTTCTGTGGAGTGTTTAGTATAGCTGTCAGCACTGAGGGTATGCCCAGGGGATGTCAGCTAATAACGATGGGTTTAATAGCTACTAGTGACTGTGTCCGTTCAACACTTCAAGAATTACATATGTTTCCTTTTTGTTTACTAGATACAGACTGTTTTTACTGCAAGAATTTTTTTCAGAGCATAAAATTCATTAAATCAAGTTTCTGACTAAAAAACAAAGTGCAGCACTGCTTTAAACTTCCAGAGCAGTGCTGATTTTCTGCACCAGAGAACACAAGAGAAACCCTGGAAAAGTAGTTTCTGGAAAACTCAACCTCAACCTCTGATGCAGCCACTCAAGCTAAGGAGAGTCCAACCTCAGGCCTCTAACAACTGCCTGTCATTTGCTGCTGAGTTTACAGTAAACACTGTGCCAGGCACTCCCCTTACTGTATCACAGAATCCTTTCAGCAAGCTCTGAGGCAGGGGACCCAACAGGATATATAGTTAACTAACCAACACAGAAGGCTTTTAAAGATGCAAACCTTCCAAATCATACAAACAACAACCCACTGTCAGAGAAAGGGAGGGTCTGAGGGGTGACGAGGCCAGAGCAGACCGCATGGCTGTTAATCTGCACCACCCCGTCTTCCTCACTGCTGCTCTGTGGCCAGTGCCCTACTTCTCTCCATCAGACCATGAGAGAGAGGAAGTAAACAGAAATTAACCTAAATGTTACTGTTTGGAAACTGCAAAGCCAGCTAGGAGAAAATAGGAGTTTATCTGATAATGGGAAGAGTCTTACAAATTCTTCATCCCATCCTTGTAATTTCAAGTAGGAACCATTGGTGAGGCTTTAACTAAATATGATAAGGTAGGGAGGAAATACCCAGAATAAAACCTAGAAAATCAATTACTATGAAGGGCAGGGTAGAATATATGACTTGCAAAGAATAACGGTGATGCTAAAACTATCTCATGATTTACCTAAGGGAACGACTGGGGTAGGCACCAAGGAATTACTTAAGGTTTCAGATGCCTACATAAAAACACAGCTTTAAGGTAATGAACTGAATATTGAGATAATAGTAACTGTACACACAGCTTTAAAGGAATTCACTATAGGATTTCAGCTGGTGGGTGGGGAGCTCACGAACATTTAAGGCTGTTTGTTCTGTGTTCTTATTTCAAGTAGCGTTCTTAGGAGGAGAGGGAAAGGAGCAGTACTAGCCAAGAAACACGTCTATGTGGAAACTCATGAGTTTTGGGTAGGAACATGCTAAGAGCTTGTGCATGAAAGAGAGAGTAATAGAACTGCAAATGGTCAGGGGCAGAACCGGGGTCTCAGCTCGGTGGAAGATGGACATGACGCATCTTTGTCACAACACAATACACACGGAAGCAAGAAGTGTGGTGATGGAGTGTCAACCATCCAGACATCTGCTACGAGTCTCGTTTGCTTAGAAACAGAGTGCCCGGCAGGTTCTTGACTTACTTTGGTAACAATTTTATCTCCCAGATGGTAGAGGAAGCAATTAGGGGGACTTCAACTCTGGACCTAATTCTGACCAAGAAGAAAAAAATAGTCGGTGAAATGAAAACTGATAGAAAGAAACATTCAGGGAGAGTTACTGTTTCATTCCCGAGTTCAGGGCAGTCGAAGAGGAGGAGGCAGACTTTGAAAGTTCATAGGAAAGAGGCATGATTGGGTGGCATGAGATGTTGTATGGAAAACAGCTCAAGACAACAGATCAGCTTCCACATGCCCCACTGTCATCACGATGACAAATAACCCCTCAGGGAGGCTACAGGGGTGACATTGCGGTAACCAGTGGCTTCCCGGAGATCTGGCCCAGGTCATATTCTTAAAGAACGTGCAAACAAAATGAAAGATGAGAAGAGGGCTGGGGCGGACTTGGAGGAGTGGGATGGCTCATAAGAATGACTTCAGGAGAGCTCAAGTTACAAATTAGCAAGGGTTGGCTGGCATAAATCAATAAAAGTAGAAAACATCCAAACCCACTAAGGACAACTATCCATCTATCTAAAATTTTGTTTAAGGCCCTATGACTACCCCCCTTCCCAATTTCTCCAAAATCACCACCAAAAAAAGGTCAAAAACAAAAAAAAAAAAAGACAATACAACATCATTTAAACAAAGAAGGTGTATGGCTACTAGTAGTAGATAATAAAGAGAAAGGAAACTATTATCGCTTCTTACTCCGGGCTTCTTTACCAAGGAGAACAACTGTCAGACTAAAAATGAGAGAAGAAATTAAACTCTAAAATGGGTAAAAATATGCAAGACAGAACATCAGTAATGCATTCTAAATGAGCTACTCTTCTGGGAGGGGCAGACCCTAGTAAGCCAGCAGGCCTAGCAGGCAGGACATGGAACTGCACTCTATGGAGAGCTGTGGAATCACAAAGAATAGAGACTACAAGACAAGAGGACACATGGGCATACATTTTCAAAATGGGAAAGGAGGCTGACTTCCCAAATGATGGAACAGTGATTCAGAAAGAAACTGATGGATTACTAAAGAAATGGTCTCTAAGCACATTAAATAAAAATAAACGAAGCAGAAACCACTAGAAGCCAGCATAAATGGCTGAGAATAAACAACACAGGCTTGCTAGCTTCCTTTTCCCTAATAGACTTACTATAAATTAAAACTTTACCCGCCTGGCACTCCTAAGATCAAAATGAAGAAATATGGATTGACTCACAGGGCGGCTGGGCACCTGGCAACTGGTTGAATAAAACCGAAGAACTGTGATTCCTGAAGCCGTGGCCTGCAGGCAGTCTCTACACGCCAGGCCCCAGAGCTTTGCTTTGGGCCCTGATCCTTTTCTCAGAAACATCACACACACACACACACACACACACACACACACACACACACGCGCGCGCGCGCGCGCGCGCGCGCACGCACGCACGCACGCAAGCACGCACACACACACACACACACACACACACACACACACACACGCACATGGCAGGCATATTAAACTTGTAGAGGACAGGAAAGTGAAAAGCATGTCACATGACAGTTAGAAACCATGCAGATTCAGCATTAGGGTGACAGGATTTGAAACTGAGTGACTCTTTTATTTCCAAGACCCCTCTGGAGAAGATTCAGTAAGCTTCTTGAGAAAAATCATAAAATAGTTTAACAATGACCACTTGGCAAGGGCCCTGTTGAGGTGATTCAAGCACCAGATGGGCGGCTGAGCTCCGTGACCTTTACGGTTGCTGCCAACCCTAAGTTTTAATGACTCCGATATTAAGAATCTCACTTTCTGAGATCTCCAGAAGATTTCCCAGCCTTCCTTGGTAACCCATAGAATGTTTACCAACAGAAAGGACAGTGTTTCTTCTTTCTATCATCTTAACATTAAAATTTTAGCGTTTCTTCACCATTTATCTTTTCTGAAGTTGCTGTTTCCTCCACTAGCAGAAGTTACATCTAGAAGTTCGGATGCACAGATGAGCATTCCACATCTGGAAAGGAAGGAGGGGCCCTGTGAAAATGTTCTAGATCTACGAAGAACTATGCCTAGATGATCTTCTCACAATATGCCAAGCATATCACTTGAAGGGTTTAATCTTGGGTCACAGTAAAGCCACTGAGCTTTGTTCTAAAGAAGCTAAACCCCTAACACACACACACACACACACACACACACACACACACACACACACACGGCTATCCTTCATAGAGATAAAACTTTAGAAAGTAATGACCTTGGACATAGCCTGCATTTCAAATGCACAGCATAATCGAAGTGTCCCGTCAAGGATGACTGAAAATACTGGGCATAGCCTGTGTCTTCACTCTAACAGCATTCAAGTAACATCCCTACTTACTCATTGATCTCCAAGGCTTCATGGGCTGCAGAAATCCTGGCTTGAGGGTTCCTTTCTCTCCAAGCTTTCTGCATTACTAGTTAGGAAAAAAGGGAATAATTCAAGTCACCTACTACATATAATACAATGTCTAGCTGTAGGGCAGTAAGGAGTTGACAGCTTTAATTGTAACATTTTATTACTCATAGCCCCAAAGTCACACAAGTATTCTGAATTGCTAGTTCACTGCTCTTCAGTTGCCAATAACAAACTTTATGTGAAGATTGAATTATAGGTATTAAATATCATACACTAAAAAGGTCAAGAAAATGAGCTATAATAGACAATTCATATCTTTTGTTTTTAATAAATGCTTGCTGTTAGAAAGCATATTTTGCATATTTTGAGATTTCTATTTTATGACCAGACCATTCTGAATGTACCTGTTCCCATCTGAAGTGACTCTCAGTTCTTTTTTTCTTTGTTTGTTTTCTGAGACAGGGTTTCTCTGTATAGCCCCGGCTATCCTGGAACTCACTCTGTAGACCAGGCTGGCCTCGAACTCAGAAATCCGCCTGCCCTCCAAGTGCTGGAATTAAAGGCATGCACCACCACCACCCAGCTGACTCTCAGTTCTTTATTCCTTCTATAACATATAATTTCTATTGAGCGTGTTCCGAAACATTTGCCACAAGCGTGGGATATGCGACAGTTTAAACCATGCAGGAAGTGAACTGAGCTCCTCTGCCGTCGGATTTTGCTCGACATGGATATTTGTGACTCCATTTCCCTGAAAATTTAGTTTGTATGTATCAGAGCAGCTTGTAAATACACTGGGAGAAGCTTAGTGCCCTGGAATATTAATCATAGTATGATAGTCTATAATAGCAGCAAGAACTTTAAAAATAACAATAATTATATAATTTGATAATTCATATTTTTATGTCAGTTTCTCAAACATATGTATAAATTGTTCTGTTTGAAGGTATTGTTCTGTCTAGTTTTATGTCAAGTTGATATCAGCTAGAGTAATTTGGGAAGACAGATTCTCAGTTGAGAATGTGTGCCTATAAAATTGGGCTGTGCAAGCCTTTGGGGGCATTTCTTAGTACTGACAGGGGATGGTGCTGCTAACCCTGAACTGGTGCTCCTAGCTCTCTCTATAGCACAGCAGGCAGAGCAAGCCATGGGGCATCAAGCCAGTAAACAACACCCCTCCACAGCTTCTGCATCAGCTCCTGCCTCCAGGGCCTGGTCTAATCTGAGTTCCTGCCTCAGCTTCCCTCAACGGACTGTAATTCAGTCCATTGTAAGCCAAATAATGTAAGCCAAATAATAAATCCTTTCCCCCCCCCAAGTTGCTTTTATTTGTGGTATTTCAATATAATAATGTAACCCTAATTAAGACAGGAATTTTCAGATATTTACTTTTGACCCACATAATACAAAATTTACCAACAGGAAAGTGATGAGTATAAAATGAATGCTAAACAAGGTCTGCTGGAAGAGAGAAAGCACATATGCCTTCCTGTAGCCAAAGCCATGTACCCTCCCAATGCTAGTAAACCAGTATCTTAAGTCAATAAAGGAGGGTAGCCATTTATATTGAATGAATCCCAACCTGAGACAGGGTTTCTCTGGGTAGCCTGGCTGGCCTGGAACTCAGGGATCCACCTGCCTCTGCCTCCTGAGTGCTGGGATTAAAGGTGTGCACCACCCCTACCTCCCCCACTCCTCAAATCCCAGCTTCTAATCAGCATGTGATTAAGGAGACCCTCATTCCACCTCATCTTTTAAGTTAAACTCACTTTGTGTAAGACATATGTTTTCAAAATACATACTCTAACTTTGATGTTTTAAAATCATGTTCTAGATAATAATAAGCCTCATTTCTACATTGATAATCATTGTGAATAAATTTCATATAAGTATTCCTTATGAATTCTTGGTTTTATTAGTCAATTTAATATTTTATTCATTGGAAAGAGAGATGCGTGTGTGTGTGTGTGTGTGTGTGTGTGTGTGTGTACACGTGTGCATGTACGTGTAGTCCAAAGGATAACCTCAGGTTCATCCACCTTGCTTTTTCTTCCCCCTTCCCTTTCCCCTCTGTCCTCCTTTTGAGGCAGGCCTGATCTCATCATATAGTTTAAGCTGACTGGCAGCAGGCTCAGGGATCCGCTTGTTCCTGCCTCTTCTGCCTGAGCAGAAAAGCTTTGCCACCCTTAAGTATCTGAAGGGTTTTCCATACTTGCATCTGCAGGGCGAAGATGGTCTGAATCACAAGTAAAGAATGTCTGGTGGTCCTGGGCAGAGAGGTTCATGTCATAGTATGTCAGAGGCTCTCGTCCTGTGACCCAAGTGTACCTGTCAGGGGCAAATATGGTGGTCAGACAGTTCTGAGAAAGGAAAAAGACCTATGAAGGAGGAAGGTGCAGAGAGACTGAAATGCAAACCACTACTGAGCATTAATATACCTTTGTTCATGAACAACTTATTTTTAAAAACCATCCTGCCCTGGGCTGAGGGAAGGCTTGGTGGGAAAGAGCACTGACTGCTCTTCCAGAGGACTCCTGTTAGATTCCCTGCAACCACATGACAGCTATCAAGTGTCTGTAACTCCAGTTCCAACGGGGACCCAATGCTGCCTTCTGGCCTCCCTTGGCATTTCACGCTCACGGTCCACAGACACATGCAGGCAAACCAACCATACACTCAAGATGAAAACAGAATCTCAAACAAGTCACCCCTTCTTCCTTCATGGATTATATAGCACAAAACACACATATTCTCTTGGTTTTACCTTAACATTTTAATAGTCTTTGCTAATGGAAAACTTCCCTAATTAATGTTACAAATAGATATTTTCCCCAAACTATGAATTTCTAATTTGCCTAATTAGTTCACGCAATTAAGTTGCAATCTAACTTCTCTTGGATCCATGTAATGAAGTTGCAGAGCCTTTGGAATCTGGGGTCTGCATGACATACACTGAAAGAGCCACTGTAGCAGGCACTGAGGGAGCTCAGCAAACGGGCTATTAGCAACCACTCTGGAAAACCCAAGCGCACGGTCTAAAGCCCACGAGGTGCAAGGGAGGAACAATTCCCACAAGTTTTTCTCTAAGTACTCCATACAACATATATACACAGACATTAATATTTTTTTAAAGATTAAGTACAACAGAAAACAATCATGACCTATAATTTTGTATATTATTCCAAACTAGAATGCCAAAATATCTATAAAACAGAAAAATCAAAACACTTGAAGATTGTGTCCCCAAACACGGAAGCCATTGGACATGGTGACATGCTATAATCCCAGGACTCACTTGTGAGGCAAGAGGATCAGGAGCAGAGGTACCCAGTCACAAAGCAAGTTCTGGATTATGAAACCTGTCTCAAACAGAAGGGAAAAGGAGGTAGGGGAGGAAGAAAGAGGAGAAGAGCTGTAAAGGATGGAGCATAGGGAAGGGTGAGGGAGAAGGAAGGAAGGAGGAGAGAGGGAACACACAGAATCCCCTGACCCCTAAAGGAACCAGAGGAAGCACTTGCCATCTTTGCTCGCTAAACCACTCATTCATTTCTTGAACTGGCAAGACTCACCGATTGTATTCCGCACCTCTAAACAGATTCAGCGGATTTCGCCATACTTTGCATTCTGTAACAAAGAGGAATATGAAATGACATGTAAGTCCAATGATATTAGGAGCTAATTAGTCCAGTAAAACACCCTTCCTGACCATTTGATAAGAATAGGCGACTCTCCATCCTGTGACTCTCCATTCTTTACGTAGGAAACTGAAAAACAAAACGCAACCCTGGAGATTAAGCAGGCACTTGAGATTTCTCAGGCATGGGACAGGGGAAATGTCACCTAATCTCTAGGCTCAAGTTTGCTCATTTTTCAAATGATAGTGCATGCCAACATCAGCTGCTGTGTAACTTTGAGTGGTCGTTCTATCAGATTCAAGCAGATTTTATGAGTGAACTTCCAACAATAAAGGTAAAAAGGACATGTACAGATAGGACTTTTTTCTGTCACTCTAGCACACATCTCTCAATGACATTTCCTTGACAAACTACAGCTCTGCATCATACATAACACAGAGAGCACCAGACTTGACCCATTTCGGATGATGGCAATCTGTACTTGGAGTTACCTCACCAGATTAATACCGCTCTTCCAGGAAGGGATAAGAAAATTAATGTTACCACAATTGCAGGAAGAAGTTCTATGAAAATAAGTCATTTTGGAGCATTTTCACATCTTTTACTTATACTGACACAATAGGGATCACCACTCTACTGTCGTACTGTAAATTATTAAAATTATATCTTGTTATACAAGGACCACAGAAACTAAGGCTGCCGGGTTTTAACTGAAGAAGTCCATCAATAGGTATAAGGTCATGTTATATTAAGCATGTGATTGATAAACTACAATTGTTTCCAAACATCCTATGAAGACTTTCTAATAATTCACAATACTAGATCTCTTTGGATAAATACAGTTTTGTTAGAAAATAAAAGTCATTTAACCAAAGTCAAAACATCAGTCCTCAAAGAACACACCCACGAATGTGTACAATCACAACTATGGCAGAAATTCAAGAGGCCTTTAAGGCCAGATGATGATTCCTGAGGACTCTGCAGCACGCCTGTTCAGTCATCAGCCATCCCTCCACTCACCTCTGTGTCCATCTACCCAGTAGTCATTGCTTCTAACAGTGGAGGAGACATGTAAGCCATCATTCTGTCACTCTGCATGCAATAAAATATAAAGCACCATTCTGTATGATCCCTTTAGTTTATTGCTGAAATAGTACACCAAGTGCATACTTACAATGGGATGTACGTTTTCATGTAAAAGAGATGAATTTATCTCTAAAGTAAGCCAGTATTTCATTTTACATTTACTCAGTTTATAATGGCACAAAAAAATTGTCACTTAACATAATTTGTCACTTAGTGTAACATGCCTGAATTCTGTTCTTAAGAAAACACTGGGATTTGATAGTGATCACTTCATATGATACTAACTAGAAAATTACGTTTCCTTTAGTTAATTATTTGCTGTCCATACCAAAAAAAAAAAAAAAAATTAGAAGGGTCATGAACTCTGTGAATCCAGGTCTTGTCTTGAAACATGGTGGTCAGCCAAACAGTCATGATTTCTGTCCTTAGGGCTGGTGCACCTCTAACTCCTCTGAAGCTCCAGTTTAACTCAAGCTTTGTAAACCCTGCGAGGTTTGCAGTTAACATAAAATAAGCTTGTGACGTGTGTGAAAGGATGTTCATGGCGAAAATATGTACAATAAGACATAGGCTTTTGAAAAGATATTTCTTCTTGTATTTAATTTGATTAGAAATACCATTTAAAAAAATCTGTCAAACATTTTTCTCCAATAAGTTATTATAATGCCCAAGGAATAAGCGCCATTCAAAACCCAATTGAAAAATTAGAATGAAAATTATCTTCAGTTAAAACGTTATCCCTATAACCTTAGTTTAAGCAAAGTATTTCTAAGGAAAAATAACTCTAAAAAGGAAATACACTGTATACTTCAGATAGTCACCAAGAAGTACCTGAAGAACTCTTTAAGAATTTCCACAATGTAGCCAGCAGGGGGTGCTGCAAACGTTTTAACATGTTAAATTTAATCACTTCTAAGTTCTTGTTAGCTTGATGTTGTAAAACTGTTCTATATTAACTTTTAAACTGTCTCTGAAACTTAGAAATTAAGATGCAATTAGCGGCAGCAGATGTGAAGGGGGCCAGGCGCCGACAAAAGTACAAAGCCATTAGCTTCCCAGATTGTTGAATCTGGGGGCCTGGGGTAGGGTACTTTTCCTTAAGAAATAAGCAATGCAAACCGGGCGGAGGTGGCGCATGCCTGTAATCCCAGCACTCTGGGAGGCAGAGGCAGGTGGATTTCTGAGTTCGAGGCCAGCCTGGTGTACAGAGTGAGTTCCAGGACAGCCAGGGCTACACAGAGAAACCCTGTCTCAGAAAAACCAAATCAATCAATCAATCAATCAATCAATCAATAAAAATAAGCAATGCAAAGCTCATGTATAAGCACACATCAAATTTTTGCCTTAAACAATGTGATTCATCTTTGCTGTTCTCTTCTATAATCTTTCCTATGGAAAATTCTTTTAGCATGGAATTGGCTCTAGAGAACACACCCCATAAATATCAGTGACCTGATGAGGCTTGGTAGAACATGAACATTTGGCATAGATGCCAAACATGAAGAGTCCAGAGAAACGGGCCTCCACCAGGGAAGAGGGCTGACACACAAACACTTTTCTTGTGTGTCCTCTTGAGGGATGAACTCATTTCAGATATTTCAAATTTTCCCTTCAAAAAGAATGTCCCATTCTTCATTATCTTCCACAATTTCAGGGCCACTGGGAAGCACTCAGGTCCACTGGGACTCCACTAGGTGCTCACTCACATCATTAAGAGTCTGCTTAGAAGAATGCTCCTAATATAAGCACACTCTCAGTGCTTCAGGTTTCAGAGTCCATAATACAGTCTCCACTCATAGCTCTGATGGAGATGTGATCTCAGCATGTAACTCAAGGAAAAGGAACTGGCCACCATTAAAAAACATGGCATTTCCCAGTCTATAGAGCACATATATACTTCTTTGTCAAAATAGGTCAGCTGTTTCTATGTGGGAACCAAAGAACATAAAACACAGTCCATTAAAGATTTCTAAAGCGAGTGCGGACTGTTTTGAAGCCGCCCTTTCCCCAGGTCCTACTAAAACCTTCCATCACTACCATCAGTACTCGGTACCTTTGACCCAGTTACTGGGCTGGATGCTTTTCTGTCAACTTGACACAAGATACAGTCATCTGAGAGGAGGGAGCCTCAACTGGGAAAATTCCCTCAGAAGACAAGCAGGGAGGGCATTTTCTTAATAAGTGGTTGAGCCCAAGTCCTTTGTGGGCGGGGACTCACCTGGTTCTGAGTGCGGAGATTACAGGCTTCAGCCTCTTCACAACAGCAGAAATGGCAACTTTTATCATAGTTATAAGCTTAGCTTTCATTGATCCTTTCTATAGGGAGGCCTGAAGCTTATCATCTACATCCCTTATATAAATAAGTGGGATGTATATACTAGGCCCTTTCCTCCAAGGTCACAGTAAGCAAGGTTGAGAACTGATGTCTAGACTCATCTGTTAACCTACAAATGGCAAAAAAACATCACATTTCAACGTCCTATAATCTCATCAATTAAACTGTCCAGTGGACAAATCTCAAAATTCCTCCTGGGAAATGTCAGTTACTTCAAAACAATACTTCCAAAGTGTCTAAAATTTTCATTGAGTATATGATTATTATTATTAGATTAATCCCAAGTTGAATCACTCGTTGGTGGGATTTTCCTGCAGTTACTAGCTTTGATACTTCAGAAATGAATACCTAATCTTCTATATCTTATTTAGGTAATCATTATAAGTACTCCTTTAAAAAAATTAAGCCTTAACTACTTCATAGTTTTTCAAAATAACTAATTTTTGAGAAAAAAAAAGTCTCAAACACCTGACTGCTGTGCTGGGCCTGCAGGCTGCAAGGAGAATAAATACCACAAAAGAACGGGGAACTGTGTCCGAGCTGGGCTGCAGCGCCTTTAGCTATCTGAGCCTTAACCAACTTACTGAAGACAGAGCCTTGAGCAGAGAGACCTCCTCTCCAGATTTGTGGCCGTCAGGACAGAACCCCAAGGGCAGAAAACACCTAAAGAACTGCTAGTAAGCCACGTGGGTGGAAGACACGGAGAGGGAGAGGCCTGCTCAAGCCGCCATGCGCCATGCTGCTCGGAGACGAGGATGCTAGGCCCACCACACCTAGGCCCTCCACACCAGGACACGAACGCGAACCTCCGGCCACTGCGCGTGTGGCCCTCCAGAGGAGCCAGCCTGGGCCGGACACCATGATCCCACAGAGCAGGGGAGCGATGGGGCCTTGCGGCTGAACCACGGGCCTGCACTAGCAGCGGGGCTCGCCCAGAAACCAGAAGGGAGCCCAGCACGAGCGAGCGAGCGAGCGAGCTGGAGGCCAGCCTCTCGGACAGACGGACGGACCGACGGACGGACGGACGGACGCAGCCACCCGCAGCACCACTGCAGATGCAGGACTCTGGCCTGACCTTGCTTACAACCTCTGGCTAGCCGGAGCCGCTCTGCACCGGTCCCGGGCGCGGAGGAGGGCTGCGTGGGCGCCATTTTCCACCTTGGCAGGCACAGGTGCGGTTCCTCCCAGGCCCGCCCAGTTTCTCCAGCACGGCTGTCTGTGTAAGTCTTCTCAATTTTTTTTTTTTTTTATCCGTAGGTAACATATGATTTCATTTCAGTTTGGACGTCAGTATTTCAGCGGAGGTAAAACGATTCACTCTTCTGTTTGGGTAAATCCTCAGGGATCTACCTTCTGTGCTTCAATGTGCTTCAAGCTCCCCACAGCCTGGAGAGCACCAGTCCCTCATCTCAGGGACCTGGGCTGTTGCTTAAGGACCTCAGGCCAAAGCCTTTGTGGTTTTGTGGCATTTTGTAGGCATCATGGTTTAGATTGAGCAAACTGCTCATATAAGAAAAAAAAAACAAATAATTTAAAGAAAAAAATTATAAAGGAAACATGGCTAGCCTTCATTCAACAAATTTTGATACTACAAATTCTTGCACGGAATTTTTAAAAAAGGGATTAGTAAGTGTGAATTTTAAGACCATTTTTTATTGGTTTGCTTTATTCAAGAGAGTACCACTATCATCAAAGAAATGATGAGATGGCTTAATCTTTTAATTCGCATGTCATACATTTCTAACTGGCCATTTCTGACTAAATCAACTCCACCAAATAATGTATTGACCCTAAAATAAGTTTTAAGTAAAGGTATGTTCACTGGAAACTGAATTAATCCATTCCAGACTTCTCCACTATATAAATAGACATCTCTTCTGTACTAGATTATACATTTTAATGGCAAATGATTTTGAAAAGATGGTAGGGAAAAGTCACTTTCAGGCCATGCATTAAATTTCGGCATGTAAATTTCTGGTTTACCATCACTAAGACTGTTAATAAACAATCCTAAAGGTTCCTAATACATAAAAATTCATAATTTTGCAAAGGGAAATATGTGAACTGAAAGCACTGAAAAGCTTGGGTGTAACAGAGCATGACCATGTGACCATACCTCTTATAGAGTCAGCTTGTATGGGAGGCACTCCTACATAAAGCCGTCCTCTGACCGCATTTCCGCATGGCGGCATTTAATCCCCAGAACACTCTGTGAAGTTGTCACTACTATTAGTCTCATGTTTTCAGATTAAGACACTAAGGCTTGTTTAGAAAAGTTAAATGGAAAGCCTTCGATTTGAGACTAGCAGCTTGAAGTGTCAATCACTGCAGCTGAGCTGCTTTTGAAGACATTTAATGTCAGGTCTCAAATTATGTCCTGCATTATCTTGTTACAGAGGATCAATACCACCATTGTTACTAAGGTTTTCCCGGCAAGGTCCCACTCCATAGGTTAAACTAACCTCAGAATTTTCAACTTTTTTGGCTTTGCCTAGCTAACACTGAGATTATAAGTGTGAGACAACAATAAGTCTTTTAGTTGCTTGATAATTATATTAACTTTAGCTTTACAAACTTTCAGAGAGTCTGGGGCAGTGACTTAAAATATCCAATTAGTCCTTAAGAACTTGTATCCATAAGGAGGTGGATGCTTACCTGTAATACCCAAAACTCTGGAGGGGAAGGATTCAGAGCCACCTCTGTATTATTACAGGATTTTTTTTTTACTTTTCCAAGTTTGTTATTTCCATTGCATCTTTGCTAATCCTGTTTATTAAATCAGTGCTTGAACTGCCTCACTGATCCGATGAGCATTAATTTAGAATGTAGAATATATATTTACACAGCATAATTATAATTACTTAGAAATTTGAATTTTTATAAATTTCAAATGCTATCTAGCATTTGAGATATGTTATGAAAATTAATAAGATACAAATGAGATGGTTTGGATCGGAAGCCAAATGGCTGTGTCAGACCTGTGAGAGGTCCAGTTCTCCCAGGGGCTGTTGAAGTACCTCGGAGCAGCTGAGCTTGGCTTTGGCATCTCTGCTTATAAGACAGAGCAACTTGCACTTCTCCCAATATCTATCTGGCAAAAGACAAATGCTGCAAACCTTGTCTTTATGGTATTTTATTTGAGAACAAGAATAAATTATCAAAAAAATGTTCTCCTAAAGCCAGATTCTAGGTCTCAGTGGGTTGTGAGAATCTCCTTTCTCAGGGAGAAGTTGGCTACATTTTAAACCTTGTGCATCACCAACTCATAAAGTGCACTGTATTAAGAAATAGCAGCAAGACTCCCGGTGATGTGGCAGAATACATCAGCAGAGTTTATCAGAAACCATACGTTTGGAAGAAAAATAGCAGTTTCGTTCCCAAATAAAACAAACAAGAATGTCCGCACGCATGACCTTTGGCCAAGCAAGCTCAAGTTTGGCTAAAGTAAGAAACTATGTAATCCACCACACTTCTCCACTGAGCCACACGTAAGGATCCCAGGACAACTTGAGCAAGTCTGCATTCCGCCCACTTTATACAAGAGGGCTTCAGAATGTGCCCATGGCCTACCCTGCTTCCTCATGCCTCCCAAACCACCATGAGGTGGGCGTGTCTGCCAGATTCCAGTTAAAACAAATAATACACTAAGGACTCTAATGAGTCTGCACATGGACCAATATTTGTATCTAATGTTTTTATCTTATTTTTAACTTTGTCAATAATTTTATTTTCCAAATAATGCCATTAAACTTTCTTTGTCTAAGTTCATGGACTTTATTTGCCAAGTTATATTTCATGTAAAATTCAGTGAAGATGTCTATATGCATTTTAAGAAAATCAACAAACTCTACTCTTCCATTATGCATTCAATAGCCATTTTATTAGTTTAAAGGGAATGTGAATTTTAATGCAAATTCATCTATTTTAAAGAAATACATGAAGTATTTTCAGATTTGGACTTCTTTTCTCCATAAGTTAATACAGACTGCAAACAGAAAGTGTTTAGTAGTAGAGATAATTGCAGATAATACATTTTGTAGTACTTTAGAAATAAAAATCAACCATGCATGATGGCTCTTGTCACATGAATAAATCCAGCATTTCAGAGGATGAGAAAGAAGAATTATACTGACTTAGAGACCATCGTTAGCTATATAGTGAATTTCAAGAAAGCCTAGTAAGACACTCTCTCCCTCCTCTCTCTCTCCTCTCTCTCACACACACATACACACACACATACACACACACACATATACACACAAAACAATCAGCACAAGAAAATATAAAGGAATGATTTGTGATATTTCCATACCTGCTTATATGTTTGTCACACTGAGTTAGTCAAATATTAACATATAGATGTCAAGAATAAGTCTATTCATATGGAAATATACAAAGTAATTCCATTTTTCTAAAGGTAACTATTAAAACATTGTTGTAAAAATAATGTCATACATGCTATATCTGTTATGTAATAAATTATTGAAAAGAGGACAGAGTAGTAAATACTATCGTAATTGAGTCAGTAATAATACTCAAGTTTAACCTTCACCAGGTGAAAATGGAGAGTTCCCATGGCTATCAGTTTCTAATGTATTTCTATCATTCTGTTCTGACTTGTTTGGTATGATGTTAAGACGTGGCCTCATACCGCCTAGACTCGGAGCCTTGATTACATGGACTCCACTGATGCTTTGGTCTTTGCCTCCCAAGTATCTGGGGCTAATATATATATATATATATATATATATATATATATGAATATATATATAGATGAATATATTGTTTTAAAGGACTTAGATTCTTCCTTGCAAATAATAACATCAAAATTCACATAATAAGTCATACGTCTACTAGAAAAGTGCATGGTCAGGCAGGATGGCTGTTACTCAAGCAGGTAACATCAGTTTAATCCATCCCTAGAACCCACTCAAGGCGGAAGGCGAGTCCTGAACACAAAGCTGTGCTCTGACCTTCACACATAAGCTGTGCACATATTCTTCACCCCAACTATACACATGCATGATAACAAAGTGAAAACTAATGATAATATGGAGAACATGGACTTTGCATTAAGAAATGTCAAGAGGTTTGAGCTAGGTAAGGAGAAGGGAGGGCTTTCATGAGAATATAAATGTAACCATTTTAAAAAAATATCTTAAGAGGGCATGCTTTCTGTTTGCTATCTGTTAATTTTCTGCACCATGCAAGTGTACAGAAATTGGAGTCAGTCAGCAATACAGGTAATCTCTGGAATCTTCACAGCAGACACATGTGAGGGCAATTATCTGCCCCTCCATGTGTGATGCTGACTAAATGATCACGATCCTCATTAGCACAATGAGCCACAAGTCTTCGCATTTCTGATTAATGCCATGTTTTGCTGTGCTCAGGCCTCCTTTTCTTTTCACGAGGTAGATAAATTTACAAGGTGCCAAGCAATATTATTACCTGCACGATGCCAGTTCTCATGTCTGTACCATAGAATGAGGTATGCACACACTAGGAGCTGCCCAATACCATTCACTTTCGGCTGGAGAAGCACGGACTAAGTCTGCCTCAACATCAGGAACAAATGTTTCTTGTTGCTAACAGCCTGGCTAGGAAGTTAGAAAGTGTGACTGAGTTGTGAAGGAAAAAGAAAAAAGAAAAAAACATCTAACCAATCTACCCAATGTCTTCCTTTCATTCTTCAACTCTCGGAACTAATGGAACTACTCAGATTGCTGAGAGAGCACACCTGCCTTGCTTTCTTTAGCAGTGTGTTTCTCTAGTGCAATCAGAACACTCATCCCATTATTTCCTCCAGTAATCCAGTGGAGATGAAGACATTTTTTAGTTCATAAGAACCAGCAGAAACCAAGTTCATAAGCACTTAAGAAGAATTACTGGTGGTGAAGGAATAGAGTCTTTCCTCTTGTTTGAACTCATCTGCTTATTGACTTTCAAAGATTCAGAAGCTGGTTGGGTGGTACACTACGGCTGCTACAAAAAACACACCCACCAATCACTATTTGATATTGTTGCTAAAGGAAAACTATCAAAGATCAAAAACATAGAGATGGTTAGTATGTCTATTAGAAAAGGCATTTGATTTGGGAAGTACAAAACATTTGTAGGTCAGGTCCTAAGAAGCATGGCAGGTACAAGCAAGGGCAGTAAACTGACAGAGCAGAGTGTGATGACACCAGGCTAACAGCACATTGTGCTGTGTTGAGAAATCTGACGTGCGCTTCACCCTCAGTGGACAGGACAAGCAGGGCCTTTAAAACAGACAAGCAGCAAAATCAGATCTAGTTAGACTCAGCATCCAGCCATCGCTGTGGAGGAAAATGCACTTGATGAGTACTCTATACTCTGTGCTATATATATTGTTTTAAAGCTAATGCTATTAACATTTGTTATGTTAAAACTAATGGGAACAAAAGTAAAGTTAACAGCATAAATAGTTTCCGTCCCTGGGGTGCTCGTGTGCTACTTCTTGGTACAGCTTTAACTCCATTGAAATTTAAACACAATTTTTCTCTGAAATGTATCTTTTAAAAACAGTTTTGCTGTGTTAATTTCACAAACATTTTGTAAGAGACGTTCCATACCTGAGACACTTTGCCTGTTGGAATCTGAGTCCCCATTACTGGAATTAGAATTATTGGAAGAGTTGTTGTCAACCCCTCCCAGAAGGGGGCGCAAGTGGCTTACTGAGACTTGTTCAATGAAAGATGTTCCATACTTGCGAAAATACCACCATTCAAATATCTAGAACAGAAAAATAATGTGTTTATGACCTCGGTTTCTTCTTGTCATTTCAGGACACATTCCCTTAATATATGTTTACTGTTTCTGTCCACTTTTGAAAAATGTTTAAATTGTTCTAACTATAATTAGATTTCAGTAATTAAACACCAATATTTAGTTAAA
This sequence comes from Apodemus sylvaticus, assembly GCF_947179515.1. Taxonomy (NCBI): domain Eukaryota; kingdom Metazoa; phylum Chordata; class Mammalia; order Rodentia; family Muridae; genus Apodemus; species Apodemus sylvaticus. Next base: position 41,603,723 of record NC_067473.1, on the reverse strand, counting down.
ATGGTTTTTCTCTGAAGAGTGTTTTTTTTTTTTTTAAGAATCAATAAATATAGTGATGGATGAAAGAATATTGTTAAGGTACATTCCAAATTATTTTTCTCTAAATTAATATAATATTCAAATACCAAAACAGCTGAAAGGTAATTCTAGAAATACATGTGAATATGAGTTTCCCCAAAATATACCTTATGAAATATTTTAATTCTTGACATTTTATAGTTTTGTAAATTATACCCACAATTTTAAGTAATTTTAAATAAGATTTTTAAGTAAAAAATGTTTTAACTGTAAAAGTAAGACTTTTTTCAAGAAATCAGGCAAATAAAAGGATTGGGGCAGTCAGACTAGTGCATGCTGCTTGAGAGACTGAGGCAGGAGGGTCACTGGAGCACAGGGTTCAAGACCAACCAGAGTAACATAGTGACATCTAGTCCTAGAAAGAAAAACATAAAAATAGTAGTCATTTCATGCATGGCTGGCACTCGGGTCCTGACACTTACCAGTCTCACCCCTGCTTAGGCAGCACAACAAGCATTGCTGTATATCATCAGGGTTGCTTTTCCTGAAAGTTTACTGATTATATACTCTTAATTCCAAAATAGAACAGGAATAGCTTTCCTTAATGAAAGAAAAACCAGTCACACATGTATGACTAGCTGAAGGCAGAGTTCCCTGAGCCTGGGAAAGTGAGTGCCTCCCCTAGTCCACCTACACACACACACACACACACACACACACACACACACACACACACACGGTGTCCACCTCCACCCCGCTGCTGCTTCCTACCACTACTCCATGTTGCTCTACCCACCCTTCTCCCCCTACCCCATCTAACTATAATCTGTTCTTCCCTAGTAATACATCGTTCAACAGCAGGAATTTACAAAGAACTACTAGGAAAACAAGGCGGCCCAGGCCTCCACTGCAGCCCTCATTCAGGAGGCTGAGGTAGGAGGGTCATAAGTTCAAGAACAGTGAGACCCTGACTCAAACAAGCAAAAGGCCAAGTACGGTGACTCACATTTATCATGTCAGTGAGAAACAGAGGCTGGGACAGGAGGACGGCCAAGAGGTCCAGGACAGCCTGGCCACAGAGAGGAAAGAAGTAACAAAGCAACAGAAAACAGAATAACAACATGCCTGGGTCTCACAGGGTAGCCAGACTAATCTACAATCAATATAGAATTATTTATGTTTATGTCCTTATTTATTTCATAAGAAAGTTTCACTATCTGCACTGGAATGGACATTGGGTTATTATTTAAAAACCAATATTTTCCTCTCTAATTTCTGCTCTATTTAAACAATAGTAAAGGCATCTACAAATATGAGAAGGAAATTATCAGCCAACTAACGTTCCCAGTCACATGTGGGATACCTTGATTTAATTACAGTGAATTACTTATAGCACTGCAATGTTTAAGGAGAATATAGTTTGAAGGTTACATGGACATGGAGGAAAGGTAAATGCTGGGAGCATGAAGGCCTCATGCCCACAGATCTCCACGGAGACAGGAATGTTAAGCATTCAGGATTGTCCTCTCAAGGGAAAGGATGTAAAACCTGTTTTCCCTCCAGAAAGCTGGGAATCAGAGGTGATTAACATCTGTGTTATCTGGAGGACCAGGCCAAAATAGTAGTCTGGAGCTGGTTAGTAGTCTAAATGACCCTAACATTATCTGCATATACAGGGCTCTCCTAACCTCCTATAACCCAAATGACCTCTGTGCTATCTGTATGACCTAGATCATGCCAGATCCTTCCCTAGGCCCTTAAGCTAATAATACAGAGTCAATCTTGAGAACCCATCTTCTTGGCAGAAATGATATGCTCCATTGAATTCAATGTAATTATACCTCTTTTTTTTTTTAATCATGGAGTATATTATACCAGGAAACTTTTTTCCAAATTGCATTGTGTTTAAATATGCTGGCAAAAAACCACCTGACATCAGACTCTCTAGAAGCTTAATCTAGCCTAATGAAGTCAAGCTCAACCAAGTTTTCATTCTCACCTTTTCACAGATCTTCTACCTGCTAGCTGTGACACCTGAAGGGACCTCCATAGATGAACATATAGATTATGGATCTATAAAGATGTCTATAGCTCCAGTTAGTTATTTGATTTATTTGGACACTAGTACCTTCAACTGTAAATGAAGTGGAAATAATATTTCTCTTCAAGGGTCCTCAGGTTTCATACCAGCTCAGCATAAAGTATCTGACACACAATTAGTTCTCAAAAGTGCTAACAAAGTTACCATTTGTTATGTTAATGGCTTGTATGTCATACTGTTCAAGGATGGCACCCCTGAGTCCCACACTAATACACTCCTCTTTGCCAGTTGCTTTGTAGCATTTTCCTCTGAAATGAAACATTTCTTCTTAGAAGATAGCTAAGACACAGGAGGTTGTAATCAAAGGAGAGGTGACACATTGCATCCTCCAGGCAAGCTCACTGAAACTGGAAGTAAAGTGACGCAGGACCAACCAGATTCACTAGGCTTCTCATCCTCATGCCTATATAAGCAGTAACAATCACTAAGAGACACTGTAGGAGCAGCCAGCTGCCTAGGAAGGACACCCTCTAATCTGTTAAGCTGCCTTTAAGGATCCAGCTCTTATGAGTCATAACCCATAGTCCTTTAAGTAAGCACAGAAAGCCCATTAGTTTAGCAAACTTGAATTAGGTAGCTTCCTTGTCTGTCTGTCATTGGCCCCATATCTGGGGTGAGCACATGTTTATTCACATCTCCCTAGGTATAGTGTTGTCTAATACTGCCCCCACAGTTTAGGTCAGTGCAGCATCTTACCTATCACTAGGATGTTTATAGAAAACATTGTAGCAAGGTTCTTTTCAGCTATAGTCCTCAGCAGTCTACAAAGGAGAGGTGACTTCTCAAGAAGTCAACAAAAATTCTCCATCTCAATTACAAGAGGAAAAGGGTTTCCAAGACTCGCATTGGTTACAGAACTGACAGTGATTCTTAATCATTGGCAATGAAGTCTTTATTCTGCTTTTTCCTGTGTTGTGCTATTAGAGCACCTACTATGCCACAGTCCACTCATTCCATCATATAGCACTAATATTCCTAGCTACCCATGAGTGGTGTCCCAAGGTCACAACAATCAAGTCCCTGCACTGAAAGTTCATGCTTCAGACCATAGTACCCATGGCATGCTAATATCCATCACATACACAGGACCTTGAGGTTTCAGATCCCTTAGCTCCTTTAGCAGAACCACAGAGTAACACTAAAGTGGACCTTAAAGAACAATATAGAGAATGGACTTAAGATGGGAAACAAAGACTGCTCATCAAGATGCAGTGACCTGTCTAACTCACAAAGCTAACTAAGCCCCAGCTCTCTCTGCTTCTCTTTGACTTAAGCCTCTTTACTGAACAAATAACAGTAATTCTGCAGTTAAACTAGACCAGACACAGGGCAGTCCTTCATTTTCCTCTAAGTGTCCTCTGGCAGTCTCTATCTGCGTTCTTAACTATAAAAACCAGTTCAGAACAACTCTATCAAATGTGACCAGATAATTAAACCTAAAAGGCAAGTGTCTCAAATAACTGAACATTGGCATTAGGACAAGACAAACCCTGTCTCTAGATCATCCTACCTTTTTAGTGCAGAAATAACAGATAAGTAAGGACAGCTCAGTTGGTTGGGGGCAGGTGTGTCTTCCCAGACTTATCATCTAACATCAATACTACTGTCCCATCTGTGTAGAAGAATTTTAATCCAGCAAAATGGCTTCTCTGATAATATCCAAAGAACTTTTAGGTCTGTGTGATCAGGCTGGAAGGCAAACACACCCTTAGTTCACATATTTAATCCTTCCAGCTGAAATCCTTTCCTACACACCTTTAATCCCAAACAATAACATCTAAGTGAGGGGCAAAGTAACAAATCATAAAAAGATATGACAGAATGAGTCAGAGATAGGATACACCCAACTCGCAGGAGACCAGTACGGGAAAGAAAAGTTAAGAGCAGTGTAGAGAGTGGGTCAGTCAGTGAGTTAGGAGGCGATACAGTGACCAGTGCAGTGGAGTTGAACTCATTCATTAGTCCATGCAGAGGCAGCTGGAGCTAGAGAATAAGAAGGAGCCATAAGATTAGAACAAACTGCCAGAGTTAGTTTGTGGCCAAAAAGAACAATTGAGTGAGAAGCCCAGAGTAGCCAGATTGAATCAGTCCGCTTGGAGAAGTTTCAGGTAGAACAGCTGAGTTGAACCAGCCAGAAAGAGTTCAGAAAGAACTACTGACTTAGTTGTGTCTTTACTGCGGTGAGCAGACACCATGACTCTTAAAAGGCAACTCTTAAAAGGACAACGTTTAACTGGGGCTGGCTTACAGGTTCATCATTATCATCAAGGTGTGAACATGGCAGCATCCAGGCAGGCATGGTGTGGAAGGAGCTGAGAGTTTTACATCTTCATCTGAAGGCTGCTAGCAGAATACTGACTTCCAGCAGCTAGAATGAGGGTCTTAAAAACCACACCCACAGTGACATACCTACTCCAACAAGCCCACACTTTCTATTAGTGCCACTCCCTGGGTCAAGCATATACAAAGCATCACAGCCTCAAAGGGTGGGCTTAAGTGTCTGAGACCAGAATAACATCTAGCAAAAAAACGTTGCATTTGCAGAGGGGATACTAGTATAAAGAATGGTACCTGTTCTTCCAGTATATATCAAGAGAAAAGAAAGGAAGCCGTCCCAAAGTTTAATTAACCAAGACCTTTAATTGAGGTAGTAGCATAACAATCTTCCCTGGATTCCAACTCTCATCAGACTTTGAAGAACACTTCACAATATTTTTAAAGCGCTGAATGGATTCAGATGGGCAGATGGTGTTGTTTAATGCATACATATTTGGTGTCACTTTGAATACATTTCCCTAGTGCATACCTACAGTGTAAACAGTGAAGCGTTCATAAACAAATTTAGGTTTTAAAATAGTTCTTAGAAGATCCTAGTTTAGTGGCCCTGGCATATAAGTGGGAAATCTCTCTTGTCTGCCAAATAACTTATTTAGAATTTAAAATGTAAAATTATGCATTTCTTCATTTTAAAACTTTAATCTTTCTACTAACTTTCTCTACCCATGTACCCTCTCTAGACTAATACAGATTGAGTAGGATGGGAATTCGAACCATCAACAGAGTATGGCATTTAGGAAGGCAACATTAACTCTATCTAGATTAAGATCAAAATACTCTTACCTAGGAAGCCAGGACCAGTGAGTGTCCTTGGCTGGTTGTCTTGATTCTATGGGGGCAGTTTTCTAGTGTGTGGTCAAGTCACAATGAGCACTCAGCATGGAAGGGAAAAGCTAATGCAATGCTGCATTATAATGCTGATGGGTAGCTGATGGGTGGGCCAGTGGATTAACTGCATGTAACCTAAGCAAACAGAAGAATGGTTAAGGTTTATTTGGGGGGGGGGGTATTTTTGTTGATATTATTTTTGGGTTTGTTTTTGGTTTTGTTTTAAAGAAAGGCTCACACACACTTTTGAAATGGAAAAAAAAAAACATGAACAGAGAAAATCTGAAGGTGCAAAATCCCAAATGAGTAAGACACATGATGCCAAGGTGCCAGGAGACGCAGTCCTGTGAAAGGTAATTTACCACGTGTGCCTGTGCATCTGCATTTGTGCACACATACATGTGTATGTGTGTGTTGTATGCCTGTGCATGAGTGTATGCATTAGTTTCTTTAATTAACAAAAGAATATCATATGAGCATCTGAGTTAAAGCCAAGGCAATTGACAAGCACTACAGTGACCTCAGTAACTATTTTAAGTATCTGTTTGAATTCTTAAGTGTATTCTTTCCTTCATACCAACCGGCACTTTCAAAATCCCTTACAACTCCTCAAGACTGACATTAACTAAAAAGAAAAAAAAGGCAAGAAGGAAGGACAGAGGGAGGAAAGGTAGGATGGAGGGAGTGAGGAAGAAAGGGAGGGAAGGGAGGAGGAAGGGAAGGAGGGAGGGAAGATAGGATGGATGGATAGATAGAGGGAGGGAGGGAAGGAGGGAAGGAAAAAGGAAGGGAAGAAGGGAGGAACAGAACTAAGAAGCAGCAGCTGGTTCTTCTGCATGCCTTGTTTATAAATACTGCACAGCCACTGAGTGGGGTGTGGCCTCCTGCTTCCTGACTCTCAGCCAGTCCCTCTGTAGCCACCTGTTTCCTAAACAGTTGCTGCAGCTATGTGTGGAACGGACACTCATATCCTCCACTCCCATTTCTGAGCTCCTGCTGTAAAGACCAAAAGAGGCAGGAAGATGAGGCATTCCTCAAGGTCAAAAGCCCGCCTACATGCACATATATTGACTGGGTAGGATTTTCTACTGTAGCATTCATTATTGTGACCTGGAGATAAGGGCCACTCTCCTGGGGCCAACTAGTAGTCATGTGATCACAAAGAGTGGGAAGGATTTCGCTTGTGTCATCTGTCCCAAGCCCTGCACTTCATACTGTGATGGTGCCTATCCTTTAATGCTCTACAGATTCTGACTGGAGCAGTCCTCAGAATTCAAAGCTAGCTCCCCAGATAACTCTGACACAGCTAATTCACATACTCACTGTATTTTGTGTGTAGTCAACTGCTGCTCTTTAAGTATCAACCAGTGTGCTCAGGACACACATATGGAAGCGGAAGAGTAAGAGCATTTACCAACCACCCGTGCAGAAGACCAGGTTTGCTCCCCAGCACCCACACAGTGGCCACACCCATCCGTAGGCCCAGTTCCAGAGAATTCAACTCTTTTTCTGGCTTCTGAAGGCACTAGACACATACATAGTAAATATACATACATAAATTCTGTCAACATTCTCACATACATAAGATAATAAATCTAAAACCGAACAAATAAGCCATTTCCAGTTTACAAGAGAAAAGGACAATAAAGGATCACAAAAATAAAATATGGGTAAGTTATGCTAAGTGTTGGTCTGTGTTCTAAACCGGCCACATGTGACTAATTTTCATGACCAAATGGGAAAGGACACCCTATGTCCTCCTGAAAACAGTGCAGCCTTTCACTCTACCTCCAGCCTCCTTTCTCTTCTTCATCTCTTCCTTCACCTTTCCATTCTTCCTACTCAACTCTTTCACATGCACTTGTGAGTCTGTGAAAATGAAAAGTTCTCGAACGTGCTGGTAACCACCTTCCCAGGCAGCACTTTTGTGAAGGCAGAGTGCCGTGGCAAAGCAATGGACAGGCACAGCCTAGCTGTCACCCATCTACATTCCGCAGGCAGGGCTGAGCAAGCCTTCTCTGGGCGTCTAGTCTAGAGGTCTTCACTGCTCTGTAGTTCCGCAGCTTGCAAGTTTACTAATTTGTGCCTTAATGTAGATTAGAAAAGACAAATTGGTTGGTTCTGTCTTTTTATCCACTGTTAGTTTTGATCATCTCCTCTAGTTTCGCTGTATCTAATTGTTAATCCAGTCAAATTCTCTTGTTCACAGGTCCCAACAAGCTTCTATATATACTCTCTGCCTGGCCCCGTTAGACGATCACTGATTTTCATGGTAAGCCCAAACGATTGTTAAGATGATAAGACTGAATAGGACTCGTCTTCGTTTCATTGTCTGAAGACTCCCCCAAAATCTGGCCTCCCCAACATCTCATACTAGAGCTGAGGGTTAGATTGCTAGACACAACCTGGAACCTAGGTGCTACTCCACTGTCTAAGCCCTTCTAATCAAATGTCCCCAAGGCTTTTTTCTTTTCACCCTGAGCTCCAAATTGCCAGCATTTGATTTATATGAATAACAGGTCAAGTTCTTTAGATGAAGAGTTGAAAGGAGACAGAGCAACTACCTTATTCTGGACTTAGAATGGGGATAAACGAGATCATAAAGAGATCAGGACCTGACTCCTATCATTTATCTGCTATATAACCTTGGACTAAATTACTTAGTCTTTGTGTCTGTTTACACTCAATCATATGAACACATGGGTTATACCCAGCACGTGGGATTTCAGTAAACATTAATCAAAGCAGTAAGCACTAACCAGGTGCTTATTCACTGTTTTGTTTTTTATTGATTGAAAGGTTTTTTAAATTAAAATATGATTACATCATTTCTCTCCCTCCAATCATTTTCACACCTACCTTACTCTCTGTCAAATCCATGGCCTTTTTTTATTTCATTCATACTACACACAGAAAAGCATAACTATATAACACAACTTGTCCAGCCCATTTGGCATTACTTGTATGTATATGAATTCAGGGCTGACTGATTAGTATTACATAACCAATTAGAGGGCTCCTCTCAAGAAAGACTATGTCTCCCTGTCCCAGCATTCCATAGCTCCCTGTAATCCTTTGTTTAGTGGCAGGGTCTCTTTCACCCCTCATCAAAGAAACTTCTCTTTAAAACAGAAAAGAGACCGTTACAGGAAACCATAAATTATCAAAATTCAGAGACCTGTCCACTATGGGGAGTCTGGCCCCAGTTGATACATTTATAACACCTAAGGTTCAGGGAACATCACACAAGAGGGATCAGAAAGACTTCCAGAGCCATGCGAGCAGAAAACCAGCTGTGAGACTGTGTCTTCTAGAAATGCCATGGCTGCTTCACCCGTAATACCTCCACAATATAGCTTCCAAAACAGGCTCTGAGCAAGGACACCACCAACAGACATGGCTCATCTCTTACTGCTGAGTTCTTCCCGGTGCCATCTCTTCCAAAAGATGCTCCTTTTACATCCAACCATGAACTAGTATTTTTGGTTTACTGTTGTAATTTTTTACTTTGCTACTTATTCTGACATTTAAAAGTATGACTTGCATGCCTTTTTTTATACCTTTTCACATAATATATATACATGCTATATATACATAAATATAGGCATGGGGCATTCTATAATAAGTTAATAAGGATATAAGGATCTATATATAAATTTTATTATCATATATAACAATTTCTCTACTCTACCACTTTGATTAAATTAAAGGGATTATTTTCTTTACATGCCAACCTATTTTCAAAGCAAAAACAAACCCCAATATTTCTCCTTTGGAATGAACATCGATTGCCTAAAGAGGCTACTTGGGTGGATTCATCCTCATTGGTAGACAGAGGGTGGAACGGGCCAGTTTAGAGCGTGAGGATATGTACCTTCCCTGTGGCAGGACCGGCCTGTGGTGCGGAAGCTCATCCGAGGTAAGCAATGGGGCACATGAAGTTAAGCAGAAAGAGGCTGCCTGCATGAGTTGTGGCCACAGGAACCACAGAGAAGACCCAGTGAGACAGGAAGCTTAGCAAATTCACAGCCAGTCTTGACTTGATGACCTCCATCTTAGAATGGGAGACCCAAGCATGCTGGACTTCTGCAGAATAAAACGCTCATTGCTTTTACATACTATTTGAGTCTGAGGTATTCTTTGGTGAACTATGAACCCTTACCTTTGGGGGCTCTTGACTGGGATTTACTGGAAACCCCATGACTCAAATAGTGAAGTGTTTTTCTGGTTGGTAAGTCCGGGTATCTGGCTGTCTTTTTTCCTGTCCATCTCTGTTTCAGTTTCAGGTTTAATCTGGATGCTGAGCAGGACAAAATGGACATGTATTTGGTCACCAAGTCATGGGCAATGGAGGATGCTCCTGACCCCCTACCAGACGTAGGAGAATTTGCTAGTTCTCATATAGATTCTGGACTGGCTGTGAGTCCAGCATGTGGCCTCCCATGCACAGGGAGGAAGACCGTCTGAGACAACCTTTTTGTTTTCCTGGGAATGTCTTTCTGTGTCTGTCTGTATGCTTTTTGCCCTCTCATACAAATTTTTCTTTGATTCCTAGAATGGGACAAGTACAAAGCATCCCATTGGATGCTAAACTATTTTAAGGACTTTCGCCGAGTTGCAGAAGACTTGGGTCTGGTTGTTCACCCCTGCAAACTAACCTTCTTTTGTGGGAATTAATGGCCAACCTATAAAGTAGGATGCCTGAGGAGGGGACTTTCCATCTCCCCATCATTACATGGTGAAGGTGAGGCTGGGCACCACCTGAGCCAAGTGCCATATATCACTATGTGGCAATTCCTGGTCAAGAAGCCCTTTGTTTGGATGAGGCCATTTTTGTTCTGGGCCTCACTGCGCCCCACCCTTCTTCCTCTAAAGGAGAGCCAGCCTCGGTATCCTGCCTTGCTCCTCTTTTCTGCTACTTTTTCTGCTACTGAAGAGCATCGCTGTCCCTGTCCTGTGTTCCTGCTCCTGCTCCCACTGCCCATGCCCAGCCAGCACAGATGGAGGAGCAGCACCTGACTCCCGTGATCTCCTGATTCCACTTGGAGTCTACCTAACACAGGCTCATACTACCCAGAGGGCCAACTCTACGAAGGCCTTACCCCTGTGGGTTACAGGACACCTCAGATGCTCAGGGGAGACAGTTCATGACACATGCACCATTTGCTAATAATCTTTAAGATTAGAAGTTGCAGATCCCATTTTTCGAAAGACCATCAGCTCTCACAGGTCTTCTAGAGTTAGTCATACTGACTCACCTGCCCATCTGCGCTGTCAGCAATTGCTCCAGGTCCTCTTCACAACAGAGAGGATCATGGGAGCCATCCGAAAATTGGTCTGGGAGCAAAAGGGCTGCCCACCCAAGTCTAGGCTGAAATCGATGCAGCCTTTCTTGTGATTTGACCAGACTGGAATTTTAACACTGCTGAAGGTAGGGAGAGGCTCTGGATCCACCACCAGATTTTGATGGGGGCCTCTGAGAGGCCACCAGATGACCCACAAATTTATCTAAGGTGAGCTAGGTGATTCAGGGAACAAATGAGAGACACAGGTAGTATCTAGAAGACTTTTAGAAGCCTATCGGATTTAAACTCCTTTTGACCCAGAAGCCAGAGAGCACCAGTCAGCCATGAAGATGGCTTTGTTAACTACACTGCCCCAGACATCCATTGGAAGCTTCAGCCACTGAGTGGCTTTACAGTCTGCCTCTGGCACCCAAAGTCAGCCTCTATTTGCCTTTGAATGGCAAGACTTGGAGAGAGGCTTCAAGGGACAACTGACTTGGACATACTTGCTTCAAGGATTCAAGAACTCACCCACCATCTTTGACAAGGCACTTTGTGAAGACTTAGGTGAGTACTGGTGGGCCCACCCCCAAATAATTGTGCTCCAGTATGGAGATGACATCCTGATTGTGGGGCCCCTGACTTGGAGATATGTCAGGGGGCCACATGAGGCCTGCTATAGGAGCTGAGTCAACTTGTTGGCTAAGAAGGCCCAGCTTTGTCAACATGAGATCACCTATCTGGGGTACAAGTTCAAGGTGGGGGCAGCCAATACATGCTATCAGACTCCTGGAAGCAAACCATCCTTAACATCCCAGTTCCACCAACCCAAAAGCAAGTATGGGAATTTCTGGGATGTGCTGGGTTTTGTAGACTTTGGATGCCAGGGTTAACTGAGATAGCCAAACCGTTAGTATGAGGCCACCAGGGACCAAGAAGACAAAATAGAATGGACCCCTAAGATAGACATGGCTTTTAAGACTCTAGGAAGAGCTTTATTGGAGGTGCTGGCCCTGGTCCTCCTTGACATTCACAAATCTTTCCACCTGTATGTGGATCAGAGAAAGGGAACAGCAAAGGGGATGTTTGCCCAGACTGTGGAACCATGGAAAAGACCTGTGGCTTATTTATCTAAGAATCCAGAGACCCAAGGATGGCCAGCCTGCCTCCTGATCAGAGCTTCCATTTTCCTGCTAGTCAAGGATGCTGAGAATATAACCATGGAGCAGGAACTTGTTCTCACCACCCACCCCCACTCCCATGCTAGTGAGGAGACTCTCAGGAATCCACCCAGCCAGTGGCTGTCCAATGCCAGACAGGTGCACTTTCAGGCTCTACCTTTGAATCCCCTTCATATAAGATAAAACCCATCATCTGCCCTAAACCCAGCCATCCCATTACCTGACCCATCCTTAGACATTCAGCATGATTGTTCTGTAGTTCTGGGACACATCCAAAGCATCATGCTGGACTTGACTGACATACCCTGGCCAGACTCAGAACTTATCTACTTCATGGATGGGAACAGCTTCATCCAGAATGGAATCAGGTACACAGGTGCAGTGGCAGTAGACTGGGATTCTGTTATTTGGGCAACTTCTTTGCTTCTGGAACTTCAGCCCAGAAAGCTAAACTAAAGGCTCTAACTTGGGTTTTAAAACTGGTGAAAGGGGCCGTAGCTAACATCTACACTGGCAGCAATGGCTCATGTACATGGGTCCATATGCCAAGAGCGGGGATTATTAACTACTGAAGGAAAAACTATCAAAAATAAGGAAGGAATACTTGCTCCATTGGAGGCATTGTAGCTTGCTCTCAAAGTAGCCATAATTCATTGCCCCAGGCATCAGAAAGGGGCATCAGAAATAGCCCAAGGGAGCAGGCTAGCAGATAAAACCAAAAGGGAGGGCACCCAAGTTTCCACTGCCAACATCCTGGTGGCTTTACTGTCCCCTGAGCTCCTAGCCCTCCCTAAACATACTGCTGAAGACAAACAACATCAGGCAGAATGCCAAGGAGTTCACAGAAGAGACGGATGGGTGCTGGCCTCTGCAGGCTGCACCATCCTACCTAAGGAGTTTGCTCAGCAACCCATCCCTCAGATTCATCAAGCTCCACTTGGTCATTAAAAATGGAAGGAACTGCTGTGAGCAGCAAGGTACAAAATATCTGACTTAGGACACTTGTGTGATCAGGTAATCTCAGACTGTACCACCTGCAAGGCTGTGAACTCCTCGGGCCCCAATCAAGGAGCCACTCCAGGAACCAGAATCAGGGGTCAATAGGCAGGAGCTAATTGGAAAATACATTATACAGAAATAAAACCAGGAACATATGGATATAAATGTTTGCTAGTTTTTATAGATACCTTTTCAGGATAGGTAGAAGCCTACCCTACAAAAGAGACTGCCAGTATATTGGCAAAGAAGCTTCTGGAAGATATCATACCCAGGTATGATTTGCCTACCATGCTTGGGTCTGACAGTAGACCAGCATTCATCGCTAGCACAGGTTCTGGGGACCAATTGGAAATTACATTGTGCATACAGACCCCAGAGTTCAGGGCAAGTAGAGAAGATGACTTGGGCCCTGAAGGAGGCCTTAACCAAATTAACCCTTGAAACTGGTGGTCACTACCTTGAAACTACCTAATGCCTTACATAGGGCTAGGAATACCCCTATACTTTAGGTCTTTGAGATCCTGTATGGGAGCCCGCCCCCTCATGCTGCCTAACCTCAAGTCTGATATCTGAGCTGAATACGACTAACATAAGTTTTTTAAATCCTTGGAAGCCCTCCATAGGGTCCAGAAGCAACTCTGGCCTGCCATCTGCCAAGTTTATGAGTCGGCTCCTCCCCCTAGTTCCCATTGCTTTGAACTCAGTGTCTGGATTAAAAGACATAACCACAAGCCTCTGGAGCCTTGCTGGAAAAGGACCTCACACCATGATCCTGACCATGCCTACGACTGTGAAGATAAATAATAGCAGGACATGGATATACCACTCCCATGCTAATGCTGCAACAGTGGATAAACTGGGAGCCCCCTTACTATCTGGGTACCCCCAAGGGGCAATGCAACAACCTTGCCATCAAGTTCACAGTGGATTGCAAGAAGGCTGATTGGCCAGTCCTTAACTCCTCTTACCTGAAATTGAACACAGAACTGTTGGTTACTGGACAGGGATCCGCATTAGAAATGAGGTACCCCCAGTATATTCCCACCTCCGCAACCACACTGTAACCCCTACTGTTGCAGGATACGTGCCACTCTGCAAGTTATATTTTATGTTCTAGTACAGCTTGTACCCAGAGTGACTTTTTACTCTGGGGAGGATATCTTCAACCAGCTAGCACCTCCAAACAATTGGGTTAAAAAGGTGGCCATTTCTGCTGTGGTTCTCTCCTTAGCATAGGGCTGGCCTGAGCTGCTAATGTAGGGGCCTCAGTCCTAATACTCAAAGATAAAAATTACAAGGCCTTACGGATGGCAATAGATGCAGATATACAGGAGATGGAAAAGGTCATCACAGCCCTGCAGGAGTCCCTATCCTCCGTGGCAGAAGTAGTCTGACAGAAGAGAAGAGGCCTAGACTTGCTGTTCCTCCCTGCTGGAGGACTCTGTGCAGGCTTAGGTGAGGAATGCTGTTTCTATGTTGACCACTCAAGGGAAAGCATCCATGGCCTTACTCAGAAAGAGACTACAAAACAGAATACAAAGAGACCAGTCTCAGGGTTGGTCAGAAGTCTCTCCTCAACTGGTCTCCTTGCCTAGCTACCCTTGCCTCTGTCCTGACCAGTTCTCTTCTCCTACTGATGTTGGTTGGCTTTCACTTACGGTCATTGCATTTCCAATGAGGAACATATTTCCATTATTCAACTGATGATTCTTAAACAACAATACCAACATCTCAAGGACTTGAGATGGCCCAAAAGGGCAAGTGAGACAGGCTGACTCCTTGACAGGCTTCAAATTAGCAGTTCAAGAGAGTAGGCCTAAATCTCTGTTTCCAAGAAGTGGGCAGGTCCAGGCTAGTCCAGGCCTCAGAAGCTGCCCAGCCACCTGGCCTGAGGCAAGGACAATGGGTCAGCAGCAGTTTCTAGACCTCCTCAGCAAAAGTATCCAAACCTCCCCAGCAGTGGTTCAGAAATGTCCCAATGATAGAGCTTTCCTACCCCCACCCCCCAGAATTCTCCTAATGTGCTTTAAACTGGGCCTGCAAGCACTTGGGCTTCTCCATCTTGGAATAGGAAACCCCAGCATGAAGGAAGGAAGGAAGGAAGGGAGGGAGGGAGGGAGGGAGGGAGGGAGGGAGGGAAGGAGGGAGGGAAGGAGGGAGGGAGGGAGGAAGGAAGGAAGAAGGAAAATGGAAAGAAAAAAGAAAGTTAAGAAAAGAAAAAAACAACTGGCAACACCTGTTCAGATATGACGATCTATTTTTTAAAGAAATTAAGGTAAAAGAAAGCAGCTTTTGCCAAATTAATTTTTCCTGTGTATGTTTGTTCAGTTAGTTGACTTTTTCTTCACAGTGGAAATACTAGACTTTTGTTTTTACCTCTGTTCTAAACCATCAAATGGCATGGTGGTTTCTGATTCTAGCATAAGAATCCTGAGGTTCTCAGTCATTTTCCCCAGGATTAGATCCTGTATTCTCAGAGTCAGGGGCAGACATCCAGAGCCTTGCTAGAGAGAGAAGTTAGCTACTGTCTTTGTGATTCCTGACAGCAAACTGCTATGCATTCCATGCAAAAAGCCAGTTTTCAAAGCACTGGATTTTTTTACTCCTCCTGGAAATGCACCCAGAATTAAAATAAACAAACAAACAAACAAACAAGAAAACTAGTGCTAACTCTTAATTCATCTTTAGAACCTAACAAATCTAAATCCCTAGGCATAATGTGATAGATGCACTGCCAAACATCTGTAAAGCGGGACTCTGGGGGTATCCGTAGCTATTAGTACACACCATTGTTAGAATGCCCTCAGAAAAGGCCGATGGATTTTAGAAAGAGAACTCACATCCTTCCTACAAGACAGGCTTCCTCTCTTCTAAGCATTTCATCAGTCTGAACGGTTTCTGCCTCTGCACTGTAGCCCAGCAGTGAGCATACATTTTCAGCAGCTGTATGCCAAACATAGGACAAAGCATGGGAGCCCAGCTCTGCAAAGGCAGCCCAGGCCCAGGGAAGCTATTTACTGTTGAGAGTTCTTCAACCATCTCTGAGTTAGAGGAGTGACATCCCTTGAACTGACATACCAGAATGGAAGGACATATCCTACACTGTGGTAATGAATTTATGTCCTGTAAACCCACAGCAAGACATTCTCAGAATGAAATCCAGGGCTGCCTGTGCTGCTGGCTAGAAAGGCAGATGGTGGGCGACTTAGCTGGAAGGGCAGTGAAGTGTGTTGCAAGGCAGACTGCCGGGGTACAACATCCTGGGCTCCCCTCCTGTAATGCCTTTGGCCAAGCTGGTTGACCTGGTTCAAAGCACCTCTGCTGAGCAGAGGATATGAGCCAGCAAATAGTGGACTCAGGATAAATCCCATCCCCCAAAGTGTGGTTTTCCTATTTCTTTAAGCAAAAGTATCCCTAAACTTTATCATAAATAAAGTCTTAAATTATATGTGTGTGTTTGTAAATGGTAACTCAGATATTTAAAATACCTGCCACCTCTTCCCTAGAAATAAACTCTCTGTGTGTGTGTTATGTTTTCAGCATGTACTTAACAGGAACTTATCAAGCAAGTGAAAGCATTTTCCATGTCTGTGCTTTCCTGAGGCATCTTGCACAAAGTACAGTGAGAACTTGAGAATCTAGGTTGAAGGCCTGACTACTTTGCCACAAGGAAATTGCATGTCTTGAATCCCAAGAGTTCCTTTTCTTTCCTTGAGAAGTCTCAAGTTTCCCACCTGAAAAATAAAAACTTAGACCTAATGACCCCGGAGTCTTAGAAAGTTTGCTTTGCTCCATCCCTTGTGGTCTTCCTCTCCAATCACTGGGAGGCGGGACAGAACTCCCTTCCTGTTACTTCCCACTATTACCCATGGCCTGCCTTCTCCTGGCTATTGAGCACACCCCCCCCCCCCCCGCATGCTACTATAATCTCTTACCTAGCTCTAAGTAGCAAACATGCAGCCTCCCAATGAAAGTCTTTCATTTTATCAATAAAGTAGAGGCTTTCGGAGCAATTCATTCTCACACTTTTGCTATTTACTGATTTTCCTGGGTTTTCCTAGCAATGCAGGTTCTACTAGCTTTGTTGGAAGAAGTTTTCTGGTCATTTTTCTCTGTCCTATGTCACCTACATTGGAGAACAATTAGAGATTATCAAAATATTTTTCTCCTCCATTTTTTTTGTCCTAGTCAGATTAAAAATACTTTCATTTAATTATTGACTGTTTTTCTGATGCTTTGTGTCACCCCACAGGTTCAGTTGGGGGTCCTAGAGACCAGTGGACTCTCTCCACAGTGGCTTTCAGACTCGTCAGGTTTCCTGTTCTACTAAAACATCCTCAGTTCTACAATCACCTCACCAAAGCTAAAGATGAATGTGGTATCGCTACAACTTATTTGCCAAGAATTTATAGTAAAATACCATCACAAGTTATCACCATTATCTCACAAGAGAAATTTAACACCAAAAACTAGGAGGAAGTCAATGTTAGAATAAAATACAGTCCCTGGACAGAATAAGTTAATAACCAACCTGATGGTTTTATGAGCAACTGCCTATAACAGTGCCCTTACTTTCCTCAAATTTCCTGAACAGAGAAGAGATGTCAGAGACACATGTGTGGGCAGTGGATGCTTAAGTTGGCAGCATGCTACCAACTACAGCATCTCTCTCTCTTCTATGGGTGAGTTTTAATGCAAGGCCTCTTGCCTCAGGTTGAAGTTTGCACTCGGCTCTGGGCTTTCTACATAGATTTTTATCTTGGGATGTCTCCATAAGACCAACTTTGCACATTTCACATAACCTGTGTGAAGCAGACATAGCAAGCTAGAGATACTCTCTCATCTCAAAAGGACTCTCCCCCCCCCCTCTCTCTCTCTCTCTCTCTCCACAATACCATTTTCTACTTCTGTCTTTTTGCAGAACATGCCGTTCTCCATCTTAGAAGCTCAGGCTTCTGAGCTCTTTCATTATTCCAGGTAAAGGTATTCTCTTTGCTCAACATGCTTGTACCTATCTACCCTTAAATTTCTATTGATAATTCATTTTTAAGTAATAATAACACTATAATCTTTTATTTCTACCTATGTCTACAGTAATTAGTAATCACAAGATTGTGGAAAAAAGCCTTTTGAAAATTTCTCTCCTTTAAAGATTATTAAGTTATGTGAGAATGGCCCCATTGAGTTTAGACAGCTCATGTTCGCTCATGTTCATTACAGTGAGTTATGATAGGTAATATGATCCTTCATATTACAGAATATATGGTAAGGAAGTTGGAAAATGATAGAATTTTTTTACCTAAATGAATATTTTATAGGAAGCAATAAAGAAGTGAATGTAAACACTGAGAGAATGGAAGATGGAGGGTGGAAAGGCCACAGTCCACAGCAACACGTGTAAAAGAATATTCTTAACACTGTTACATCTGATAATGCGTTATACACGAAAACAGTCTTAGTTGAACTAAGCCACTTTTATGCATCAGCAATACACCCATCTGTCTGTTTGTCTGTCTAATTTTTGTGGTAATGGGGACTGAATCCAGGGTTTCATAAATATGAGGCAAGTTGTTTACTGAGCTATGGTCCCAACTCATTTTGTATGTTTAGATACTAGAATTTGGCCTAGAAACATCTTCTCTGATTTTCCCCCAATTAAGAATTGTTTCCCCCCCCCCAATAAAAAGGATTACAGAAATATAACCTGGGCAAGTATAATTCTTCTCTTTATCCCCATCCAACATGAACACACATACAAAATGAATATTGAAAGCTACTGATGTATAATTTCCCAGATTATTCCTTAAAAATAGTCAAACTAACATACATCCTAAAAAGTTTTTAAATTAGAAGAATTCAGTCACTTACCAAAATAAGTCCTGATATTAGTGAGGAAGTTCCTGTCAGGGCCACGTAGAACTTTGGGGTTAAGGTGTTCAAAAACATGCTCACTGAAAAAAAAAAAGGAAAAGGGAGAAGATTGAGAAAGGCATGCCTATAATCAGTAAAGCTTTCTGTTTGTTTCTTAAGGTTTTGTGTGTGTGTGTGTGTGTGTGTGTTATGTATGTGCATGTAAGTATGTGATAAAGCCATCAATAGGTTCTAGAAACTGAACCCCTGTAAGAACATTGAATTCTCTTAAGTATTGAGCCACTGCTCTGGCACCTAACTCATTTTTCTTGTAAAGTCATTTATTTCTGATGACCAGAATTCCTAGAACCTTAGCAAAGTCCCACTAAAATGAAGAACTAGTACACAGATTCTGAAAGGCAGATGACAGGCTATACCCTAAATGCTAAAATACCTGCCAGGTAACATACAATAGTGGCATGACTGTTAGAGGTATAACCAATGGGTTTCTGCCTGCATTTGAGGCCTGTTCACAGAAAAGAATTTATGCCTAGTAATATTAACCTCGTCAAAGACCTATGGTTGAGGATGGTGTAAGTCTTAATTTATCTACTGCTATTATTTTGCTCAATGGAAATGTTCTTAAATTGCCTTCTAAAAATCGAATGTTTGTAGCCATAGATTAGTGCTATCCTCGACCTTAGTTAGAGAAATTTGTTTTTGCTGTAGGAATCAGCACAACTGGTTAGTGTGCTGAGAGTAAATGACAATTGAGTGTTCAACCCTAAGTCAGACATTTATTCTACCTTCAAAGTTCAGGGAACATCACAGAAGAAAGGGAGGAAGAAAAATAAGGACAAGTGGCTGGGGGAGTGCTGTCACATGTGGTCTTCTGGGTAGGACACGGCCATCGCACTCAGGAACTTACAACCCTGATGCTTACCTGCACATGACCTACACAGACAAGCCAGTCAATGCTCCTGATTGGTTGGGAGAGGGGTTCACCAGGCTTCAACCCTAGTTTGGGTGCTGCTAGCAACTGATGGCTCCTAAAGATAGGTGAGTGACATCATTTTTCTTTGTGGCATTCCAGAGGGAAGCTAGACTCTATTAGAAGTGGCTGTAGGCAAACCTAGTAGAACATTTTCTTAATCAGTGATTGATAGGGGAGGGCCCATCTCATTGTGGGTGGTGCCACCCCTGGGCTGGTGGTCCTGGGTGCTGTGAGTACAGCTTACTTTACTGACTGGCTCCACACATGGCTTGGTTGCCACATTTGCATTCCTATCTTGGCTTCCTTCAGTGATAAGGAAGAATAAGCCAAGTCAACCCTTAACTGGCCAAGCTGCCTTGCTCATGTTTCCTCACAGCAATTGCAGCCCTAATAAGACAGGCATCGATGTACTCAAGCAAGTCACCAATAGAGTAGTCCGAGACAATAGAAACAGACATGGCCAATTGCTGGCTAATTGCAGGATGCCCAAAACGAGTGCTAAGGAAATCCAAACCTGTACCAAGATTGTTTTTCTTAGCCATTCATAAATAAAATGTAACTCCTGCTGCCATTAGCATCCTGAGATGCGAGTCTCTGAAAATCTGCTAAAATGGCAGCTTAGGAGATGCAAAAAAAAAAAAAACAACAAAAACAAAAACAAAAACAAAAAAACAACAACAACAACAACAACAAAACAAAAACCCAACAACAAAAAAAAAACCTCTTCATAATTTATCTATAATCTTTTTTCCTAGGCATATATTATATACATAGCATTTGTGTCGCCTTACAGAACCAGTTTTCATCCAGTCAGCTCAGTTAGGATTAAAAGCACCAAAGGAGCACCTCCACTGTAGTTCTGCCCCTCTCCCCCCTCTCCCCGCTCTACCCCCCCTCCTTGTGCTGGCTCTCCAGCTTTCCTGTATCAGTCTCCCTGAGACATGCTATGGCTTGTATCTCTGTGAGGGAGAAGTGAGGAGACGTATTTTTAGACTCATTGCTAAGGTAAGAGCCCCTCATAAATCATCCTGTCTACTCTTCCTCAGCCCCCATGCGGCTGGGCAGCTCTCCAGGGATCCTGTTTCTGCTTCACAGAGCAGCCAGCTGCATGGGGGAGCTGGGCTGCACACGTTTCTCTTCTCAGCTGTGGTCGGGGAAGTATTTATTGTTGGAGTGTGCTATCTTAATATGAACAACACAGGGCTAGCTAGGTTCTCATGCCACCTTCTCCCTTGCTAGGGAGAGGCATCTGACAGCGTTTCCTGTCATCAGGAAGGAGTGCTCAAAGCCCTAATAACCTAAAGACAAGTGAAGCAAGGTCTCAGATGATGGGTTTTCTTTCATTTAACAAATAGGCACTGTGAAGAACAGCATCCTGGTGGAAACCCCAACAGAAACTTATATATTTCATATTCACAAATATTTATGGTATGTTTTAAGCTAAGTTTGAAGATGGTTTTTAAAGTTAAATATAAATATAGCAAAAGTAAGTCTCGAATGCCTGGGACGTTGTATTTTCTCCTCCTCCTCCATTTTTCCTTCTTCCTTCTCTTCTTCCTTTCTTCCTTCTTCTTCCTCCTCCCCTCCTTCTTCCTTTCTCTCTTCTTCCCCCATCCCCCCTCTCTCTTCCCCTCTTGCTCCCCGCTCTCTCTCTGGAGTCTGTGTGTGTTTTCCAAAACTCAAGTACAGGATGCATGTTAGGTAGATTCAGTGACTACTTCCTTGATAAGCCAAGAATTTTCCTAGCTATTATAAGATACTATGCCCAAAGAGAAAGACAATGGCTACACAGAACCTTTAAAATTAGTCATTTGGAGGAAAGGAAAGGAGAAATTATATAACGATAAATCACAACTAAAAGACATATTTTTAAGAAGTTAATCACTTGGGATAATGATTTACCATACTAAAGTCCAAAGACACTTTTCTTTTTAAAGCAATTTCCATGCAAATCTTTTCAAAATACATTGTGTGTACTTGACTTTACCCTTAAACAGAATGTCTTTAACATATTTCAATCTTTCAGCAGTAGCTCTACCAAAATAGACACAAACTATAGTACTGAAAGCATATAGTAATATATTCTGAAACTGACTTTATTCAGAAATAAACACTATCTTCTTCCAAAACCAAGTAATTATAGGGCAGAAATATTCTTTGGTTCATTTTAAAATTTGGTGTACCAAGCTACAATAGCATTTTAAACTTGGTGTACAAGTTACAACAGTAACTATTATTTTTCATTCCATATCTGTTCTTATATGTTTTCTCTCCTTTATGATGTGCTATTTGAAATCTGTTATAGATTAAAGGCAGTTAATCAATTGTAGCTCAGTGAACTACGTATGTCCAATATGTATCAGGCACTGTGTAAAGTGCTGAGGAGTCAAAAAGGTTGACATATAAATCTTATCTTTAAAGAACTTTGAGTAATTTCCAGAAGCAGATAAGGGAACTATATAACAGGGTATTATGATTCTGAGTGCCACTGAGGTACTCTTTACTTAACTCTGGCTGGAGTGGGAGAAAATGTGCATCATTGTGCTCCTTTGAGAAAGATTCAAAAATAGTGTCACAAAGCACGTGCACTAGAACCATGCAAAATAAGAGCTGTGATTGGCAGCCTAAATTAGCGGGTCTTTGGTGAGCCTTTGAGGCTCTTCTGTGTGTATGCGATGTATGCATTGGTTTTTCTTCTTGTTTAATGCTTAGAGTCTGAGGAGTTGAGAAAGCTTGGCTTCTGAATTCTTGACAAGCAAAGACTCACTGGAGGGAATGATGCTTGTTCTCATAGGACAGCTGTGTGAGTGGTGGAGAACACTCCAGACTTTCCTTTGTTCACACTGGAGGGCACCTACAGTGTCAGCCGTGCAGAGCGGACAGGAGCTTTCGGTTGTCTTCAGAGAAATTTAGTCACTGACTTTTCCTTTACACCTCCTTCATTGGAAGTTACACAGAAAATATCATTGGAACACCAGTGGTTATGTTTACGAAAACAGCAAGCTGCAAAGTTGAATACAGGAGTCCCTTAAAGTGCCAAACAGAGAGAACTGCCTAACTGAAGGTTCACCATATTGGTAACAGTAATCTGCTATTGCAAATACATTAAATAAAAAATCCATTGAAATTGCCAAGAAAGGCAAGAAGTACATTTACAAGAGTAGGGGGAAAAGCCCATCTGTACTCAGAAATACTTCTCCATAAATCTTCTATATTTATTAATATTAGCTAACTCATTTAGCTATATGGTACTTATCAGGTAAGATACAAAACAACACTGAGAGTAGTATATAAGAAAATAATGAAGTTGAGCCTATCCTTTTTAAAAACCATTTTTATTTTTGACAGTTTCTTAAGTGAATGTGTTGGAACATGTGTCTCCTTTTATCTTCTTTTGGCCCACTGACCCCCCTCTTTTTCCAAACTTGTCCCTCTCTAACTTTGATGCCTTTTAAACACACACACACACATACACACACACACACACACACACACACACCTACCCTTAGAGGCAAAAATGAGGTACCTGTGTAAAAATCACAGGATAGTTCATCTACCAGCAGAAATATTTAGATAAAATCTAGAGGGAGCAGGTATTGCCTCTAACTTGATAGATCAGAATGTTGTTCCTTCCAGGCTGTGAATGGGTTACCCCCAAAAATGAGATTAAAGTGGAGAAAAGGGCTCTAAGTAGACAAGACAATGTGCATGCACACAGAAAGGAAGGAGGCTAGAGAAGAAGGTAGATTTGGAGGCAGAGTAAACGAAAGGCCAGATCAGGCAGACTGTTTGTTAGTGATGCTAGAGATCAAACCTAAAATCTCACACTCACTGAGTTACATCAAACTCCAAAGCTGGGCAAAGGGAAGGAAGATATTATTGTTCCTGAACTGAATCCTGGGGAAGACAGAGGTACCTGGTAGAAACAGGGTATCAAGTAAAACTGCTGACTTTGACAATTACTTCTGAGCTAGCTCCTGTAATACAACTAACAGTACAGGAGTAAGCTTAACAGATGTGCTTAGCTCTTTGACAGAATCACATGAAGAATGAGCAGATAGTAACACTGTTGAAGTGAGGCCAAGGTCACACTGCCAGTGAGGACAGACAGTGAGTGGTGGGCTTTTGTGTAGGAAACCAGGCAGTAAGACAATCCATCATATGAGACCTCAGGGAGAATACAATATGAGTATTAGAGTAATTCCCTTGTTCCACACTGGGAACAGGGGCCTTTGAAGAAACAAATACTTCCTTCTTCTCACACTATAGGTTTAATTACTAAAAATGGATCAACTGTTCTGAAAGTCTGCTTGTTATATGTGCCTTTAAGAAAACTTACAAGGTGAAGGGGAAGCACTTCAACTGATTTGATTTTAAACCAAATAAATGCACACATGTCTATTCCTCTCTTAACAGATGAGATTATATGACCACATAAGAACTCCTTTCTGTTCCATTCTGTTCTTTGTACTTTCTCTTAACTGATTGGCCTGATTTGTTTTAAAATCTCTTGCTAACTCACAGGTAAATAGTTTGCCTCAAAGTAAGGTAACAGTTTGGGCCACAGAAGCAACTACAGGCCACAACGTGATAAAACTCAATATTAATTTGAGGTACAGAATATTCTTTTTTCTTTTCCTTCCTTCCTTTCTTCCTTCCTTCCTTCCTTCCTTCTTTTTCATTCCCTAAAATCTTAGTAATCAATTTACTTCTCTTTGTGTGTGGAACCTAGCCCCCAGAAGAACTGCTGGGAGTTTGTTGTATATGATCCAGAGAATGGTCTAGAATAACATATTGTCTGTTGTGGGTGAGTGAGTTTATTAAGTCCTAAATCATGAAGGAAGGGAATGAGAGAGAAACAGCGTCTAATTGGGCACTTAAAGTACCCAACCAAATCTCAGTAGGGAAGCCTGTTTAAAGCAGCCAGATGGAGTTTGCAACAAGGAGTCCCCAAGCAAAGCCAAGTGTCCCTTAACATGAGGTTTCAGAGTAAACACCAAATAACAGAAGGTAAGTCCAGTAAACATGGACTGAGAAGTCGGGGCTGAGTGCTGCACTTCCTGACTGAACTATGTTGAGTTCATGTCTGAATTTTCCATGGCTAACCTTCCCCCTGAAGGCACTTGTATAGGATGAGATTTAAAAAATAGTAAAATCCACTGAACATGGTTCACCTTACAGCTGTGGTCCAGGACACAATGCGTTGCTCACTCTTGGGCTGCTGTGCTATTCTCTTTCCTCTCTCTCAGAGTCCATCCCATGCCCAGAAATTGGAGAATACAATGTTCTGGGTCTGCAATAGAGGCAAGGCAACCCATCTTCCAGACCCAGATTCTTAGTGAGGCCCCAAACATGTGACGATTTTTCAATGTAATGTATATTACAGAGCTGTTACAGCCATGTTCTTCTGCCTGACTATGTGTCCAACCCATGGGGAAGGAGCCACCGGGCAAACCAGGGCACTGGAATTGAGTTGCTACCCATGTCTGGCTTTCAGAATAAGCCTAGAGCTTCACTGTTTCCAATTCTATTACTAGATTTAGCATTACATTTGCACCAGATATCCAACTTACATTCCAAGGGGCACCAAACACTCTCTCTCCTGCTCATGACTGGAAGTGGGTCTCCAAGTGTATCACGAATGCACTGGGCTTCACATACTGTCTGTGGGTGAGAGGCACTGCACACTGAAGCACTGATGTTTCCAAATGTCAACAAGCCAGTTTCTTTAAACCAAATCCAAACACAACTATTAAAACTATCTAAATTCCAGATGTTCAATGCAGTCTCTAATATAGTCATGTCTCCAGTCCCTGGAATGACATTTTCCATTTTAATTTCTATTCTTACTATCTCAAATGGATTTCAACAGTTGATGCCCCTCACTAGGATGTGATCCATTCATCTGCAACAAAGAAACAAGTTGTGTATCCTAAATTAGCACATAAGGTATGCGTTTTAAGGATGGATAAGCAGTTGGCTAAAGCCTAAGGTTAACAAAGCCACTGTCATTAACTTGACTAAGGCAGTTAACCTTATAGCAAGAAATTCTCCAACACAAACTCAGAAGGTGCCTGTCTAATATTATGAATAATTGGCATGGGGCATAAAATAGACAGCTGGATTATGAAGAGTTCTGACACAACCAGGATCACAGGAAGGACAGGCTCCAGTCAGATATAGCAAGGGCAAGTAGCACTAGAGATAATCAGATGGCAGGAGGCAAGCGTAAAAACATAAGCAACAGAAACCAAGGTTACTTGGCATCATCAGAACCCAACTCTCCCACAATAGCAAGTCCTAGATAATCCATCACACTGGAAAAGCAAGATTCCGATCTAAAATCACTTCTCAAGATGATGATAGAGGACTTTAAGAAGGATGTAAATAACTCCCTTAAAGAAATACAGGAGAATACAGGTAAACAGGTAGAATCCCTTAAAGAGGAAACATGAAAATCCCTTAAAGAATTACAGGAAAACACAAACAGGTGAAGGAAATGAACAAAACCATCCAAAAGCTGAAAATAGAAAAATGAAACAATAAAGAAATCGCAAAGGGAGACAACCCTGGAGATAGAAAACCTAAGAAAGAGATCAGGAGTCATAGATGCAAGCATGACCAACAGAATAGAAGAGATAGAAGAGAGAATATCAAGTGCAGAAGATAACATAGAAAACATTGACACAATAGTCGAGGGAAATGCAAAAAAGCTCTGAGTGCCTCCAAAAAGAAACTGGAGAGAGCACACACTAGCAGCTTTACAGCACACCTGAAAGCTCTAGAACAAAAAGAACTAAATACACCTAAGAGGAGTAGTCGGCAGGAAATAAACTCAGGGCTGAAATCAACCAAGTAGAAACCAAAAGAACTATACACACAATCAACAACCAGGAGCTGGTTCTTTGAGAAAATCAACAAGATGGATAAACCCTTAGCCAGACTAACCAGAGGGCACAGAGACAGTATCCAAATTAATAAAATCAGAAATAAAAAGGAGACAAAACAATGGAAACTGTGGAAATTCAAAAAATTATCAGATCCTACTACAAAAGCTTATACTCAACAAAATTGAAAAGTCTGGATGAAATGGACAATTTTTTTAGGCAGACACCAGGTGTCAAAGTTAAAACAGAGTCAGATAAATCATCTAAACAGTCCCATAACCCCTAAAGGAATAGAAGCAGTCATCAATAGTCTCCCAACCAAAAATGTCCAGGAACAGATGGGTTTAGTGGAGAATTCTATCAGACATTCAAAGAAGACCTAATACCAATACTCTTCAAACTATTCCACAAAATAGAAACAGAAGAAACACTACCCAATTCATTCTATTAAGCCACAATTACACTTATACCTAAACCACACAAAGACCAAAGAAAGAGAACTTCAGACCAATTTCCCTTATGAACATTGATGCAAAAATACTCAATAAAATTCTTGCCAACCGAATCCAAGAACACATCAAAACGATCATTTACTATGATCAAGTAGGTTTCATCCCAGGGATGCAGGGATGATTCAATATATGGAAATCCATCAACATAATCCACTACATAAAAAAAATTTCAAAGAAAAAAACCATATGATCATTTCATTAGATGCTGAAAAGTCATTTGATGAAATTCATGATAAAAGTCTTGGAAAGATCATCAGGAATTCAAAGCCCATATCTAACCATAGTAAAAGCAATATACAGCAAACCAGTAGCCAACATCAAACTAAATGGAGAGAAACATGAAGCAATCCTACTAAAATCAGGGACTAGACAAGGCTGCCCTCTCTCTCCCTACCTATTCAGTATAGTACTTGAAGTTCTAGATAGAGCAATTAGACAACAAAAGGAGGTCAAGAGGATACAAATTTAAAAGGAAGAAGTCAAAATACCAATATTTGCATATGATATGATAGGATACTTAAGTGACCATAAAAAAATCCACCAGAGGGGTTTCCAGGTGGGGAGGAAAGTCGAGAAAGGAGATAACATTTGAAATATAAATAAAATATCCAATAAAAAAGAAAGAAAAGAACTAAGCAGGGCATATTATATTAGCTAAAGTAAAAATATGCTACAAAGCTATTATAGTTAAAGCAATGCAGCTTGGACATGAAAACAGATATTCAGATAGAGAACTTAGAAGTAAATCCATCTATCACATCCAACTAGTTTTTACCAATGGCACAAAGAATATTCATTGAGAAGGGTATTTCTAATAAACAGTTCTGGTGACAATGTACTATGATAAAAATGCCTCTTACATTCAAAGAGATTGGGACTTTTAATGGACTTCACAGCCAGAGTTAACAATAAACTTGGAAGTCACTGAAGACTGCTATCCCACTGTGTACTCAGCCTGTGTTTAGCCTGCCTTTAAAAGAGCACTGTAATATCCAACCTAACTTTCCTTGGATTTCCCATGGAATCAACTTTTACAACCTGTTAATGTATAGCTATAATCTTAAATTATGTAGTCTTCCATACCCCTTGACCCAGAGTAATGTGTGCGTGTTATGATAAGCATTTGCTGAAAATAGCAAATATAAGTTAAAGTGGTCTTATAAAATTCACAATTGTTGAATACAACATACAGATATAGCTTGATATAGAATGATGTTTGTAATACTGTTTGTTAACTGGGTCAGTTGGAATAAGATAATTCCTTTTAAAATTCTGTAAAAGATTTCTATAAAGTATCCCCCAATCCTTCTCCCATGTTATACTTTCTGTGCTGATCAGTAAAAGAGAAAGCAAAGGCTCGTGTTAGGGACAGACACACAGGGTCAGACACAGACACAGAGAGATTCACAAGACAGGCTTCAGGCAGGCTCCGACTCTGAGTCCCACCACAGACAGACACCTGGAGAGGGAGGTAGAGAAGTTAGATCTGGGCTTGCTCCTGGTTAACTCATTCCACGGGGAAGTACTCTCATTTCTTGACTTAATGTGACATTGGTAGTTTCTGGGTAATTCTGAGTTTATTATTAACATGTTCAAACCTACCACAATGCCTGGGAATTGAAACTCCTAGGAAAAAGTACTAGGGCTATTCTTTGGGACCTTGGCATGGGTAACCTATTTGGACATAACCTCGATAACAAAGACAGCACAAGAAAAACAGACAAATGGAGGACAACAGACTGAGCGGCTTCTTCCCAACAGCTGCTCTCATCCACGAGGGCTCTAAGAAGGTAGCACAGTGAGAATAAAGCATGAGGTGGGCGCTGGAGGAAGAGGGAGGAGGGAGGAATGGAACAGATTGGTGAATGGGTCCTGAAATATACAGTAGAAATACATGATGACATGGTCTTTCACATCATTGTGTCTAAAATGGTAAAGTACTGTATAACCCCAACAAGCTTAGGAGAAAGAATAGTGGAGGTTTTATCCCCAAGAAAGGATAAAAGCTTCAAAAGATAGCTATAGACAACCTGATTTGACCATTACCAATGATACAGAAATATCATATGGTACCCCATAGATAAATAAACTAAATGAGCTAAAATACTACTAACATTCAAAAAGAGGAAGTCTGGCTTTTCAAGGTTGTTTTGCAAAAATTAAAATTGATTTTTAATTTTGTGAGTGTGTGTGTGTGTGTGTGTGTGTGTGTGTGTGTGCCCGTGCCCACGCACATGTATGCGAACTTTCACTTGCAGGTACCCATGGAGTCCAAAAGACAGCATCACATCCCCAGGCTGGAGTTACAGGTGGTTGTGAAACAGGCATGAGTGCTAGACCTGACTGAACTGGGGCCCTCTAGAGGAGCAGGACCCCCAACTACTGACACACTACTCCAGCCTGGGGACTCACGTCTATTTTTTAATACAGAAAAGTTATTTTCTGTTTTTGTAGCATGACCCCAGGCAGTTCTGAGGATGAGGCAGGTTTATTTTTTCCCAGTCTGCTTTTATACCATTTTAATTACATGCGAGTAATAAGATCAGTTCTAGAATAAGGAACAAGCAAGGCAATAAAGTCCCGTGATCACTGTGTCTAAGGGCTTATCAGGATGGCCAAGATATCTAGAAAATTTAAAAGAATATTTTCTTCCTCCTCCTTCACCAAAATAGAAAAGAAGAAAGAAACATGGAAGGCTGATTGTGGTGGTCTGCACAGGCTGCTTCCCAAGATACAGCAGACAAAGCATGCAAATTAACAATGTAGAAACGACCATACAAAATAGTTAACACGACTAACTTAGTAAGAAGATACAGCAGTTTTCAAAAATGTCATCTTCAAAATTATTCACATTATTATTACAAAATATACAATACCATTTTAGTAGGATCAAAAAGGTATCTTCTTAGGGCATAATTTTGCATCGTTTCAACACAAACAGAAATTGTAGAGAAAAGGAATGGCTGATGTTTACTGACATCTACTGAATGCTACCATGTGACAGACACTTGCTTATAATCTTTCAGTTACAGCTTTTGTCATCTGATCACCCAAGACAGCCCACCTAAAGTTTAGCAGCATTAGGGATAAAAACTAAGGATTACCAAGTTCAGTGACTCAACAAAGACATGCAGCTACTGGATTGCCGAAACTTGATTTAAACATAGCTCTCCTGACCGTATGTCTGAAGAGTCAAAAGAAAGCCAAGTATCCAAGCTTCAGCATTGCACGTGGGGTTCCTATGTTCAGCAGTTCCTCTGCAGTGCCGTACTGGAGAGGAGCCGTACTGCGCTGAGCACGGGAGCCTCTGCGTCTGAGAACAAAGGGATGCCTCAGAGGGGACCACACAGCCCCTAAGTGACCTAACCTGGAGCCGATCATAGCACTTTATCACCACACACCCAAGCTAAGTGACTTCCCGGCAAGGCCATCCTTAGCGCTGAAGGCTGGTGTGGGCACGCATGCTCAGATGCCCTCCCGCTGTTCTGTCTCGTGTTCTTTATCTTACTCTATGCCATAGCGGCTTACACTAACAACCAGCAGGACAGGCATGCGGGCACCGTAAGAGACAGCACCTTTCAGTCTCTGCTGGGTAACACTCATTTTTTAAAAAATTTAAGTTCATTTTGTCTCCATGTTCTAATCTCATTAAATAATCTCTGAAAATACTATTTTGATAATAATGGTTCCCTTTGAAGATTTTATCTTATCTGTGAAAACATTTCCACTGCTGGAAATTTGGGTTGTTGCTAAGTTTTCTGTACTGAGAATACCCTCAGCATCAAATTGAAAATTAGCTTTGACGAAAGGAGAGAATTACAAGTGTACTAACGTTCTCAAGCTTATTGGTTTGGTGTCTGGGTAACTCCTGGTGTGCACAGCTTGGTGTGTCTCCTACCGAAAAGTTACTAATCTATAAAGGCTTTCCTTAGTAAGTACACTGACATTTTATCTGTCGCATTTGATACTATTTTCTTAGTTTGTAGTTTCATTTCCTTTCTGATTTTCATTTACAGAAGTTTTATTTCTTTGGTGCTTTGTCTGCTAGTATGTCTGGATAAGGGCTCCTCTAGAACTGGAGCTACAGACAGTTGTAAGCAGCCATATGGTGCTAGGAATCTTACCCATTGAACCATGTCTCCAGCCCCTATTTACAGAATTTTAACAAAATGTTCTATGTCATAACAAGGGTGACCACTATCTGCTACATATAGTTTGCTCTAAAGTAAAATTTATTGCAGTTTTCTTTTCTATCTGCTACTTGTTGATGGAGAAAATACAAAGGATACTGATCATGAGGTTACAGGAAAAAATAATAACCATTATACTAAATACACTAAATTGCTTAGTGTCCTAGGCAACTACATAGCCAAGAAGGATCATTCATGTAGAAATCATAAATCCTGTTCAGTAATAGGAAAGGACACAGTGAGGAGACATATTACTTGACACGATATAACTTCTGGTTTAAATGCAAAGCAAACACACACAAAACATCTGCACTCTCTAAGGCTATTTCTAAGACTTTGTTATAGGCAAAATTAGATTTAGAATGATGGGAATGTGAGACAGGCCCACACCCTGCAGAGAAAACACAACAAGAACCTCACTGATGCAGAAAAATATGTGGCAGAAGAATGCCTTGTGGGAGGAGAGGTCCTTGGTCAGGTGAAGGCCCAATAGATGCCCCAACAAAGGGAAATTGGGGGGAGGGGAGGTGGGAGTGGGTCGGGTGGAGGGGCATATATGTGGAGGCACAGGAGGAGGGGCTGGGGTCTTTGGGGAGGGGGAAATCGGGAAAGGTTTTACCATTGGCAATGTAAATTTAGATGGTATTTAATATATAAAATAAAAATAAAAATAAAAAAAGAAATATCTAGGAGAATTGAACTTGAAGGAAAGTGTGGCTTTGTTTTCTTACTTGCTCTCTTGTTTTAAATTTTTAAAATTTACATTCCTATAAGTGCTCTGGCTGCATGTGTACATGTGTAGCACACGCATGCCTGGCACCTGTGTCAGTAAATCGCACTGGGTCCCCTGGAACTGGAGCGGTTGTCAGTCACTATGTGGTTGCTGGGAACTGAACCTAGGTCCCCTGGAAGAGCAACAAGTGCTCTTAACACCTGGGCTGTCCCTCCAGCCTGGAAACTGCACTGTAAACCTAAAACTGTACATGAAATAACTACTTGCTCTTCTATTACAGCATCAGTTATCCAATGTGTCTTTTGCCTTTTAATTAGTTGTTTCTCTCTTCCTTTCTCCTGCTTTTACAGTGTGGGTGTGTACCTGTCTCCCACACCCTGAGTTTCTCAGGATCCATTACTGTGCGTGATGCTGCATGACACAGGTGGGCACAGCCAAATGACAGAAGATAGAAACCTATTGTTCTAAAACCAGCCATTGAGGCGGAGGAGGACAACCTGAAATCCATCTCATCGGATTTCATCAAAGGAGATGAAATGTTTTTCTCTCCCACCACACTAGAAAACAAAGTACAGCCCATCTGTGTTCCTGAATTAGAAAATTGTTATAAATGTAATTTCTAAATGACTAAAATGTCAATGACCCTAACATTTTTATTCCTTCCACAAATAATGCTGAGTGGCAACAAATAATAGTGAGAACTTCGTGAAACAGCCTCTAGTGGGTTTAATGCTCTCCGTGCGTGGTCTTGATGGTTTACACATGCCAGTACCCTGCCCATTTTTAGGATAAGAAAACTGAAGTGCCTGCCACTCACTGTTCAAAGGCGCACAGCGGGGATGGAGCAGACCCAGCATTAAATTTAGGCACATTTACGGTGCAGGCTGAATCCCAACCACTCTTCTGATCTCACTCACTGGATCTCTGTTATGAGGTTTTCTCCCACTGACCCGTATTGTGAGCTTTTCTCTGATTGGAGCCCCGTTCTGAGTTTTCTTCTCATTGGATCCCTGTTCTGAGATTTCTTCCATGCATCCCTATTCTGAGGGTGTCACCGACTGGATCTCCGTTCTGGGGGCTTCTCCATAAGGTGCATTCAAAACCAGGCCTTGTCATAGATGCTGCCCATAACCACGTGGTCACGTGTCCCACCTGCCCTGCTCTTAGTGTCCAATCTCCTACTTCTTTCCTGGACAGCCACATCTCTAACCTGCCTCCCAGACGACACTGTTTATTTAGCCTGTGGTCTAGCATAATGTGCTACAACACCACCCTGAGAACTACTGGAGTCCACGGATCACTGACAAAGTGACACTCGAGGAATTAATGCTCAGAGATTGCATCATTATAATTCTTTTTCCTAAGGACTAGAAAGATCTCCTGGCTTCAGACGTATACCAGAAATTCATTGCATAATATTAAAGCAGAAAGTATAACTTCTGCTGGTGAATTTAGAATCACGAATGCAAGCATTTGAATGCCTATTTTTTGTTCCTGCAGTGCTTGTGATTGAACGCAGAGTATATTCTAAGCAAGTGTTATGCCACTGTCCTGTCTTAAGTGTTTAGATAAGTGATATTTTACAAATATGTGTATTCTCTATATCCGGGCTCCTTTCTACAATTATTATTATTGTTACTGTTATCATTACCATCATCATCTTCATCAGTAAATAAAGAGAACAACAGAGTAGACTGCAAGGCCATGAAGCTGGACGTGAGCTAGCCTTATGAGGCTGCCTGTTTGCTCACAAGAAGCGCTTAGCACCTAGCCTAGGTTTTGTGCTGAGACAAAACCAGAAATAAGTCCTATTGCCTTCTTTCTTCTTTGTGAATTGAGGGAATGTGCATGTCTGTGTATATATAACAGAAAGGATTATGCAACCATATAATACATAAAATGTACATCATATAATTATATTATTTGCTAAAAATTCCAAATAAAATAGTTTTAATCTGTAATAGGATTGGTTACTTCCCTCTTCCTATATTTGTTCTCATTACCTCATACTCTTAAAAAATTACCAAAAGCAGATGGCATTCAATAAATAGTCAATCAATTGCTAACTTATAAATCATGTTAAAATATACCCTTTGTCTTTGCTACTTTTCTAATGCTGGCACAAAAAACGTGAGTAAAACAACTTATAAAACAAAGTATTTAGTTGGGTTTACTGTTTCAGAAGGTGGCTTTGTCACTTTTCCAGTGCTGTGAAGAGACACCATTACCAAGACAACTTATAGAAGGAAAAGTTTATTGGGGACTTACAGTTTCAAGGGTAAGCGCATGACCATCATGATAGGGAATACGCCATGGACAGGCATGGCTGTGGAACAGTAACTGAGAGCTTACATCTTTATCAATAGGTATGAAGCAGAGAAAAAATTAACTGAAAATGGTAAGGGCTATTGAAACCTTAAAGCCCAACCCCCCATGACACACCTCTCCAACATGGCTACGCCTCCTAATCCTTTCAAACAGTTCCATCAACTGAGGACCATGTATTCAAATACGTGAGTCCGTGGAGGTCCTTCTCATTCAAACTACTACAATGGCTGAGTGTTCACAACGGTGGCAGAAATAGCTGAGACCTCACATCTTAATCCACAACCCAGAGGCAGAGAGAGAAAGAGAATACCAGGAATCTGGTAGGAATTTTTGAAATCTCAAAACCTAGCCCTAGTGCCACACCTCCTCCAATAAAGCCACCCTTTGCTAATCCTTCCCAAACATTTCCACAAAGTATTCAACCGTTCTCGTGCAAACCACCCCACTCTGTCGCTCTAGCATATGGCATCATAAGCATAACAAGCAGCAGACAGCACACTGAACCCCAGCACACTGCCCATGTTAGTTAGCAAATGGAGTTTTAGAAACAGTCTTGTATCATGTCTGACTGCTTTTAGGTTAAAACAGAGGAGTTAAATCTGTGCCTCTCAACCTTCCTAATGCTACAGTCCTTTAATATAGTTCCTCATGTTGTCATGACCCTCAACTATAATTTTTGTTATTGTTGTTGCTACTTCAAAGTTGTAATTTTCCTACTGCTTTGAATCATAATGTAAATAGTTTTGGAGGTAGAAGTTTGCCAATAGGATCTCAACCAACAAGTTGAGAACCACTGAGTTAAATAGTTGTTTATATAAAGTATCCCCACAGGCACCCCAGAGGCTCTTGTGTTGAAGGCCTGATTGATTCCAAGCTAATCAGGGGAATTTGCTGAGGAAGAGAGGATCACAAGGCTGACTGTCTCTGAGCTGTGAGAAGGTGGGTGCACTTTTCAGAATTGAGTCACTGAAGGCATGTGTGGAAGTGTAGTTTACTGTGGCTCCTTCTTATTATACTACCTCTGTTTTCTTTTTGCCATGAAGTGAACAGCTCCACCCTTTAGAACAGCCACCATGATGTTTTGCTTCACCGAGTTCCAGAGACAAGTGTGGTAGCTCCCGCAAGCAAGTCTTCTAAAACCACAAGTTAAGTGAAGCTTTCCTCATTTTAAATTGTTTCTCTACAGGTTTTGTGTTTTGTTTTGTTTTAACAGAGACAAAAAGACTAAATAAAACATTGTGTCAGAAACTATAAATCTTACAAAGCTAAAAATGCTTGGCATATGGTACTTACATTACCAAAAGAATATGGTAAAGTAAGTAAACCAACACATCTCTAGTACATTCTACTAGAGTACTTTAGTGAGAAAAAACAAAAACAAAAACAACTTGTGTTACCTCAGGGGAGCTAGGAGCAAAAGCTTGAATGCACAAAGTTTAAAGAGCATTTTCCCTTTAACTTCTGTTAGGAAATTAGTATTCCAATGATGCTGCCATTCCTCAACTAAAAAGGTAATTGTCACTGCAGCCTGAGGCACTTTATAATATTTTAGCTATGATAAGCAGTAATACTAACAATATGTATTTTAGTTCTATTTCCATAAAATATTTATGTTATATACAAGCACTAACATCAAATTTCGAATTTCTGGGTTTTTTCATAGATAAGCCATGGTTTTACATTTATGAAGCTGATACCTTTATATGAATTGGGAACTGGCTCAGACATCAAAATACTAAGATGGTGACTTTTCATGGTCAACTGGACTACTTCTCCCCAGTATTTAACTAAACATAAGATTATGTAGATTGGGCTATATAGAAAAATTGTCTTAAAAAAGAAGTATAAGACTTGCCTGTTCAGATTCATCTATCTATATCAGTAAAAAGATGAATGAAATGAATTAAATGTCTGCTACAAACACTGTTTATGAGCAGATATATTTATAACACATAATTAACTGTAAAGATTATCCTGGATAGCCTGGGTTGGCACAATTCAATGAGTTGAAAATGACTTAAAATAGGCTTTGCTGGTAAGAAATTCACCTGTAAGTAATAGTTTCAGTTTGCAGCAAGTGTTCCACCCCATCCTTCCTGGTGGCCTGCCTGGCCCACTTAGGATATGACTAGACAGCCCCACAGTCTTGCAAGTCAACTCCTCATTCCCTCCTGCTCTCCTTCCTTATCTTATGAGTTCTGTTTGTCTAATGAAAGTTTAACATATTATCTACCATTTTAAAGAACAACAATTTCTTGAATAAAACTTGCTCTCTCGAAGTGCCAATGTTGTATAGTTACTACATAGTCACTCCTACTGCATCTCTGTCCCTCATGTCACTACGGCAAAGCATGCCTTCTAAGGAAAAATAATGTCCAGCTAAATAAAAGCCAGTTGAAAATAAAGAGGCCCATAGAGTTATTTATCCACATTATAAAAGTCACCAGATGTGGGGTCATGTCTATAATCTCAGAACTTCAAGGACAGAGGCTGGAGGATCATAAGTTTAAGCTACATTGGGCTTCATAGACAAGGTATCTAAAAAAAAAGGATGAGACTTCCTGACTCAGATTTATTTATCTATGTCACCAGAAGGTGGGTGCGAGCAATAAAATATCTCCTACAAGTAACATTTAAAAAATTTCTATAATACATGTTACAGAGTAAAGGAATAGTCAATAGGCTAGATATATCTAAACCATTTCCTAGACCCAAACCATTAAAAAGGTCAATAATTTAAGGAGGACTTAAAATTTAAACACTCAAGCATACCTCCTATAGATTACTATATAATATAATATATTTATATTATATGATAATCTATATAGAGAGATTATATTTATATATATAGATTATATGTATAAATCTATATAGATAGGTTTATATATAAATAATATATTATCTATATATCTATAGATTATATATCTAGATATATCTATTATATATTATATATAATTATATATATCATATAATTATATTTACATACAATATACATATTATATTATACATAATTACATAAATTATATATTATATAAATAAATATATAAATATTATATATAATTATATATTATATATAATTATAGATTGCATTCCTCATGCAATAATTTGAGTAAGAATGGCAATGTTTCCTAGGGCCATGTCAGGACCTACTATGAACTAAGGAAAAAGTTGTAAGTAAAGCTATTATGTCTATAAAACTATAAATTAATCCCAATCAGATAATTATAGTTTTTATCAATATTTGAGATAGTATCCCAGCATAATTTTCAAGTTGTGGTAATGTTTTCCTGTTATTTTAAAACACGATAATTAATTTTTTTTCTCTGCTAGAGACAAAGAAATTGACAGCATGCTGGAAGACCATCGGATCCTTTCCAACAGCACTAACATCCACCTCTGAGCATCTTGTAACCCTGTGCTGGGGCGTGTTTTTCACTCTGTGTTTAGTTTGGGGATAATAGTCTCTGTTCTGCACAGTATGAAGAGAGGAAAACTCAGTGGAATAAATATGGCCATATGAAAATGTGCTAACAGGTATCTCTGGAACACAAGCAGCATTTTACTCCATCTAGAAGGTGTAACGATAAAATAGCACCTATTTAAAATAAAGCCTGAAGTTTGGGGCTCTAAAATGTATTTACCAAGATCCCTCTAAATCTGATGAGCTCCTGATGATCTATATCTCTGTCCCAGAACTGCATACCTTTCTGAGTTCTTTGACAATCTCTACACACCTAAGAATTAATATTGAGGCCGGGCGGTGGTGGCACACGCCTGTAATCCCAGCACTCTGGGAGGCAGAAGCAGGCGGATTTCTGAGTTCGAGGCCAGCCTGGTCTACAGAGTGAGTTCCAGGACAGCCAGGGCTATACAGGGAAACCCTGTCTCAAAAAACCAAATCCAAAAAACAAACAAACAAACAAACAAAAACAAAAGAATTAATATTGAGGAGATAATAGTCGGTGTGTGCATGCATTTACCCCCAATATTCACAATACATGGCTATATATGCATTATCTGTAAAACCAAATTAAAAAACAAAAAAAAACA
Source organism: Apodemus sylvaticus (assembly GCF_947179515.1). Classification (NCBI taxonomy): domain Eukaryota; kingdom Metazoa; phylum Chordata; class Mammalia; order Rodentia; family Muridae; genus Apodemus; species Apodemus sylvaticus. Next base: position 41,565,430 of record NC_067473.1, on the reverse strand, counting down.
AAAAACCCAAAGCAGTGAACATATAGCAATAAGTCATTTTTTTAAAGCAAGCTTGTGAAGAATGTTTTAAAAGAACACTTAGAATTAGTTTAAACTAAGATGTTTAAAAATAGTCCAACAGAACAAACAAAACAATAATGGCTAGAAAAAAGACCTTCCTGGGTTTTCTAGAACTAAAAGGAAAATTGACATAGGTGCCTCTGGACCTGCATCTCAAGTTTAGAAAGATGGAAACTGAACATGGAAGCACTCTTAACATTTCAGTCATAGTCACACTCTTCCGCAGTTCTCTGTCTCATTACATTTAGTACTACATATGGATACCACAGAGATCTATTCAGGAACCTAACGGCTGTTCCAAAGCCAGAAAAAGAACCACTTACGAAGCCAGCAACTGATTTAATATGTACAGAGTGCCCTGAGCACTGCCACCCACCCAAGCAAGGTCCCCTTCCTTCAGTGCTACTGTGGGCTGTGTCCTGACTTCACTACTGCGCTACAGCTAATTATAAGGCAGATGAAATGCTAAGGGAGAATTCACACTAGACAATTAACAGACTGGACATTCATTGTCTTGGAGTGTTCTGCATATGCTAATCCAAACCTCATCAGCTGTAAAAGCATCCATGCACCATGACTCTTTTTGTTCTGGTCTCTTTCAAGCTTCCCAATAGCAGGAATGACCCTGTCGTAGAGCACCCTGCTCACACCATGTAGCTGCCATTCATCTCCAACCAGCTGTGCCTGGGCTTCCTTCCTTCTCACTCCGTCTCACTCCCTGCTGTAAGCAGCATTGTTCAAGGCAATGCATTAGTGGGTGTAATAGCAGGAGGAGAGCAGCACAGTAACGAGGCTTCACAGTGCTAAGTGTATCAAATCTATATCGCCGGAAGGCTGGACTATCACACCCAAACCAGTCCTTCTCCTAAGTGAAGGCTGGAGAAACGTGATCGTGGTCCCTAACATCCTCCTCTACTGTTTGTTAAGTTGTAGAAGTGCCCTGCTGTGTGTGAGCTTTTTCTTCCTGTCTGTGGCACCAGAGAGTGAACCCAGCATCTAAGCACCGGGCCACTGAGCTATAGCCCAGACCTCTTTTTTATTTTTATTTTAAATGGGGTCTCAATAAGGTGTTCAGGATGTCACTGTTCAGGATGAACTGGCTTTGAACTTGCAGTGCTCCTGTGTCAGTCTCCACGTAGAGATTCCAAGCCCGGGACATCAAGCCCAGTTATGTCTTTTCAGCATTATAGAGCTAAGGACTACGGTTCAAATGCTATGTCAGTGCTGTACAAACCGCAGCATGTGCACAGCCCCAGCTAAGAGTGCGTTGTTCTGTGTGCCCCTTACAGTCACGTGGCAAGCTATTTCCTAGAAAGAAATGGTCAAAGCTCACTTTCTCCCCAGCCTATCATTTTGTAACTCCTTATCAACTCTTCTCGTAAAATGTTGAAATGTTCAGAGTGTAAAGTTCTTTTTAGCTCTACAATAAGTGATAACTCACTACAGGTATTAAACTAATAGTTTCCACGTTTGTTTAACTCCTAAAAAAAGTTCTTATAAATCTGTCTCTTTCCCAACCTACAACACTGTGACACGCCCCTCAGAGATTACAAAATCCAAGCCTGAGAACATGTGCATTTTTTTCAGATTTGCTTAAAAAGAAGCAAGCCCACATGCTACTGACAATAACAATTATTGTCATTTTGGCTGCATTATCTACTCTTAAGTTGTTAAACACATGGCAATCTCCTCCAGAGTTCTTATGGCTTATACCACAACGCCTGGCTGCAGCACACTCATGGCGCTATAAATACGGCGGAGTGCAGGTCCCTTGGAGGCATGTCCTCTCCGCTTTCAGGCGGTCCTTTAGGCTCTTGAATAAATTTGCGCGTCAGCCACAGCTGGTCATAAACGTGCAGTTAATGCTTGGGCCTTTCTCAAAGGGTGTTAGAGAGAAGTAAGACAGTCTTTAGGAATTACTCAGAATTCTAAGAGAAAGCCCGCGTAGAGTCTGGAGTATGTGCACACATACACATAATAGACTAGCTCATTTCTGAATGGGGAGCCCGACTAGCTACTGAGTTAGTGATGATCTGGGCAAGAGAGGTCTACTTCCAGCTCGCTACCAACTTACCAAGTCTATTCTTGTGTCTCTGTTTCACAACCTGCTTTAAGATGAGGCGTCCTGGTCCTCACTGCCCTGCACTGTATGCAGCATTGCCTCTGGAGCACGCTAAGAACATGGGAATGAGAAGGTGGAGTCTGTAGGTTTGTACCCACCCGGCAGACAGCTCCTGGGAGCAGGAAGGAGCATAAGGTGAGTGCAATGCATGATGGGACTCCCTGCTGCTCCCAGGCTTCCAAGGAATGGGCTGCTGGGGGGGAGGGGGAGCAGGGGGTGGTGATGGGGGGGAAGGGGGGAGGGGGGTGGACGGAGGGTGGAGGAGGGGGGAGGGGGGCGGCGGCATGACAGCTGGCTTCCAAGGGGTCTAAACCTCTCAGTCTTCTAATTAGTCTAAATGTCCTGACTTGTAACCCTGACTCCCATTTCAACCATCGCATAGGTATGATTTCTGCCACAGGACAAAGCAAATCCTATGAGTACAACGAATTCAGTGGTGGACAACGCACACTCAAAATACATAATTGAAAGGCGTGAACAATGGGTCCCTAACCAGCAGGGAGGATACCAGTCATCAGTATAATTTTCTATCAAAAATATATTTTAATGGATTTATGATCTTTTAGGTAGTTACTTTCATCTTTATTCTTCATAAAAATGCTTAGGAGGAAATGACAATTAGCTTGATATGATTCACTTTTCACTGGTATCAGCCTCGTCTTCCAGGAAGAATTCTAAATGTTCAGTTTCTTGGAATTAAGCTAAAGAAAATTAGCTAGTCTCACTAGCTAGTCTCACTAGCTAATTCCCTAGGAAACCACGCCGTGAGGCCTTCTTACAGCTCATTCAGCTGCAGTGTTGATGAACTTGAGATCAGTCTGTAAGATTGCATGTCTATGCTGAGAAGTATGCGAAGCTATGACAGCTCCGAGCCACACTGGCAAACAGGCCCGTCAGCTCACCCTGGAGCCACACCTAGGCAAGGTCACCTAAGCAGTGACAGAAACAGAGTCCGTGTTGCCTACTGCTGATTTCCTGAACTTTACCTGATAGCATTACAAAGACGTAAGAAGTTAATCTACTAACATCTTATTAATGCAAAGTTTATTATCTTGCTGTATTATTTCAAGCCGCCCTGTATCAAATGAGTCTAGTGTCAGTCAGGTCCATAAAAACTTGGGACCAAGGGCGACCAGTGGTGCCCACTAACAAAGCAGAGTGTGTGCTGGCCTCCAGGCTGGCTCAGCACCTCGGCTCCTCTCAGCTGTTCTCAGCCTGCCCTTACCCTAAACTCAGCTCGTGGGCTTTGCATTCCCAGATAACCCTGCCATTTCTGACATGAACTCTTGGGCCTTGGGCCCCTCTCTCTCTCTCTCTCTCTCTCTCTCTCTCTCTCTCTCGGCCCTTTCTCCTGTTTGTCCTCCTCTCTCTCCCATCCTCTCTGCTGTTGTGGCCTGGTTCCGTGTTCTGACCGTACCTCATGTTGGTAAACTATTTTGGACTCTGGGCCTGACATACTGAACTTCGTCCACATTTGAAGCTGCACTAGAAGTGGATGAATTTTTCCCAATCCTGGCTCCCGCCCACTTGCCTTGCCCTACTAGAAGGAATTAGCTCTGCCTGGAGAATCCCAAGTGACAGATCAGACAGTCTCAATCCGTGGTAATTAACCTGCTGCCTCACAAGCCTAGACTAGACTGTCAGTGGACTGTGCATTGGCTCCCATGATCAAGCAAATATAATGTTCCACATTTAGTTTCAAAATATGGATTCTCTAATAGGATGTCTAGAAAAAATAATCAAGAGTAAATAAATGCAAACTAAAACTTTTTCTAAAAGAAAACAACACCAAGTACAAAACATGATTTAGTAAGAACCCGGGATTTCTGAAATCAAAATGTTTATTACCAATCATGACTAATTTAACTTGGTTTCTAGCTAAAATGAATGAAAATACTTAGTTGTCATACAATAGGTCATTTTCCTTTTTACATTTTTTTTGTTATCTGGACATAGTAACATATAGAGTGCTTTGCTGCTGCATTTTCATATGTATGAGTCATACCTTAATTGTATCCATCCTGTCACTCCCATATGCACACGTGTTTCACCTTTCTAGTAGCTGCTCTTCCATATAGCTTTCAAACCTAATCTAGTGTCTTGCTATTTCCTCTATTGCAGAATCTGTATATAAGCCATTTAGAAGATATGCAATGACATCGGATGAAATCCCTTAAAGGAGACCTTCAACATTTGCTAATCCATAACACATTTTAAAAAATGCATTAATATCAATATGTTTTTCTACACTCAAATCTGTCTGATTGTTCCAAATAATTATTTCTCTAGGAATTATGAATTTGAAAAAATCCTCTATTAAGTGAGAGGATTATGTTTATGTTGTCTGGACATTAATACATATACTCTAATTCTAAAAATAGGATGCCAGGTACCAAACACAGGAATATTATCAAGGAGAATTATCACTATTCTAAATTTTAAAATTAATGGCAGAATTTTTTAGAACAACTAAATGTGCAATAATATTTGTTTCATTATCATCATGCTTAGCTATCTGGCCTGAAGCATTTGGCAGCCTACAAACAAAATGCAGCTACCTAAGGCCATGCAGCTCCCTAAGGCCACGCACCTCCCAGACAAGCACAACCTGCCAAGGCTAGGCTGTCCTCTCCTGTTCCACAGGGCTTTGTGTTTTCAACATATCTCAAAAGGCCTAGTCAGTATGCCCGCCCTGGCCCTGGGTTCTGGGTATTCATTCTTCCCAAGCTGCTTTCTGTCCACACCACCTAAAACCACCATTTCCAAAATGAAGGGCAAAATAGCATACTAAATACATAGAATGAGAGACTTGTCTTTTTTGTTTTTTGTTGTTGTTGTTTTTGGTTTTTCAAGACAGGGTTTCTTTGTGTAGCCCTGGCTGTCCTGAAATTCACTCTGTAGACCAGGCTGGCCTCAGAAATCCGCCTGCCTCTGCCTCCCAAGTGCTGGGATTAATGGTGTGTACCACCACCACCTGGTGGCGAAAGAGAGACTTGTAAGGGAAATACATGCACCACGAATATTAATATAAGCCAAACAACTATTATGATTTGACTTCCTTTGATAGAGCTGTGCACAGTCAGAACTAGTTTATGTAAGGTCGTCATACTTAGGAAAAGTTAACCCTGGTCAGATTCAAGCTCTGTCTCTCACCAGCCTTCATTTTTCTAATTGAGTAACGACTGGGTTGTTCTGGGTTCTCTGGTCCCCACAACAGGGAGCACTGTTAACTTTCTAAAAGTCAATCTGAATGGATTAACTAAAGACAGTTGGTACCTGTGGGAGGGTGGTGGTTAGGTCCAGAACTACAGGATCAAATACGTTGGGAGAAAGTTAAAGTCACTTTTAATAGTTGCTCGTTAATTTTAAAGCATCATACATGTGCTCCCGGACACAGGACAGGTAACTGAACTGAAAACATATCGGACTATATGGGAGCCATAGGCACACAAAGAAAAGGAGAAAGAGAAACTAAGAGGGAAAAAAAGAGAGGGAAAAGAAGTCAAAAGGGTACAGGGCAAGACACAGTGCTGTGTCTGTGATCAGTGTTATAAACTGAATTAGATAATAGATGGGGCTGCCCTTACACTTTATGGATTAGATTTCCAAAGAAGACTAAAATATTAGACTTACCAAATAGTACCATACAGATCTAAAAAACAAGTAAGGTAAAAGAAAAGGAAAGGAAAGGAGGGAGGGAGGGTGAAAGGGTAGGAGGGAGAGAAGAAGGGAGGGAGGGAGGGAGAATGAGAGGAAGGGAAGAAGGGAGGGAGAATGGGAGGATGGGAAAAAGAGAGGAAGGGAGGGAGGGAAGGAGGGACAGAGAGACGGAGGGAAAATGGGAGGAAGGGAGGGAGGGAATAGACATGAGGTAGCTTTACCAGCATTAAGGAAATGCTTACATCCCAAATTAGCTATACCTAATCAACCAATACTGCTAGACACTGAACAAAATCTCACTGTGCAGAATCTAAGAGCGGCAAATGCAAGCCTCCTTGCCTAGATATGTGAAGCTAACACCTCAATGTCTGTGTCAGATTTTAAAACAGAGAGGTTCCTCTCCCCAGCAAGGCCTGGTCTTCTGGATCTCTGATTGATCTCTCTTTCAGTATTGACAAGGGTCTTATCTACCACATCAGCATCAGCCTCACACTACTCAATAATGTTTGCTATAAATTCCTACTTTTCCTTTTATATTCAAATGTGAACTTCTTTCTTTCCCAGGGCCTCTCCTTTGCTACTGAAATACATCCAGGTGTGTTCTCCTTAATCGTTGTGCTTCTTTAGAAAAACCGGAAGTTATTCAAAATGTTAAAAATAGGATTGTAGAAGCAGTTGAGTTGATACAGTGGTTTAAAATAAACATCTCCCATAGGGACATATATTTGAACAGTCACCAGATGATAACACTGGGGAGGTTTAAGGGGTATAGCCTTATTGGAGGAGGTTCTAACCTCTAAAGATCCAACTCACACCATGTCCAGTTCACTCTTTCTGTTTTGTGATCGTGGTTTAAGACATGAGCTTTGGCATCCCGCGCCAGCCGCCCGCCTCTCCGCCTTATGGAGTCTGACCACTGGAACCAAGCCCACATACATTCTGTCGTTCATACGTTGCATTGGTCATGGCATCTTATCACAGCAACAAAGAACTAATTAATACAGTGGCTAACGTGCTTGCCACATAAACATGGAGACTCAAGTTAAAATCTCACCACCCATATTAATTTAAGGCATAGCAGTGTGGGCCTGAAATCTTAAGCCTGGGGGGTGGGGGATGGGAGGGGAGTGGAAACAAGTGGTTCCCAGGGACATGCTGGCAGACCATCTAGCCAATCGGACAGCTCCAAGTTCAGTGAAAGACCTTGTCTCAACAAACAAACAAACAAACAAACAAGCTACAATCGCGAGCTATTGAAGAAGAAACCTGTTATTGACCTCTGCCCTCCACATGCATCCTCAAACGCATGCACACACACAAACGTGTACACATATACACAAGCACACATAAACACATATACTACAAATAAAGTTGCCTTATGACCCAGAAATTCCACTACTTGGAATAAACCCATAAAAACTAAAATTATATGTCAATATACACGGTTGTGAAAAAAAAGTCTTCAGAGAATATTTTTATTAAACAGAGTAGAAGCAACTCAAAGGTTCATTAGTTCATGAGCAGACAACAACATGTGATGCACCTTTACAAACCTCAGCAATAAAAAGCAGCAGGTCAGCAGTACATGCGGCAATGCAGATGGACCTTGAAAACATTACACTAAATAAAAGTCTTTGCATGCATTGCATGATTCTGTTTATATAACATTTCCAGAAGAAAAAACCCAAGTATGCTGAGACACAAAGTATAGTGGTGGATTGCAGGGAGCATAACAAAATGGAGGGAGGAGTGGCTGCTCGTGGGTCTAGGAGTGATGGGAGTGACGGGAGTGCTCTACAGTCAGACAGCGACGATGCTTGCACGCGTCGGTGCACACGCTGAAAACCACTGAGTAGGGCATCTTAGACTATACTTTTCATGTGTGTAAATTATATCTTAGCATATCTATTATTTTAAAAGTCATTGGCACAGGTTCATTTGCTAAATACCTATGTGTTGGGAGTCTACTGAATACTGGGCATTGAAAACATCAAAGGCATGAACATAGTCTCCTCTTTCTTGGATTTACAGCCTTTCAAAAGAAACATGATAGTTAATCATGATTGTCAACTCAATTGGACTAATACTGATTTCTGTGTTATATATTTGTTGATTTAAAATAGATTGTTTTTAATGTATGGTATATGTATGTGTTCATATGTGGATGATTGTTTATGCTGTAAAAACCAGAGGTCAAAATCAGAGTTCCTACTCAATAGTTCTCTACCTTATTTTTTAGGATACAGGGCTTTTCATGAACCAGATCTTGTAGACTGGCAGACCATCAGGCCTCCAGGATCCTTCTGTTTCTACCTACACTGGGATTACAGGCATGTGCAGCAGTCCAACATGTGTGCAGAGGATCTGAACTCAGGTCCTAATGATTACATGGCTATCATTTTTATCTACGGAGACACCGCCTAGCTTTTTGACAGGGTTTAGGATTGCTATGAAAACACATCTCTGGAGATTATATAAATATATATAATTCATATATTGCATATATGGGTGCTTCCACACAGGTTAAACTGAGGTGGGATTTCCCACTCTGAATATGGACATGCACAACTCATAGGCTGGGAATATTGGACTGAATTAAAATAAGCAATCTCAACACCAGCATTCATGTTTCCTGATGACAGATACACTGTGACCACCCACCTCACCTTCCTGTTACCTTCTCTTCCCAAACTGTAAGCCAAAACAAACCCCATCTTCTTAATGTTACTTTTGTTGGGCATTTTGTCACAGCAACAAGAAAAGTAATCAATAAAAAAACAACCTGTGCTTAAATGCGAGGGACGTGCAAACTGAAAGAGCACATGCAATGTCAGTTTAAAGTGAGAAATGCCAGAAACAAGGAATAAGGAAACGGACAAAACAGGCCTTAAGATAGAAGTGGGAGGTGATAGTTCCTTTTTGTATCAATGTAATATTTTTATTGGTTCTTTGGGAATTTCACATCATGCCCTCCAATCACACTCATTTCCAGGCCTTCCATGTCTACCCCCACCCTCCTCCCTCAAAGGAAAACTAAAACAGAGCAAGCCCAGTTGTGTTGTCTACACACTCACTGGAGCATGGCCACTCTCAGTGGCCTGCCCTTAAATAGTACTGAGTCCTTCCCCTCCTGCACCCTTGCCAAAAGTCACCAACTGTGAAGAGCTAACTTCAACATTCTTATCACAGAAAAGACAGTTCTTAAGAAATAACATTTCAGGTGAATTCTGAATTAGACATAGTCAAATGAATAAACTTGAAGACTGAAAAAAAAAACAAAACCCATGCAAATGCCAAGGTTCTGAGACAAGACAGAGCTTGAGGCATTCCAGGAACCATGGTCAGATGACGACACTGGGCAAGTGATAGACAGATAAGCAGAAGCCAGAGATGCTATGTCTGTAGACCAAAGTAAGCATTTGGATTCTATTCCCAGTACAATAGGAAAATCGCAGGAGGTTATTAAGCAGACCAATGACATGACCCAAATTACATTTCAGAAAGGTATGGAGCACATATAGTCTCAGGGCTTCTGCTGTGCTCCAAGAGAAAGGTATCGATATGGCATGAACTATACCAGCAGAGATTTCATATCCCTGACCAGTACCCAGAAATTAAGCAAGGGCTTGAGGCAGAGTTCTTACCTGTTCTGCTAAACATACACAATGTGCCTGCACAGATTACAATACAAAGAAAACAGTGAAGAGGTATGGAAGGATTGTGCAAACTTAAAAGAAATTAAATTTCTTATTCTATTTCTATCCGGTGTGGAACACTGATACAACATTACTGAGTCTTTGCCCTTGTGGTGGTTTGAATAAGAATGGCCCCCAAAGGCTCATATATTTCAATGCTAAGTCACCAGGGGAGTAGAACTGTTTGAGAAGGAATAGGAGGTGTGGTCTTAGAGGAAGTGCGACACTGGGAATGAGTTTTGCAATTTAAAAAGCCCACACTAGGTGAAGATTCTCTTCTCTGCCTCCACCTACAGATTAAGATGTAAAGCTCTCTCAGCTACTGCCCCACTGCCATACTTGACAGCTTTCCACCATGATGATCATGGACTAATCCTCTAAAACTGTAAGCAAGCTCCCAATTAAATGCTTTCTTTTATAAGAGTTACATTGATCGTGGTGTCTCAGCAACAAAACAGTAATTAAGACAATCCTTACAAATGTAAATGAACTACTAGCAATACTTTACAGAGGTGCTTAAGACTTAACTGTCTTGATAGATGTATGTTTAAGTTAGGGGTTCTGTTGCTGGGATGAAACCCCATGACCAATGTAACTTGAGGAGGAAAAGGTTTATTTGGTTTACACTTCCTCAGCACTGTTCATCAAAAGAAGTCAGGACAGAAACTCAAACAGGGCAGGAACCTGGAGGCAGGAGCTGAAGCAGACGCCATGGAGGAGTGTTCCTTACCAGCTTCCTCTCCATGGCTTGTTGAACCTGCTTTCATATAGAACCCAGGACCACGAGACTAAGTATAGCACAACCAATAATGGACTATCTTGAAAGGAAAAAAAAAAGCAAAAACAAAACAATATATCCATGATACCTTAATCTCTCCCTCCCTCCCTCCCTCCCTCCTTCTCTCTCTCTCTCTCTCTCTCTCTCTCTCTCTCTCTCTCTCTCTCTCTCTCTCTGTGTGTGTGTGTGTGTGGTTGTATGTGACTTTTACAACCCACCCTCACCCCCTACACCCCAGTGCCTTGAAGTCAATGTTTTTTTGTTTTCGTCCAGCATAAAATGTCTCTAATGATCACAAAATCTTTCATCTGTTCCAATACACAATGCACTGTGGAAAATCTAGAAGGGTTCCATCTATTCCTGCCCTTGTGGCATGTCTTGCCATTACAGATACTAAAAACAAATTACAGGAAGCCATTCTCTTCCTCTAAGCTCCTCAACATCAACAAATATGCCTAAAATTCTAATGGGGCCACCATGGAGTTGTGATCACAGAGATGAAACAGAGATATATATCTGATGTTTCAAGGAATCAGACTAAAGAGTAACAACCAGTGTTCCAAGATGGCCATGATAAAGAAACTCCCTCGGTGTGCAGCTCACACAATACAAGGAGGTAAGAAGAAATAATCCAATGTTAACCAATAGGTTTTCTCCTATTGCTCTGTGTCCCTATCCCTGTCTCAGAAGAAACGTAACTCTAGGATGATAGGCCTACTTGTGTGTGTTTTTATCCTCTGTTTCCGCTTCTCTGTGGCTTTTTCTGTGACATCAGCCCCTTCTGCTGAGACCTGTTGGAACACTTGATCTATTTTAGAAAATGATATGCTCTCCAGTTATATTACAATCTATCAGACTTCTAATAGAAGGGTGAACAGGTCAATGAATATCATTAAACTAAATGCAGATCTGTCTCTCTTTGACTCATCTCTAAGGAGAATATGCTGTGAGGAGAAAGCATGATTCTAAAAAGCCCCAAGGCAGGAGAAGCACGAGGAGGCACCAGCCAAGAGACAAATTTGCTATATATGGGGTTATGAAGCAACTGTGGATGACTGAGGTTAGGAGGGACTTTGGCCAACTTCATACCAAAATAATCTGATTTACATGCCTAAAATCCCTCTGAAATAACTTAATTCTTGCCAAATCCCACCTGTAGATCACAATACTTTGTTCTTGCCCATGTGAAGACATCACTGACTTACTAAAGCCACCAGCTGCTGCAGCAGTGTTTGTACTTAAGGTTCCCTTGAGACCTTTCTCAAATTAATTAAAAAGTGGGTTTTTAATTCTTTTCTTTTTCTTTTTTCTTTTTTTCTTTTTAAAGCAATTTCTTCTGAGACTTTCCTGGAAACCCTGACTTTTCAGATAGGAAAGTAATTTTTTAATTACCTTGATGTCATTAATGTTTGTTTTTTTTTATAGTCGTTATGTCACATTTCTTCTTAAAATTTTCTAAAGAAGAATTAGCTAAATGAAAAGCAGAATGATGTGTGCTTATTGACGAGACTGTTGAGTAGGGTGGTAATGCAGAATACTTGTTCGTTGTCTCATTTCACAGTCATCTACAATAGGACAGAGAAGCATCTTCTGCTTTAAGTGAAATTCCACCAAAACTATCAAAGATAGCCAAACTAAAACATCTTTAAGAAAATTTCATAAGATGTTGTCATAGCTATACTGTTATTGGTAAAGAAATAGAAGGAAGCCAAGTGTTTCCCCAAAAAGGGATTTAATGGTCTCAAAATTATTATCGAAACTCTTTTAAAAGAATACTGATATAAATTAATGTAAATAAAAAACCTTTGGAGGACTGCTAGAAACACCACAGAATGATATTAAACTGTATCCCTTGGGTGAAGAAAAGACACTGCAGTATGACAGTACTACAGGTATTTCCCAAGTTAGTGTCTATCCCCTGTGAGATATAAGCATGAACATTTGCCTTTGTGGAGTTGGTTTTGTTCTTTGTTTTGTTGTTTTGTGGTGTTTTGCTAGAGATCAAATCCAGAAACAAATCTTTATCACACAGCTATAGCCCTATTCCAACCTTGACTTCCTCCTAAGTTTAATTTGATAGGATAAACCACTGTAATTTTATCTTTTGAGACGGCTATACAAATATACACCATCATAGAAAGTTTGCAATGCTAAATATATCAATGTTCTAGAAAAGGAGAAAGAATTCACATAAGAATCAAATGTGTACTACTACTTAACAATCTATCAGCAAGTGGGCTCACTGAAATGTATTCCATCTGGTGCTCTGAGGTCTGACTGAATTTATCACAGTGACCAAAACTTAACTGATTATCCCTTCTAAACTTCAAATACAGCAAATTAGCATGATCTCACTGCTCATGAGCTGGAGCGTGTACTATAGGGTCCTATCTGGAATAGTACCATCACCTCTAAACTCTGTTCCCCTGGAATCCCATGTTTAAGTTTAAACTCCCAATACACTATTTGGAGATGGAACCTCTGGTGGATATTTAGAACTGGATAAGAGCATGGGGAGTCTCAGGGTACAGTTGGTGTTCTCATAACAAGGGACATGAGGGGCTTTCTTCCCCTGCCCACTATGAATCCATCACAAGAGGCTGACACACAAATCAGATCCTCACCAGGCAATCAACTCAGCTGGCATTTTCATCTCAGACTTTGCAGCCTCCTTAATGTCTCCACATTAGGTGCCTTCGTTTATTGAGTAATAAATTCCTGGAGTCTCGGTCACTCAGTTTATGGCACTGTGTTATTTGGCAGGCCATGCTGACTGATACACAGACACCAAAAATCAATGATGACCAAATTACCCACTGACTCAGACTGAACCAGAAACTTATTCTGAAACCGTGTTCATGTCCCCAAGCCTTGTCTTACAGCGTTTATTCCCCTAGTGAGTAGTACGGCTATTATTCTCTTTTCCTGACACAGCAACAGCTGCACACGTTCTTTTAGTACCAATGCCGAGTGCAGGTCACACCCTCCCATTCTCATTACTAATTCAGTGGCTGCTCTGCCATGCCTTTTTAGCATAAGCACAGAGGCTTCAACTAGCATCTTATGAGAGGTATAGCATTTACATGAAGTTTTTTCCTTGCTACTTAGGGATTTAGATTGTTCCATACTTTGAGTATCTAATCTTTGGGTAGTGAGTAATATTCATCAATTGCTTGCAAAAAGCACTTCATAATGCTTTTTGTGAATTGCTTTTGGCAAGTAACCTCCTATTGTTCATTTACATTTCATACACAAACAGCATAGAAAACAGTTCAAATAAGCTCAACGAGCAGGTTGGAGATAGCACTGGGCCAGTGGGTTGAATCTTGTGACAACTGCCTCTTCCTGCCCAAACCAGTTCTCCTGGGTGGGGGGGGGGGGGTGCATTTCCAACTTTAGAGTCTCAGGGCAGAACTGCAATGGGAACAGTATGCACAAAGACAAAGGACCATTCTGTTGATTCTCTATATCCCGTGCACCTCAGGGACCTGAAGTCTCCCATTTCCCACAAACTTCATATTGCTTTCAATGTGCAAGATGCTCCTAAGTGCAAGAATTAGATTTCCTTTTGTGTTATTAATAGAAAAGTACTATTGCATTGAACATTATTTTAATTATCCATAATTCCCCTGTAAATTGTCTTCTTAATAAAATCACTTCGTTGCCTAATAGCTTTCAGATAAACAGCATTCTTGAAATCACATCATAGATTCTATTCTATTGAATGCTATCCCTGAATGTATTTTCCAAGTATCTAGTCTCCATCCTTTACACTTTAATGACTCAAGGATATTGTCAGGTTGGTGAGCATCACTAGTGTACCAGCTCCCGTTCTATGAGCTTTGGGGTTCTTTCTAATGCTTTGTTTTTGAGGACAGTAGAGTCTGCTCACTGTATAGTATATATATGTGTGTGTGTGTGTAATTATTATATATATCAATTCCTATATGTATTACTATATATATAAAATATATGTGTATGTGTAATTCTTATGTATATAAATTCCTATATGTATTACTATGTGTGTGTGTGTGTGTGTGTGTGTGTGTATATATGTGTGTGTATATATATATATGTGTGTGTGTGTGTGTAATTATTATATATATCAATTCCTATATGTATTACTATATATATAAAAATATATGTGTATGTGTAATTCTTATGTATATAAATTCCTATATGTATTACTATGTGTGTGTGTGTGTGTGTGTGTGTGTGTGTAATTCCTACAAACAACTAGTGAGCCAAAGGATTTGGACACTTTCTAAAGCCCTTCCCTACATTTTTGCCTGCCCTTTATTCCAAAGGACTTTATTCATTTTTCTTCTAGCAACAAAAGACCTTCCTGGTTTTGTTTATCAAATAAGTACACAAATTTTATTGCAATGTAAGTTGCTCATGCTTTGTCGAGAGAGGATACCTCAGAAATTACAAAACAATTTTGTGAGCTATAAATTCAAACAAGAGCCTTAATCAAGACTTAAGAAATATTTTCATGTTTAGTTTACTAACTGCATATCCACCTCATGTGAATTGTTTTGTCCATTTGTTTGTTTTAGAGGTAAAAGTAATGAATATTCGTTGTCCCAAAAATAAGAGCAGAATCACCATAGCAACCCTAAAATTAGGTCTATATCCCAAATCAAGGTATTGAGCACACAGGGCTCAGACCCGCAATTCCAGCACTCAGGAAGAGGAGGCAGGGGATTACTTCAAGTCTGATGAAAGACTGTCTGGAAGAACAGAAACAAACAAAACCTCCAAACCACAGACAAAGAAATTCATTAGATACCCCCTTTTATAGCAGCAATTTTATTTTTACAAATGGCTAAAATGTGCACAGAGTCAAGTCTGTATCAAGAAACAGATGAAAGAATAAATAAATATGGTATATTCATGAAGTGGAATATAGTTGGTATGATAGCCATTGTTGGTTGTCAACTTAACTATATCTGAAATGAGCTACAACCCAGAGATGGAGGGCACACCTATGATCCAGATCTGGAAAGGAAGACATACCTTTAATCTTGGCCACAGCTTCTGCTGGAAGCCCATCTAGACACAGAAGAAGGAGGACTGTGCTGCTCTGCCAGCTGGACCCCGCCCTCACTGGCCCCCGCCCCCGCCCTCGCTGCCCCCCCACCCTCGCTGGCCCCCGCCCTCGCCCTGCTAGCATCTGTCCCTTCACTGGCACCACAGCTACCTCTTTGGAATTCCAGTACACACGAAAGAGCAGCAGAGACAGCAAGCTTGTGGAGCTGAGCTACTACCAGATTCTTGGGCTTCCCGTTTAAATGTGGCCCTTTGAGGGTGACCAGCCTCATATGTATGCCCATTTTGCAGGGGTGTTGTATATATCAACCTGTAATTTGATTTTTATGCCCAGCCTTTATGTCAATAAGAACATATTAAAGGCCCCTCAGCAATTTTAGATACATATATACATAGAAGGAAGCAAGGTTTTCCTCACACTGCTGGGTTTTCAAATGTGGTAGAGGGAAATCAGCTGCCGTGCCAGAATTAGAGGCCTTTCCCTGATGCAGTGGTTTTGAGAATACATGATATGCTGCTCGCCTTCCCCGAAGCTCCTGCTTCAACTGATTCTGCCCATCTCTCCTGTGCACAAACCCGACCCTAGAAACAGAGTCCCACTACACTCATGCCAATCAAATGGGAATGAAATTTCCAAATAAAATTTTAATTCTTAAGCAAATTCCAGAGATTGGTGGAAACCTATGTTTCAATGTCAAATTGTACATTAAATTAAAACACATTGGGAAAACCAGTTGGTGTGTAAAACTTTGATTTAATATTAGCAGTTGTGAGAGATGGTACAACTCAGAGAATAAGTGCCTGAGAAGTGACTGCGTCCAAACTCTGGGAATTCTGTATCAGTGTAAAAGGGAGTCCACATTACACTGCACTCACGTTCATACCCATGGGCTGGATGACGACAAGGTAGTTATGACTTGTGTTCGTTCTAGCAGGTATGAGATGGGTAGAAAGACATTTAGTATTGATCTTTCTTTTCCTTTTAAATACCAACCCATCTGAAGGTAGAAATTATAATATTTCATCACACAGAAGTTGTTAAGTGAACAACTGGAGAACCTATTGGTCTGAAAACAGAATGAAATTTTTCTACATTTCTGATTTCTCATTAAAAATGCTGAAAATGAATATGAAATGAATATGAAACTGGATTTATAATTCCCAAGCTTTTCTTTTTGATGATGTTCTGGTTTCCTCTTAAGAACTATACTCAATTCCATCACACTAAAGTTAACCTAAGTTCAGCCTTCAAGTCGTGAAAGAGTGGTCCCCATTAACAACCAGTAGGTATACAGAACAACAGGTGCTCACACAGGAGAGCTCCATTACCAAGCGGCTGCTGTGCTACTGTCTGGCCACCTGAAGAGCCAAACGCTTACGTTTCATTGGGACACACTCAAATACAAACACCATCATGTAAACCGTGGTGAAATAAATGCTCTTGTACCAAAAGAAAATGTACTATTGATTTTTCCTGTCTTAATTTAGATCGATAGCTGAATGGCCAGAGAAAACTCTAGTCTCCAAAACAAATGCAGATAGATCTATGGCTTTTCATTCACACAAGTTATTCAATATTCTTGATACTTAAATTTGAAAACACGGTAAAAAAAAAAAAGAATAAAGGTAGAGTCTGGTGGTAGCATACACCTTAGTCTCAGCACTTAGGAGTTAGTGCCAGGAGGAAAACAAGAGTTCAGAGTTCCTAAGTTAGGGTTTCATTGCTGTGAAGAGACACCATGACCACAACAACTCTTATAAAGGAAAACATTTCATTGGGGCTGGCTTACAGTTCAGAGGGTTAGTCACTTATCACCATGACAGGAAACATGGCAGCATCCATGCAGACATGGTACTAGAGAAGGAGCTGACAGCTCTACAACTAGATTAGCAGGCAGGAGGAAAAGAAGTGTGCCCCCTGAGCCTGAGCTTAAGCACCGGAGACCTCAAAGCCCACCTCCACACTGACACACTTCCTCCAACAAGGTCACAGCTCAGGAAAAAGGCCACGCCTCCTAACAGTGCCACTCCCTAAGGACAAGCATTCAAACACTTGGGTCTATGGGGCCATTCCTATTCAAAGCACCACAAAAATCATTCTTTCTTAAGTTTTTGTGTAGAAAAACAAAGATTGGGGGGGAATAAAAAGAGGGAAGAGGGAAGAAGGGGGGTTGAAACTTTACAGATGATACAGATTGCTGTGAAGAGACACCATGACCACAACAACTCTTATAAAGGAAAACATTTCATTGGGACTTGGGAAAACAGAAGTGGAGAGATGTTTCCAAATTTAAGTGCATGAATTTCATTCCAGAGGACCTGAGCTCAATTCTCAGGATTCATATCAGATGGTTCATAACTTCCTGTGATTCTAACTCTGGGAACTCACATGTATGTGGCTGACTCACAGACACTCACATGCGTGTGCAAAAAATAGATGCAATAAATCTTCCTTTAAAAACAAAAAATAAAAAAGTAACTTAAAAAGGCAAGAAGAGAACTGGATTTTTAACCCTCCGATTTTGCAACAGTCATAGTTTGTTTCAGAGAGCTAATATGAGAGGTCTGAGGTCATATTTTTATTATGACAGAACTCAGATCATTTAACTCTAGTGTATCACTCTCTTTTGAAGGGTAAAAACAGCTTTGTGTTATTCCTTAATTGATTATGTAGTATTGGTTTAAAATATCATTTCCAGTTAATGTTAGAGGTCTTCCATTAACTGCCATTGTTTGGTCATTTGAGGCCATCTAATTGAATATAAACATGTTACAGCATAAAGCAAACAATGTCTTATTAGGGAAAGTCCTAATGCATGGCAGGTGAACCAATATTGCAGCTCTCCCTAAGGCCTAGAGGGTTGTTATGTTGGGTTTTGGGGAGGATTGGGGAGGAGGACATACAACGTTGTGTTCAAGCACACACCTTGCACACACCTGTGGAATCCAGATCAGGATTTTGGGTTCCCTCCATTGCCACTCTCTGCCTCATTACATGGGACAGCATCTCCACTCTAGTCACTGTTCTGGCTAAACTGACCAGAGAACTCTCAGGATCCACTCGTCTTGAACCTTCTCTGATGTTGGAGTAACTTTGTGACCAGTTTTTGTCCCCAAGTTGATGATGGAAGTGCTCTTATTTAACAGGTCATCTCTTGAACTCCTAAGGCTTAGTTTCAGCTTTTAAAAATTCATATCAAATCAATATTATAAGAAGAACATGCCTTGTATTCAAAGCCTAATGCTAAACACTTCAGAACGGAGGAAGGCAACCTTCCCATTTAGAGATGAGATCATCATTTGGCTGGAGGACGAGGGGACAGTGCTGGGGAACAAACACAAACCCTTGCACAAGCTACTGCAAAGGTGCCCTGCTACTCAATAATAGCACCAGCCTGGCATAACGTTAAACAGAAAAAAATCTAGGGGCTCTGCAAACAAACAAAACTGTTGGGACTGATAATCGAATTCAATAAATTAAAAGAAATCAATAAAGTAATATAATATCAACACACACAAAATATTTTTCTATACACTGAACTAGTTCACAAGAAATCAAGAAGGCAACTCTACAATATCTACAAAGTATATAACGTTTAGAAATAAGCTTAAAGAGACAGAAAGATTTTTACAAGCTATAAAACTGCAGGAGAGAAATTGAAGAGGACAGAGAGGGGGGTACCGTAAGAACTGCAAAATTTTACATTGTTAACATATCCAAACACCCCAAAATAACTTATAATTTAATGCAATCCTTATCAAAATACCATTGATATTCTTCATACAAATACGACAACTACAAAATTCAAATGGAACTACAAAATACCTTGAATAGTTGAAGTAAACTTCTGCAAAAGAGATCACAATGTTCAATTTCTAAATGGACCATGAGCAACAGTGACCAAAACATTTAACAGAAGACAGTAAAAAAAGTAAACACATACATTTAGAACAAACTGACTTAACCAAGACAAGATACATATTGGAACAAGGAAGGCCTTTTGAATAACTGGTGCTGAGAAAATGGGCCATTACATGCATATGGTTTAACTGGTAAACAGACCAGGTGGAGGAAAACTGATCTCTGACCTCCTTGAGGGGTCAGAGAAAGTCTTTCTGACAACATGTGGGCTAAAGTCAAGATTCAGGAAGGCAGAAACCATTCCCATCCTTTCCACTACTGTACCTCTAACAGCAAAACACAGTGTCTTCCTGAACTGAATCACATCGTTCCCCCTAGAATTTGTGATGCTTCTATAATTATGCTAATGACTGCAAGACAGAGAAAATACATCTACAACTTTGAAATGCTTCTGTTAAATTGATGCTGCCTCTGTATTTTTTTCTTGGCATGCCTTTTGTACAGTGTAAACATTCAGTGTAATCTTTCAAGTTACAAATCTGCACCCGATGGTAAATTGGCTAACACACATCCAGATTTCACATTACATGGATAGAATCTAAATCTTTTAGTTATTACCCACCTATTAAGTCTTCTGACTTGGATAGAGGACAACATGTCAGGAACTAAATTCACATAACAATGTATTCGGAACTACTGACAAATGTGTTTTCATAAATTTCCAATGCACAGGAAAGAAGTTTAGGACAGCTTTCTTCCTGCAGGTTTGCTGAGAATGAGATTGCCTAGAGTAAAATTTTTAATTAGCATATACAATTCTACATACAGAAAACATAAAAGGAACTGATCAGGTTTCAACTAAAAAAAATGTTAAAAACCATTTTAAAGTATCTTTTATTTTAAGAAACAATTTTGTCTATACCTGAAATTTATAAAAAGTTGAAAATAGAAAACCTACCTAATAGATATTCTAAGTTCAAAATTGAATCTACTAATGTCAAACTAGAACATAAGTCATTGTCTAAAGCAACAAAAAGCTCTTAAAAATATTACTCTGTGTAAGAGCCAGAGGGGACGGAGGACACCAAAACAGCAAAGTCCTCTAAGCAGCATGATCCCGGCTCACACGCCCTCACAGACTGGGCCAGCATGCCCAGGACTGCAGGGCCTGCACCAGGTCCTTCGCCTACATGGTGTGCACTCCAGTTTAGTGTTAATATGGGATTACAGAGCGTGAAAGCGAGTGCGCCTCCCATTCCTGTGCCTTCTCTGGGGCTCTTTCCCTTGTTGATCCTGTCGAATTGCAAAGCATTAGTTTTTGTTTTATCTTATTAAATTTTATTTTATTATTATCCTTTAGAAACTTGTTTACTTTCCAGTGGGAGACAGAGAGGGAGTGGCTCCCCATGGGAAGGAAGGTGGGAAGGAGCTGGGAAGTGTGGAGGGAGGGGTATAATCAGTATGTAGTATATGAAGGGAAAAACACTATTTTAGCTGCAAATATTCTTCAAAAATACTGTTCCGTTCTAATAACTGCTGTGAAGCACTGGCAATCAATATGATTTTATGTTTTGCTAAGATAATTTCTGGGGTTTTTGTTAAATTTTTACAGGCTTTGACTACTTAGGATACTGGGACTTAACAAAGTCATAGTTCATTTGCGTATATGTTTATGGTAAAGTCTTTTAATGACTCTAAACAACTATTTTAAGAAAATTTTAATATACTTAGTAACCTATATCTGTACCTACAAATGTATACAGCTGTGTGCCTGGATTTTATTTAAATATTATGCAAAAATATACAAAGTTAATGGCATAGAAGTTTAATTAATGCAAAGTAGCCACCAAGTACTCTTTTATAGCTTGCACTACATTGAGAAAATTAAAGCCCCTATGGCGGATTATTTCCCAGAGGAGGCTGTAACTTAGACCAAAGTGATCCTCTCATAGGAACCAGACTTAATCTCCCTAACTCCCCTTAAGCAAAGACAGCATAAGTACCTAGGGAGCCCAGTACATACCCAGCACTGAGATGACACTGGGCACTACCACACTTTGACCTCACGGCTTAATCATGTGTGCCTCTCCTTCCCCAGTTCTTCCTCTATTTAAATGTTATGCTCAATTCAGCACCCAAAGATGTACTTGGGATCACTGTCAGAGAGACATGATAATAACATATGTACACATGCAAAAACATAAGCAAATCTCTGATGCACGCACACACACACTTCTCTTAGGTTCCAACTGTTTCCTAGTCTAACGGCGACCATTTCTAACTCCTCTTTATTTGAATGCTCAAAAATTTCAGCCCTAGCTCTTCATTTCTTCAGTCTCTCTGAAGAAGATGATATCCAGCAATATGTTGTTAGAAGCCCCTTTTGGAAAGAAGAAACCCTCAACAAAAGCCCCCAACACACCGGGCCCTGTTACTCCACATGCCCTGCAATAACATTGTGTTGCTCTAAAGAAACATGTGCTAAGAAGAATCACAAGTGGGATGCAGACTATTGGAAACTTGTCCAAGAGTACGAAAGAAGACAAAGGGGAACTCTAAGAATGCACTGCCAAGAGGCAAGCTGTCCTTGCTCAGTTTGTACATCTACATCCAGTCAAAATTAATCTTTAAGAGTAACAAATACATGAACAGATCTTGTATCTCAAAACAGAACAAGAAAATGGACTCCAAATGGCTTCTCCTTGCGTGTGTGTAGTAGTGAGGGTGGCAGTGAATGGAAGAGCTGCCTGTACTCTACAAATGCCTTGGCATTTCTCTTCAATCTATTCAGTACAATTTAGATATGACTATATAATGCCAAACACTAACTGCAGTGCGTAAGCTACACTCTACAAAGTCTTCAAAGTGGTGGCTCGCTCCTCCTTTCTGTCCCAGTCTACTGCCCTTACAGGAGCTGTCAAAACGGTGGTGGTTCCTGTCAAAATGGCCGCAGCATACATCTCTGCCTGCAGCAGTCACAGGAGCAGGTTTCCTGCCTTAGTCTACAGTCTTTGTGAAATACCACAAAGGCTGCTGTCCCACAGGAGCTGTCCACAGTGCCAGCATCTCCTTTCCAGCCTCCCTGAGCACCTCCACAGAGATGGCACCTCAGCCAAAGCCCCCTGCACCTGGGAAAGGCTTCCCATCCTAACATAATGGCCACATGCAGGAAAAGGGGGGGTGGTGGTGAAAAAAGCTACCAATCCCTGAGCCCCACCAAGCTTCGGACTTGAAATAATCCCATCAATCCTTTTTGTGGGGGTGTGGGGGGCGTTCAAGACAGGGGTTTCTGTATAGCCCTGGCTGTCCTGGA
The DNA here is from genome assembly GCF_947179515.1 of Apodemus sylvaticus. Taxonomy (NCBI): domain Eukaryota; kingdom Metazoa; phylum Chordata; class Mammalia; order Rodentia; family Muridae; genus Apodemus; species Apodemus sylvaticus. The sequence goes on along the minus strand of NC_067473.1, from coordinate 41,542,888 downwards.
ACTCACTCTATAGACTAGGCTGGCCTCCAACTCAGAAACCTACCTGCCTCTGCCTCCCGTGCTAGGATTAAAGGCATGAACCACCACTGCCCGGCCCCATCAATCCTTATCCTGGAAATCTCTGTCCTAAAAAGTGCCCCCCACAAAAAAATCCGATATAAGCCCTGCCCTTTGTCCAGTTCCCTGCTGTCCGCTCCCTGGAGCAGAGGGCAGCCATCCCTGGCTCATCCCCCCACGCCCTCTACCCTCCAATGAATCTCTTTTATGACGTTTCCTGCCTGGTGTGACTCTCTCATGAGAAAAATGCCAAGAAGCAATGACAAGAAGAAGAGAGGTAGAGCTGGGCTGAGGCTCCTGAGGTCTCAGCTCAGCTGGGGATACCCTCGCTGGGAGCTGCAGGGCCTCCATTGAGGGAGCTTTCTCTCAGAGCTGTGTGGTTCCTGGACCGCATGTCTCAGGATGCTCTTCCATTGGGATACTTTCTCCCCTCAGAGCTGAATGGCTCCTGGGCTTCTGAGTCCCAGGATAGCCTTCCATCTGAGCAGAAACACTTACACCAACTCCCCTATAAACTCTTGTGGTCACAACATATATTTGCATGGTGTTCCCTATGTTGTGAGCCATCTTGCCTTTCCTGACCTCACTCCTCCATTTTCCATTTTCAAAGTACAAAGTCCTCAAGTGTTAATGAAATTATCATATCACAGAATTAAGGCCACTTTGTGCGTGTGTGCATGTGTGTGTGTGTATGCATGTACATGTGCATGTGTAAGAGATCACCTCATCTAATGCATTAGCAAAGCAAAGAAGAATGAAGCAAAGTCCCATTCCTGGAAAACTCACTGTAATATACACACGGGATGACAAAGAGTGCTTGCAACTGCCAGAATCCCACTACTTTCCCAACATAACCTGTGCACTGGGATTCACAGAGCAAACATAGATTTCCTAGGCAGAAAGGGGAGTCATGGGCACTTTCATTGAGGAAAAGCTCCTGGCAAACATGTGAGACTGCGAGCACAGGGGCTGGGCGAACTGAACACACTTTTCAAGAGAAACTGTAGCTGGCGGAGCCCTTGCAGGAGGAGAAAGGAGGTATGGCTCAGAAGTAGACTCAATGCATACGAGGAAGAGTCTTCTATTCCAGGATGGAGAACTGAGGCACCGGCAACACGCTGCGCATGCACACAAACCTTTTACCATTGGACACAGGGACTCTTTTGATCTTCATTTTATTTTTAACTAATAACAGAAATCTTAAAAACGTGGAATCAAGTCAGAGCTGAACATCAATGGGTGGCTCCTATATCTCTCACTCTGAACGTGACTGACACACGTCTGTAATTTATTCACTCCATGGACTTTGCTGGCCAGAAACAATATGCCAGGCCTTGACATACACACAAGTCAGGCAAAAAAAGTCGAAGCCCTTATGAATTTTTTGGTTTGAGTTAGGGCACAAAAGTAAGAAAGATAATTTAACATGGGTTAATAAACGAATGACTGGTGCATGTGATGGGGGGAGATTAGACCAGATAAATAACGGGTCCCAGCAGCTAAGTGGTCAGGGTCCGCCTCACCAGGAAGGCACTGTGTGTAGTGAGGTTTCTGAGCCTTCAGCAATGAAGAGCAAGTACTCCAGGTAGAGGGACCGTGACGCTAAGCAACAGAATACCTAGAGCACAAGGGATAAGTGAGAAGCCCTATCTAGTAGAGCAGGCTCACAAGAGGGACTTCAGTGGAAGCTACCATGGGAGAGGTAAAGGAACCAGGCCCTTTGGGTGCTTTAACTCAGATCTGCCTGGAGCTGGGAAAGCCTTCATCTGGTTAATGGATGTTCTGTGGGTAGGCAAGGAAGAGTACACCGCGACACCATTCAGAACACCTCTGCATGACTCACAGAGATGGTATGGGCTGAGGCAACAATCAGGGACACAATGATGATATTTTGACAAGCCTTAATAAGCTAACAGCAACTCAACAGCACAGGAAATACCCTACCTACCTCTGAGAAGTCTTACAGACTGTGGAATAGGAGGTCATTATCAAGGAGAAAATGAATATTTAATCAAGAAAAAATTTTTGACCTGACAATTTGTCTTAAACAGGACTTTTTCAAGTAGAATAGCATTTCATTAGGATACAATAAGAAAATAGAAAAAGAATTGTCACAGATGCCCCAACAATGCATGCTAACGATTGTTTCATTGGTTGTCATTTTTATCCACACCAGTTTCAAACAGCACTAAGACCATACAGCACAAATATTGTGATGTTATAATTAGACTGGAAAATTAAGTTTAAAAGTTAAAACCAAGCTCGGTGGTGGTGACACAAGCCCTTAATCGCAGCACTTGGGAGGCAAACTCTCTGAGTTCTAGTGTACAGAGTAAGTTCCAGAACAGCCAGGGATACAGAGAAAAATCCTGTCTTAACAAAACCAAAACGAAAAAAAGTTAAAACCAAAACCACCATACTGAATGACCACACACACACACACACAAACACACACACACACACACACACACACACACACACACACACACTGAATTGCTCTAGCCAATCCTGAGAAAGTGGAAAGCTAGCAAACAAGCAGCAGGGCACTCCAGAGTTAGGACAGCCAGGGTTTGATGACTCAACAGAAGCTCATTCTTGAATGTCTGTTTAATTCTTTATGAATTACTACATCAATGCTTTTTATTTCTTGGGAATCTTATGAATGGAACCAGAGGCTCTGACATGTTACCCAAGCACTCTACCTTGACATACACCTCTAGCCCTAATGCAGTAATTCTGAAACAACAACATGATTTTTTTGTTGTGTGTTGAAATGATGCTCAAAACATTATTTGTCCTACTTGTAAATAGTTGTATTGGGATTCTTAAAGCTGAAAAAAGAATTATTTAACTAACAGCTGGATGAAAGAACACACAGGTAAGAAATACTAAAGGATGCTATATATTTAACAGAAAAGCTATAGATTCTTTCAGAAAAAGAAAAAAACATTTCTAGATCAAAGACTCAAAAGGAAAACTGAGAAAATGCAGGCAGGAAGAGTTAAGAAGAGAGGTTTTATGGGGTCTTTAATTTGAGAGAAAACCTGGCCTTTGGTGGTAAGATGCAAATCAAAAGCCATAAGCAACAGCTATAAAGCTGGTTATATAGATATTAAATATGTCTACCGCTGGTAGAAATGCCAGAGACAAAGTCAAACACTAAACATGTATTTTCAAAATAAGTGTCAGAAAAAGTTAAGGTAGCAGGGACAAGGCCATCGCTGTTTACCAAAGGTATGGATAAACAGTTCATGGAAAAATGACTTTCTTGGGCAAAATATGATTCATTAAAATAGCCAATTCAGCTATATTTGAATGAAAGGAAAAGTATGCACAGAGGAACATTTGTGTGTATAAGCAAGAGTGACGCTCAAGTAGATTTAGAAGATGCAGATCAAAGTTCAAACGTAGTAATTCAATGAGAAACAACATATAAGGAGAACACAGAATAAAAGGGAATGTCCCAATAAAATAACTGTTCCCATAGCAACCAGTTTTCAGCCCTTTGTCTTCTGCAAATATTCTTTAAAAGCATTGGTACCACTGTGCTGTGCTGTGTATTCATTCCTCACTAATATTAATTCTCTTTTAAAATCCATTCCACTGTCTGGGTAATTTAATGACTGTCTTAGTGAATCTTCTAAAACCAGGAAGACATCATGACCATGGAAACTTATAAAAGAAAACATTCATTAGGGCTCATGGTTTCAGCCAGTTACACGGCAGCAGGCAGGCAGGCAGGCCTGGCACTGGGCTAAGACCTTACTTACATCCTGATCTACAAGTTCCAGGCAAAGAAGCACATTGGAAATAACTCTAGTCATTTGAAACCTCAAAGTCCACCCTCATTGTTACAATTCCACCAGGAAAGCCACATCCCCAAATCCCCAAAGGCCACTTTCCCCAAAATGTTCCACCAACTGGGACCAAGCATTCAAATATATGAACCTACTGGGGCCATTCTCATCTGTGATTCCTTGACGCACAAACATCCCAGTCTTCACTGGAAGATGAAAGCAGCTAAGCTTGGTAAGAACAGAATTTATAATCTACTTCCTACAAAGTAAGTAGTCTCTGTCAATCATGAATGAAATTGAAGTCCAGTGATGAGGAGCATATGGAAGTGTTTGGAGAGAGAAAAGGCAAGGTAGAAATGCTGTAATTATATTAATCTCAAAAAGAGGAGGGAAAACACATGAGTATGTTGCAGGGCAGAGGTGGCACAAGCCTTTAAATCTAGTATTCAAGAGGCAGAGGTAGGTAAATCTTTGAGTTCAAGGCCAGCCTGGTCTATAGAGCAAATTCCAGGACAGCTAAGGCTATACAGAGCAACCCTGTCTGGGGGGAGGTGGAGGGGGGAGAGCAATAAATTTGCAGTAGAGACTCAAGCCTACAGTACAGGGTGACTCTAACCTTTAAATGGAAACTAACTATTAACACAGACATTAGCCAGGCTTTCTTGGTCAGAATCTCCACATCATCAGGCAGACATAGCTCCTGAGAACCATTTCCCCAGAAGTCCTTGATAATCAACACAGTGAGAATGGGAGAAGAGTGAAATTAGTAGAGGTTAGTTCCCCTCCACAAGAAAGGTAAAATGTTTGATGATGTGTGTAGCAAGGTATAGTTTTATGGAATAAATTTGACCAATAAAATTAGAGAATATTCTTCAATTCAGAGTTAACTATATCCTCTTTTGGCAAAGAACACTGCATAGACTAAGACAAAAATAGGAAATTCTAAATATATCAGCATCTGTTCTGTGAGCAGTGGTTTCTTTTCCCCCATAATAGGAACTGGTAGGAATCAGCTCTCCACTGCATCAAACGTGTATACCCATGTTGATAGTTGAGAAAGCACTGTGGTGGAGGTGGTGACTGATGCTCACTTAGAATCTCAGCACTAGGGCGCTAAGATGTGAGAATCACAAATCCAATACCAGTCTGGGCTACTTACTGTGACCCTGACTCAACAAGTAAAAACCTAAAATGGTACATCAGGACCCCAGTATTTAAAATAAAATTCACCGGGGAGCATTCCATGTAGAGTCATGACACAGCAGTGTGCTCTGTGTAAATGTGCTGCCCAAAGAGGGGGTTGGTACACACTGACACATACTTCATTGCTGGTCTGGACTTCTTATACTAAACTACTTAAAATAAACTCAGGAGACAGTAGGTTTTGGCAAGGATGTGGAGAAAGAGGAAAACTTCTCCACTGCTGGTGGGATTGCAAGCTGCTACAACCACTCTGGAAATCAGTCTGGTGGTTCCTCAGAAAACTGGGCATGACACTTCCGGAGGACCCTGCTATACCTCTCCTGGGCATATACCCAAAGGATTCCCTGCCATGCAATAAGGACACATGCTCCACTATGTTCATAGCAGCCTTATTTATAATAGCCAGAAGCTGGAAAGAACCCAGATGTCCCTCAATGGAGGAATGGATATAGAAAATGTGGTAGATTTACACAATGGAATACTACTCAGCAATTAAAAAGAATGAATTCATGAAATTCTTAGGCAAATGGTTGGAACTAGAAAATATCATCCTAAGTGAGGTAACCCAATCACAAAAAGAACACACATGGAATGCAGTCACTGATAAGTGGATATTAGCCCAGAAGATCTAAATACCCAAGACACAATTAACATATCAAATGATTCCCAAGAAGAAGGAAGGAGAGGGCTCTGGTCCTGGAAAGGCTTGATGCAGCAATGTAAGGGATTACCAGGACAGAGGAGTGGGAGGGGGTTGATTAGGGAATGGTCGGAGGGAAGAGGGCTTATGAGACTTATGGGGAGGGGAGAACCAGGAAAGAGGGGAAATCATTTGGAATATAAACAAAGAATGTAGAAAATAAAAAAATAAATAAAATATATTTTCATATAAAAAATATGTAGAGCTTATTACTGCCAAATCTTGTGTTCTTCTAGTTCCTACGACAGAATTTTTCTCCCAGGAACACTATCCAAATCTATAAGATGGTTGACCAGGTGAGGCAGTCTGTTTTGTAACCAGGAAAGAAGAGAGACACATGGTGTAGTCTGAGTGCAATCAAACTCCCAGGATCACAGCCTAGACTTAGGAACAATCCCTTTGGAACTAGCTACAAGGAAGAGATTTGTTTTCAGCCTTTATGAGATATATTTTAAAATAACTATATATAAAAGTATACCTGTAAAAAAAATACTCTGTGTTCTTCCATATCCTGACTGCTTTCCCCTGTCCCTTTAATCAAGAAAACCACCATCAGCATCTCCACATACTAAGCACAATGACCCTAACCAACTGGAAACATCATGTACCAAACCACCGATCTGCCAGCTCATGACAAAACAAGATGAACCAGACCATACCAGATATTAGATTCAGCCATGTCCATAAGAAATTTCATGATGTGTAAGATGATACTATTTGCCATAGCTAAGAATCACTGGAGCCCTCCTTCCTAGAAGCATAGGCTTAGGGGTAAAGAGCTCTTAGAGATTGTGAAAAACAAATCTTTAAGGTTAGAGAGCCTTATTGAGGTGCCATGCCACCTGGTAGGAACTTAACACCGACCAATGTGAAGTTCCTCTCCCAGCCGTTGAGCGGGAACTCCTGTGTTAGCCATAATCCCCTCCACCTAGAGTGGAGCGCTCAGACCAAGGTGAAGCCCATTGTTCTTCAAGGACCTGCAGTTTCCTGAAAAACACTAGTCACCTGCAGAACAACCTAACCAGTTCTGCAGAGATGCTTCCAGCCTTTGGGGAAAGGGTTTGACCCTGTCTATGTATTTAAAGTTCTCCATTGAACTTTGAGACCTTGAACAGCAATGCTGTCTTGGCCACCTTCCGATACATCCCCAGCTTCCCAGTAACCAGTTCGATGTAACTGCGGGAAGTTATATTTAAGTGCAATGCTGACTAATTTATAGGATAATCTTAAAAGTTTTATGAGAATGAATAAAATCATATTGCTTAGCAGTAGAAGAATTTGAAAAATAAATAGCACTCATTTCTTTTTTTGCTTGTTTGTTTTTTTTTTTTTTCAAGACAGGGTTTCTCTGTGTAGCCCTGGCTGTCCTGGAACTCACTCTGTAGACCAGGCTAGCCTTGAACTCAGAAATCTGCCTGCCTCTGCCTCCCAAGTGCTAGAACTAAAGGCGTGCACCACCATTGCCTCAGCTCATTTCTTGATGCTAAAAACAATGCCTACTCCTAGCCCAGGTTGCTGGGGTCATCCTGGGGGACCAGCTTCCTTGTTCCAGTCTTTCCTATTGGCTTATCTTTTCTTTTTCTTTTCTTTTCTTTTCTTTTCTTTTCTTTCTTTCTTTCTTTCTTTCTTTTTTTTTTTTTTTTTTTGCATTGTAACCTTGACATTTTGAGTACTCTCTCAGTGTAACTTCATGAATTTGTTTCCTCTTCATCTTGAAATCAGTTCTCCACAGAAAGCTTTTATGGTAGAACTGTGTACTACATAAAAATGCCATGCTGCCAGTGCCATGTTCTCCTGATTGCCAGCATAAAATACCAACTGTTGGGGAAGCTGCTGCCCAACACACGACTGCCCTGTCCAATATGTGCCTCCGATTGTAGTTAGCAGAGGCAGGATGTTCACTCCTCCTGTTACTAATTTTCCTACAGCCAGAATGCAGGGTTCCATCAACGGCGTTAAACCAGCTCAGAAGAAGGAGCCATTATAAAATGATATGTATGTTTCTTAAGAGTTTGAAACAGGACATTAGGTGGATGCAGTGAAAGAAAAAGAAAGTTTGGCTCTCACCATGCCAACTCATAGCTCTAGGAAAGAATCTAGAACTGAGTTTAGATTGGTGGACTCAAGCAACTGGGGCTTTTCCACCCAATGCAAGGCATGTTTTTATTATATAACACCTACTTAAACACACTAAACGGAAGCAGAACCAAACCCTTTTTGATATTATACAGGATGTTCCAAAGATCTAATTGTCATCTAAATGTTTGGGTTATTCACTAGAGTTCTCGGAGAAGCCATTTCAAATAATTATGGCTCACTTGTACAAAACAGTGGCCGTGCAGATGCCCAACAGTACAGAGACCATCATGTTCCTACACAGCACTATTCCTACTATCAAATCTCAAAAACAAACAGAAGTCCCCTCACTCACGAGTACACCGTGCAGGAATTTCCTGTGCAGATAGAGCAACTGCACTGAGTCATGAGCATGTTGTGTTATCCATCTTCCCAGAACTGATTTTTTTCCACCTCCCACAATACAAATGATAAAATATCCTATGTTGTGTGGGCTCACTTCCAACCGTCTACCAGTGACATGACCAGCCTCCCAGCCCCACAGCCGCTCAACGGTAGGAAGAGAGCTTGGCTGAATGAAAGGCAGTCTAGAAATGTCACGGTTCCAGGAGCTGGGAGTTCTAATCAAGCACAAGAAAGTCCGAGTCTTAGCATCTGGACTGGGCTCCAAGCATAATAAACATTGCCAGGAAGACATTTTTAAACAGCAAGTACCTACTAGTTTACTTGGTGGTCTGCGGCCTCCACAAATGTAAACCATCTCAGGAAAAGAAAAGCCAGTATCTCAGGCTCAAAATACTAATATCTTCACAACTTTATAGTAGGGGTTATAAAATAAGTGTGAAGTTTATATTAATGTCATGAATTTCCAATAGTTTAGCTTTTTGAATTATCAGTAGATATTTGTTGGTTCATACTAGCCCCTGAACTAATAGTTTTAGGACAAGCTACTTTACAAAGAATTTACTCATTGAAAAGAATGGGGTGGAGGAGGAAGAGAATGAAAAAATAGAAAATAGTGAAATAAAGAGAACAAAACAAGACTAATCCTAATTTTAGAGGCATTTAGTAGAGAGAGAGAGATTTCACAGACAGAACTTAATTTTATTTACTTAAAAATGTCAAGTCAATAAAATCCTGAAGGCATTCATTAAAAAAAAAAAAAAAAAGAGAGAGAGAGAAGAAATCTTCAGACTGGCCACAGTGCCTAAAAGATGAACATTTCCATTATTAAAAGTGAAAATAAAAAACAACAAGTTTGTTGTAAGTTGTTATGGCAAGAAAGGGTCTGACAGCTATGGAACAGTCTCAATTAAAATGTCTGTGATTGTGTTTGTACTTTAAGCAAACCAGATGTGCCAATGAAAATTTGAAGTTGCAGATAAGTTGCTTTTTAAAGTCTGCAACCACCCACCAAAAACTAAAAATAGAAAATGTTGCTTTCATTCATTTGAAATAGTTACAAAGAAATCAATGCACAATATCAGGAAACAAAGGCAAGACGTGCTCCGCATCCCTGAATTATTGTTCCAGACCGACACTACACAGATGGCTTTGCAGACCTCAACTTCCTCAACCAGAGAAGCTGGAGACAGGCTGTTTAGGAGTGAAAACAAATGGACTGCAGTCAGGTGGGCAGCTGATCATTTCCCAGCAGATGAAGACCTAAGTTCTCAGGGCCCCGGTAGTTTATTGATGCTAAAAATGAAAAAAACAAGATCTCTCATTGAATCCAAAATGACCTTGTTAAGAACTTGAGAGAGACAAGACTGTCACAACTGGAGAGATTCCCAACATGGACTAGTACTAAAAAAGACAGACAAAGCCATTTCTTCTGTACCCGACTATGAATACTTAAAAAAAAAAAAGCAAGAAGCAAACCCACAGATATTTCATTTTTCTCCCTAAATAGTGATAGACTCTGTCCAGTCTCACTAAAAGTCAACATGTTTGAGTTACGTCTCAGTCAGTGAAAAAGCACTTTCCATGCAAGACTGAGTTCTAAGCTCTGCACCCACAGTAGAAGCAGAGAGCCAACTGCCAAATGTCTTCTGACTGCATGTATGAGTACACACACATACACACACACACATGCACACACACACATGCATGTACACACAAACACACAAAATAATAATAATAATAATAATAATATAATAAACAACTGAATTTTAAATAAAAACATACATCAATTTCCTCAGAAGTTAAAAATGGCAATATATACATCTAAATTGCAATTATTTACAAAGTCTGATACTGTATCTATTAAAGTATCATAGAACTTTTAAATAAAGAATTACAAAAATGTATGTCTTTAAGACAAACAAAAGTAAACACATAAACATAAAAAAGTCATATACTAACTGGTGACTATTTGTATTTAGAAAAATTCTCTTTACAAATCAACCTTAAAATGATTTAAAATAATACCATTTCATATATACATACATATACATACACACACACACATACACACACACACACACACACACACACACACACACACACACACGCACCCACGCACGCACACACGTACATGTGCACACACACGCGTGTGTGTGAATTCTATTTAGATTTCAGATATGTTCCTACAATAAAGAGGATACTGACATTACCACACTTAATTCCATTAGTAAAATGAGATCAGGTGTAATTAGTGACTGACATCAGGATAAAACCTGAAAGCACTAAAGTTCTCTCTGTAAAAATAACTCTTAGCCTCCTTCAACACATATACTGCTAGCTATTAAGTGAACAAATTATTCTTAATAGTCTACTTAAACACCAAAATAAAGTTCAGGCTTAGGGAACACACAGTGTAACTGAGGGTGTGCAGCACTAACGCACACGACTGTAGAATGGTGTCTTACAAGAACAAGAGCCGTTTACTGAGCCTTCATCAGAAACAGCTAGTTCAGGACACTGAAAACTCAAAACAGTGCCAGCACACACAGTTCCTTGTGTCCTCACTTTACTGAGGAAGGCACCGAGAAGCTGAATAATCTGCCTAAGGTCATTTAGTTAGTAAGTAAAACAAGATTCCATTCCAGAAAGCCCAGAACATATAAAACAGCATCCGTGCTGCTCCAGTATAAAATACAGCAGGATGCTGAAAATGTCAGCTATTTTTGGCAGGAAGGGACTGGGGGGGGGGGGAGGTGTAGAGATAGAGATGACACTAAAAACGAGGTGGAGAACCTGTGTTCCATGTGGTAAGACTCTGCTGGTGGGATGAGAGTTAAAGGGAGCATTGGAATTTGGAAGGGACATCAGAGAATGAAAGATTACTAAAGCTGTGAACAGCTACAAAAAGCAGGTCCCAGTGAAAGATCCTGTGTGAGAAAATGCATTTTGGAAAAAAAAAAAAAAGCTCTGTTTGCCTGCGGCATATATAGAAGGTAGTGGTAGGAGCAAGACAGGAAAGTTGGGACCATATGGTGGCTGGCTTAGAACACCCAGTCCAAGGGTTTATATTTAGTTCAAAAAGCAATGAAAAGTTACTGGAATGTTTTTGAGCAGGTGCTGGGTATTGGGGAACATGGTCAACAAACTAAGTCACACAACAGAATATGAATTGTATAATTCCAAAGCAATGCTAGTTTTAAATCACAAAAAGAAAGAATATAATGCCTGGTAAGTAGAGAAACTGGAAGGACAGAGCAGGGCTTTCTAAAATAACAGGAATATCAGGTTTCTTACTTTGGGTGAGATTGATCATGTCAGCTGTATATCAACAAATAAGAAACAAAATCCCATGTGGAACAAGTCCCTATAAACAGTGGCTCTGAACCTTCCTAGCACTGTGACCCTTTCATACAGCTCCTCACATCATGGGGACCCCCAACCAAAATTATTTTGGTGCTACTTCATAACTTTAATTTTGACTGTTATGAATCATAATCCGACATGCAGATGGTCTTAGATGACCCCTGGGAAAGGGTCGTTTGGCTCCCAAGGGAGTTGTGGCCCACGGGTTAAGAAATGCTGGGATAGAGGAAGAAGAGCTTGGGAGAAAGGGTGAAGGGGACTGTTACAACAACCCAGAGAACAGTACCAGGAGCCATGAGATGGGATATGAGGAGAAGCAAAAGGGCCAGGAAGGAGTGTGTGAGTGTGTGTGTGTGTGTGTGTGTGTGTGTGTGTGTGTGTGAGAGAGAGAGAGAGAGAGAGAGAGAGAGACAGAGACAGAGACAGACACAGAGACAGAGAGAGAAAACTGATATAAATTCTCAGTATACATGTATAAATCACAATTTCACCTCTGCCACAGGGCAGGAACCAAACTTTAAAAAAAAAAACGATGCTTTTTTTTAAAAAAAAAAAATCTCAATGTTTCCCTTCTGTATGTGTTTTAAGTCACTATTTCTATCTTTGTTTACCTTCTACTTTATATCAATTAAATGTATTGGTTATATAACTACAAAATGTTTGTAGCATGGAAAAATTTAACCATTCGGGACATCTGTCTACATTATACATTGTAACAATGCCACAAGATTAACTATTATACCCATTTTTCAGGCAAACAAACCCAAGCTAATGGATAAGGTGCTCAAAACATCACAAAGGAAGGCTATCTTATTTGCCTGACAAAAAAGCACAGCTTCCTTAGCCTTGGGCACTATAAATATATGTTTATATAATAAAAAATATTAACAAAATAGAGCTGGCAAGGACCAATACAGGAAAGGACTGAAGTCAGCCCAAATGAACCCATGATGTATCGAAATATTCGCCTCACAGGTTTCAAGAGACTACATTAGCTAACTGGGCTTCATTTCTTATAGGACCACTGTGTGCTTCCCATAACAAGAATGGGAAGTGTGATGTAAGTACTTTTGGAATTACATATTCAAACTTACAAATTCATATTTATAAGATACGTGTCATATACCACTTTGAGTAAGTCAATCTCTACCAAATAAAAAACGTCATGAAACTTGCAGATTTTGAAAATTATTACAGGTAAGGCAAATGATTAGCAAAAGTTCTCTCTTTTTTGGTATTTTTTTTATTTGATATATTTTTATTTACATTTCAAATGATTTCCCCTTTTCTGTTCCCCCACTCCCTGAAAGTCACATAAGCCCCCTTCCCTCCCCCTGTTCTCCCACCCACCCCTTCCCACTTCCCTGTTCTGGTTTTGCCCTATACTGCTACACTAAGTCTTTCCAGAACCAGGGGCCACTCCTCCATTCTTCTTGTACCTCATTTGATGTGTGGATTATGTTTTGGGTATTCCAGTTTTCCAGGCTAATATCCACTTATTAGTGAGTGCATACCATGACTGATCTTTTGAGACTGGGTTACCTCACTTAGTATGATGTTCTCCAGCTCCATCCATTTGCCTAAGAATTTCATGAATTCATTGTTTCTAATGGCTGAATAGTACTCCATTGTGTATATACACCACATTTTTTGCATCCATTCTTCTGTTGAGGGATACCTGAGTTCTTTCCAGCTTCTGGCTATTATAAATAGGGCTGCTATGAACATAGTGGAACATGTATCCTTATTACATGCTGGGGAATCCTCTGGGTATATGCCCAGGAGTGGTATAGCAGGATCTTTCGGAAGTCACGTGCCCAGTTTTCTGAGGAAGCGCCAGACTGATTTCCAGAGTGGTTGTACTAATTTGCAACCCCACCAGCAGTGGAGGAGTGTGTTCCTCTTTCTCCACATCCTCACCAACACCTTAGCAAAAGTTTTTAAGAACTTAAGTTTTAATTTTTAAAGGTGACAAATGTTACAGAGAATCTATTTCGAGGGAAGTTTTGCTTCGTCTCTGGAGATCAGGAAGAAAACAGATATATGGGAGTCTCTGGAAAGCCAGTAATTCCAGAGGATGACAGGAAGGTGTAGAAAGGGGGTCTCTTTTGTTCATTTTTTTTTCTTTATATTACATCGTACTTTTTCTAGGCCCATATACCTAGTTTAGTGATGTAAGTTAATCTTCTCTGTATAATCTTTTGTTCGTGGATTAAGAAAGCAGCTCTGAGCTCTGTTTTTTTTTTTTTTATTTCAAAGCTGAATTTCCTACATTGGAGCAGAGTCAAGGCATAACTGAGGGACACGCATACCACTTTGAGGGAGCACGGGGAACGTGCAGCTCAGCTGACACAGGTGCTTCCCCTGTCCTGAGCACCTGATCTGAGCTCCAGGTCACACATGTTGTCATCATCTGACCTCCTCATATGCAGCATTGTATGAACACGCCCATGCTCATACCCATAAAACACTAGAAGAAAACTCAATCGCTGGGTGAAAAAAAAAAAAAAACAAGGAGCATCCCTAGTAACACACACTATGTGTAAAAGTGTGACGACAGTGGCTCACCACACACACAGAAGCAAAACACTTAGAAGAAAATACAGAGGAAAAAATCTCAACCTGAAAGCATATATAACTTTTTACATAGTACATTAGAAATTGATAACCGGGCTTGGGCAAAATTTAAAATTCAACATTGTTAGGAAAATATAACAAACACGGCATACTACGAAGTGTTGTCAATATCTAGATTTAACAAAAGTACTGTATCAAAACATATGAGGAACTCTCAAACCTCGGTAAAGACGTAATTTTTAGGATAAGTTATTTAAATGTCATTTCATCAAAATATGACACAGGGCCAAGCAGTGTGTGAAAATCTGCTCAACATTATTTCAGAGTGAGAAAATGCACACTGACATCACAGCATGCCACCATACACTTAGTAAACGGCATGAAATGAAAATGCTGACAAAGCAAACATTGGCAAGAACAGAGACAAAATCAACTCCCCTCCCCTGCGGTAACACACATACAAGGATTCTGGAAAATGGCCTGGCAATTTCCCAAAACCGGCATTACCAGGTATGTAATTGTTGAGAAGGAAAACAAATGCCTAGGGTCTGGGGATGTAGCTTCACGGAAGAGCCTTCACTTAACACACGCAAGGTCTTGAGTTCAGTGCACAGCTCTAAAAAGTCAAGTAGCCAGAGCAAGTCGAATTGTGGCTAAGAACTGAAACCATGTCCACAGGAGGAATCATCACTGAGCATTTATATGGTAGCTTTATTCATAAGAACTTGAGACAGGAATAAACTCTAGGGAGAACCCAGACATTTCTTTCTGCTGTTCAACAGTAAGAACTCTCAGTAGTTCCAACAACATGGCTGAAAGCATTATGCTGAGCAAAATGTATACAGTGTATTATTCCATTGGTATGAAACTGTGACCAGGGGAACTGGCTGTTAAGCGTAGGGGAAGTCTTTGGCGTGATGATAGCATGTTTATTCTAGATTGGAATAACGCTGACTACAAGAACATACACATTCCATCAAACTATACACTGAAAGCGAATACACTGTATGCAATGTGAATCATGTTGCTTTAAAAGCTGATTTTCCAGGGATGGAGAGCTGGCTCAGTAGTCAGAGCACTTGTCACTCTTGCAGAGGGTCCAGGTTCTGTCCCCAACGCTCATAGAGCAGCTAATAACCTGCTGTGACTCCAGTTACAGGACATCAAATATCCTCTTCTGGACACTGGATGAAACAGGAAGTGACGTGATGCACACACATACATTCAGGCCAAAGACACACAATAAAAGTAAGCAAGGAAGTTATTTCTCTTAAATATTCTGCATATTTCGTAAAACCAATTTAAGTAAAAAGTATTTTTCCTTTGATTCATGTATATTGGCATAAAAAATAAATTTCTACTACACAAGCTTATACTATTTATCTATACTAATTTGGTATTGTAATGTCAGAAATGAATAACTAAAAATGAGATAGGATACAAGTCTAAAATATTCACTTTCTGAAACGTTATATTAAATATTTCTAAATCCCTGAGCAGTGCCTCTTTAGTCTAGAAACTACTTGTGGCAAACTCTATTTTCCAGATAAAGCTGCTATTATATTTTCCATATTACATGCTCCTCTGCAACGTGATGTTGCCACTCAAACCCTTACCACAGAATGGTTTTTATTCCCCTCCCGTTGAATCTGGCTCATCCTAGTGAGTTATGTGGCCACTCTTATATAGGGAAGTGACTTCAAAGACATTAGAAGCTAAAGCAAATGCAACGCCACAGCCTCTGCCTGCTCTCTCAGAATGCTCCTCATGATATATTACTTCCAAGAATTCAGTACCATGCTTTAGCCACATGAAGAAGCTAAGAACAAACCTTTCTGCCCATAGCTCCAGCAAGCCCCAAGTCAACAGGTAGGAGCCACAGCTGTTCTGAACCTCTGGCTATAACTGCTTATGAAATCTAAGGATGGCAGCAATAAGTGGGTCTTGCTTTAACCAAAGGACAATGAAAGCAATGCACACTGATTTTAAGATGCTGTGTTTGGGGCTATAAGATAGTAATAATAACATGATATAAAATAAGCCTAGGGCAGTGAAATTGTAGGCTTCTGGTGAGTCAAGGCTGAGCCGGACCACCTATGTGTTCTTCCCCAGGCCTGACCCTACAAAAAGTCTTTCCTCAATGTCTGGTGGCCAGGCTGGAGGAATGGTAAAAGTTACAACAGTGACGACTGTGATTTCTTAGTATATATACATCCTCAACAGGCTTGCTGCTGCCCCAACTGTGTGCAAAGTCCTGAATCTTAAATATGTGCTTAATTCTGAATCACGACCGGGACACAATTTTATTTTCATGCTGTACAGAAATTGATGGCTAGAGCAACTTGCCATTACTATGTAACTTTAAATATGACAATTCAACTTCGATCTGACATTCTGAAGCCATCAGTATATGGAAACATCAGTTCCATATAAATCTACACTTTGTAATTAATGTCTCCCACTGCTCTTTTGGGTTACCTGGTCTTGCTCAGAAAGATGACATACTTCTGACATACCAAAAATAAATGAAAAACTCCTTAGCCTAAAACATGGTCTTAAGCCCTGTATTAACCCCATACAATTCAACATATATTTCCAATAATATTCTTTAACCTATAGTAGATTCAAATGTGAAGAATAAGCGTTCACAAAAAAAAAAAGAAGAAGTGTTCACTTAGTATAATAAGAAGTTTAATGCATGGTGGTATCTGCCATGTCCTGGGGATACCATTTAAACTGGAGGGATCTTTGTTCATCAGAGACCAATATTAACTGACTCATTAACCCTCTGACACTGCTGAGAACCACAACGTGACCCAGGCCATGTATTTTACATCTAAGAGTATATACCTGGAATACTGAAGATTCCTGCTTTTCCTTAATTTGGTATATTTGCTTAAATCATACATTCATATAACTAGCACACTGACATTGACAACATTTATTTTGATGAAGTACTTTAAATGTCAAGCATTCCAACTTAACAGGCTTAAGCCATTTCTGCAAGATTGCTGTGACTACTTCGTGGTACCTGCCATACGAGTGAGCAGAAGTAGTAAACACACAAGGCGTTTTCCATCCCAGACACACCTCAGCCATCATGCCTTCAATGCTGTCCTCGCGGATCCTCCAGTCCCCCCACCAAGTCTGAGAACTGATGGCTTCCTTTCTTCTGTTACTCCTTCCTAGCGCTGGATAGTATTTTACAGAGCTGATGTTTGTGACTCCTTCCTAGCGCTGGATAGTATTTTACAGAGCTGATATTTGGTAAGCCTCTCCCGAGTACATATGTCCTGACTCAGAAAAGACAGTTCTCCAAACACCAAAATTTCATTTAACAAGCACAATTTAAAAGTGTACAGCCAAACCTTGGTGGTATGTGGTACAGGCACCATTTCAATGCAGTCCATTGAGAGCCCAGAATGTCTGTTCTTGGTGTTCCTTATCTCTTCTGGCTGCCATTTCTGCCTCACATATTAAATTGCACAATCATTTTTTTTAATTCACAATTACCTTTATGAGCCAAGAATACAAACAAAATATAGTGATGATCTTACAACTTACTATTATAGCATAGTAAGTGTGAGTTTTAATTAATACCAAATGTGTATTTTCTAGGTGAAAGCATAAAAGTAACCACACAACTGGTATACCAAATGATATTGTATTGAGAGTTAAAATAACTGGCTATATTAACTAAATATTATAGATATTGTGAATGCTTAAAAATACACATGTACAGTGATTTTTCTAGCTCAGACTCCAAAACAATAAGTACTATTCACATCCTGTGTAATTGCATGGGAATTCTATGGGGAAAGTTCCATATATGGTAATTTTCCCCGATGGATTTCCCACAGTTTAGACAGGATATGAATCTGGTCCATGTAGCAGTGAAAACAGCACAGCACTGGGTGCGTGTGTAGCCTTTGCTGAACAAACTGTAGGCTAACAGGGAGTCCGGCATAATGGAAGAAATCAATGGATGCTATTATTCTACTTTTGAACTAGTGGATAAACATGAATATATCCACAAAGAAATTTACTTCTCCCTTTAAAATATCCTCTTAGATTTAAAGTTACAATGTTAACTATCAACAGAGAAGAGATTCTAAAGGAAGTGTCACACCCGAACCTGCTGTTAGAATAAAAAGTGGACAGAGAAGCGAGTCAAAAATGTTACATGACCCTAAACTCCTTCCCAAGCTCCTCTGAAAGTTTATCCCGACCTAAATCCCCACGAGCCACAGTTGCTTTCTCCTACTGACACACCTTCGCTGACTGTGCTTCTCTGATTATCCAAATCCGTGTAATAATAGTTTTCTTTACATCCATGTTCTAAGTGAAGACTTGGGAGGCTAGTAAAACCCCAGTTAAGCATTTCTTGTTTTGCTTTCATATGTAAGAATCTGAACTCCAATAGAGCTCAGTACTTGCAGCCAGATTAACGTTGTAAGAAAGGAAAATAGCTGGGGTTCCTAAATTACCCGGTTACACATAGCAAGTACTAAGAAAGAGGAAAAGGTGATAGTCCTAAAATGTCTAGCATACTAACAGCAGAAAAGCAGTTCTAACACGGTTACTAATAATAATCCGGTGTTTATATTGAGAAACGGTCCATTTTAAAGGTGATTTGGGGCAACTATAGTCCCTATGCATATTTTCAGCTTATCCACACATCACAGTAAAACAACAGACCAACGTTCAACCACACACACAGCCAGCTGTCAAAAAAAAAGTCCCTGTGGTGCACATAAAGGAGTGCAGCTTGCTTTCCTTGACAGATGCACTCTCTTCCAGCAGCCTTGTGACCTAACATTGCAAGGTGTATTCATCTGACTATCTCTCGTACGACTGCTCACCATTTGAGAGAATCGCTTCGGTTTTGGCACCGTGACACCATGGTTATTACCATTCCTAACAAACTGCCCAGTTGCAACTTCATGTGTCTATAATGAGAGTAATGGCAACAAGTGAATTTTGGTGCCCACCGCAGACAAAGTATACAAGTAACATCAACAGTTCTTTCTCATTACCTCATCCAAGGTGATTCAGGCCAATCACAGAGGTGGCTCTGGGTCATCTGTCATCACCCCATGGCTGCTATGATCAGATGAGTATGTCTCTCATTGGTTACTGTACCCTGGTGCTTTCCTCCATAACTCACAAATGCATTAGTGTAGAACGTGTTCTCTCTCTCTCTCTCTCTCTCTCTCTCTCTCTCTCTCTCTCTCAACTTTTAGAGGAGTTTATTTGGGTCTATTTTTGCAGGGCATTAGAGTGTTCTCTTTAATAAACCTGTTACAAAATGTGGAAGGAGAGATCAGATGATGCTATTAGCTTTGGGGATATACTATTTCTCAGCAGGTAAGGTACTAGTCTAATAAGGCAGGTGCTTTGGGAGACAAATTAATGTACCAGGGCACAATTCCCACCACTGTATCTCTTAAATGGTCCCTTTCGTTGACACCCTTGAGAAATGAAAAAGTTAAATACAAGAGGAGGCTGGAGCAGAACTGATCCCAGACAATACTAATTGAATAATGTTCATTACAGTTAAAGTGGTTTTGAAGGGTTTGGGGGAGGCGCTGTTGTTGTTATTTGGTTTTTTGTTTTGTTTTGTTTTTGTTTTGTTTTGAGAATAGCCAACTTTATGAGGCAGGGTATAAACAAATGACAACACCTCAGTTTTTCTCACTTAACAAAAAGAGAAGAACTGTTTTTCTCCTGTCACCAGTTCTTATCACAAAAGCTAAAACTTTGTTTTCTTCTTTAAACATTTACAATTTTTTTTTAATTTTTCATAATTCAACTGATATTTCTACATAAACTTCACTAAATCAAGTTAAGTACTCAAATATGCATGTAATGATTGCTTCACTCCATAAAACTTTATTAATGGCATTTTCTTCTTACACTTAAATTATTCTGACACACAAAAGCTAAAATTGTGTTTTTCAAAGCCAATAAAGAAGAAAAGCATTAGTCTCATTTTTGGATGTGAATATTTTCAGTGGGAAGAAAGGTTAAAACCATTTAGATGGTCACAGAGTGGCAGAGCACCCCAGGTTGTTATGCTTCTTACGTTGTCATGGTGAGTCCCCTGAAGCTGCAGACAAGTTCATGTCAAAGATGAGCCTAAAGAGACAATGGCTAGTCTACCCAAGCATGGGGAATGGATGGATATCCGCTGGTCAGAAGATGAGAATGGGATTGTTAGAGACAGAGGATGAAAGGATGTCAGTGGGCTGGGGATGGGAAAGTGCTTGCCTGGTCTATAGAAATCCTTAGACTAGATCACTTGTACTATAAAAGACAGACAAAAAAATTAAACAAATTAAACTCTATCAGGCATTAATTGAATGTATTAATTATTTTTACAGTTATGTAAGCCTTTAATTTCTACGACATTTGTACTTCGAGATCAATTTTTGTCATTTTAAAAAAGGTTATGTACTTCCTTTTTATTTGGGGGTGTTTAAGAGAGAATTATTAAAGATAAGCAAATACTTGGTGAGACAGAAATATAGTAATGTAGAACCCAGGCCACTGGAGACACCTGACCTCAAAAATATAAGACATAAAATCAACTTAATTATATATTCAACAAGTTAAAAATTAAGATGTGTTCCCTTGTCTTATATGTAAAAAAAACAAGAAAGCAAGAAAGAAAATTTAAAAGATTCATTAACATTAGTCTGGGAAGTCATGAATCAGAATGGTAATTATCACTTGGCAAGAATAATGAATGGGAAGGCCATAATTCTTCCTGAGGAAAGAGGAAGTACAGAAATGTTCTGTACTTCCATCCAGGTAGGGGTGTTTCTAGTACAAACATGGGTGCAAACGCTCAGAGCCAAGCTAAGACTTATGCATCCTGTGGTACATCAGTCAGTTTAGACAGCAGGCAACTAAGGAAGGCTGAGACGTGGGGCAGCAGTGTGCCCAGGGAAGGGCACACACGCCCACTGACTACACAGTACCAACGGGTCAGCCCGGAAAACACACAGGTACATTATACAGCTGGGGCAGGTTGTATTTAGGTACTTAGGAATAAATATATCACAAACATACATAGATGCATGTTAACAACAGTTAATAGAAAAAAGAGTCCATAAATTTGAGAAAGCAACAAAGGGTACGTATACAAGAAGAACCGCGGGAGGAAAAGGAAGGGGAAATAGTGTAAGTATGTTATAATCTAGGATATAGTTTGTAAGTAAAGTAAGGCACAGCAGCCAGAAGTCAAGAATAAGACTCACAACATCTCTGACAGAAGCTTCTAGTGCTTCCAGGAGCTACATCAGCACTGTAAGCAAGGTAGAAAATGACTTCCCTACTACAGGTCAGCGAGAGCTCCAAGCTGCTCTGGGAGACTCCTGCTAGAGTAAGTGAAACTTCAGAGTACCCTGTCCACCATGTTCTCAGTGTGGAGAGGTTTTAACACTTCAAAACACCGCCCAGGGTGAAGTAATAAAGGTGAAAGGTTATAGCTATAAACAGAGCAAACACACTTAGCTTAGAGTACACACTATCTCCTCATCCAAAAGAAGGCAGCCATTTCCAGTCCTAAATGCCCACTGGAAGCATGAATACCTGTGGGCTTCTAGACACACGCAAGAGACAAAAATTAATCCTCAGTCAAAGCAAAAGAAAAAAAAAAGAAAAAAAGAAGAAGAAAAAGAAAAAATGCTTTAAAAAAACCACCTTGCTTGATAGAGTTCTGTTTGCTGAGCTGTGTTCAACTCCGTTCCAAAACGGTAGCTATGGAAACCAAGAGCAGTTTTCAAATATACCACATAGCACAAGGGTGAGACTATCAAAAGATAAGGTTTGATGGTGAAAAAAAAAAGATTGTATCGTCTTGGAAAAACAGGCCAGACAATGGAAGAAGCCCTAGCATACAGCCCAACAATGGATTTCAACTGCCAGTAACCACACTCATTTTCCTTTAATACACAGTATAAATATAAATATTTTTCCTCACCTAGGTTCTTAAATCAACAAAATTCCATTACTAAAATAAAGGTGGGGGAATCTCTGCCACTGGATTTCTGTTTCTTGGATGACAAGAATTCCAAATGCACCATTAAATAAATTTTAAAATATTTTCAAATTATTAAGAAGCACCACTGTCTTCTGTTGAATGGATACTAAATCTCACTGTTAGTGTCTTGAGCTTGATTAGAAAATATGGTAGCAGCCGAGATGGGAGCTTCCCACCATAAAACAATAAAAATGAGCCTTTGTTAACGCCAGTCAATAAACAAAAGAACAGAGAAGCATTAGCTCTTCAAACGCTGTTCAACAACCAGCAGCCATTCCACACTCACATAGACGCCTGTTACCAGAAAGTTAAAGTCACATTACAAAATCATCAAAAATAGATTTCCTCAGTGTCCTACCTTAACCCAACCCCCTCCCCCACTGCAAAGCCAGGCCAGTAGGTCAAACCTCTAGAAACTCTTAACTGTCACCTTTGCTTACCAATGATAGCATAATGTTCTGCAGGGGCTGTGCAACCTCACTGACAGGTTATGTTACTTTATATCAAACACCTAAATAGTTCTCAGATAGGTTGGTTATCACGAGTCTTTAAATACCTACCTATTTAGTGTGCCTACAAGTGCTGTCCAGCCCAGCCTTCTGTGCAGGGCCTGCTCTGCACCAAAGCAATTTCATTGTGCTAAGTTTAAAACAGATACATTGCTGATGTTCTGTGATGTTAGACAATGTATCAAAATTGATGCCATAGTAAAAACAAAAACAATAAACACTGTCTTCAAAAAAAATGCTATTTATTGTTCTTCTTATATCCACATGTAGCATCTACCCGTGTGTTTCTGTTAAAATTATAGAGGAAGATATATAAAGACATCTTTATCTCTCCTTAGATGAAAAATATGCGCCCTTATCTTATAAATGTTTTCACTTCAGAGTCCTCTAGCATCTATTTTAGGGTTTGAGGACATTAGGATCCTCTGACAATGTATTGGTGACAGGCCTGGTCCCATCAATTAGCAGAGTCTGGGAGGCTGCCTGGACCCTGTCTTCTTGCCCCCTCCCTCCTGGAGGCCTGGTTTTGACCACATTGACATCCTGGCTTTAAGAATGAATAATCCACTTCAGGGAAGTCCCTTACCCAAGGCCAGTTCCTCTGCAATTAGAGGCAAACGCAAATATTATTAACCTAAGGCAAAGTGATATGAACTCAAGCCAGCAAAACCATGACAGCACACGGGTTCTGTAGAACAGAAAAGTAGGATCCATTTACTTACATGAAGATTCAGTACCAAACATGGCTGGCTCCAGAAGCTGCTTTAAAAAACAATTTTGTTAGAAGGGAAAGAAAAAGAAAAGGGAAGTAGGAAAATGTAAGATGTGCATGTGTTCCTGAGAGCAGAGATGCGCCGGCTACACAGCAGGGGTCATGAAGGCAGACAATGCAGCCCGAGCTACGTCCAGCTGCCAGATTCTCCTCTGAGGGCTTCAGCTTTCTCTGGAGAATAGAAAGCCAGGTCTCCCACACCAACCCAGATTGAAGAGCCGCTTTTCAAAATCCACCAGGCAAGGAAAGGCTGCCGCCCGTGGCTCTGGAGGGATGCAGTGAGGCAGGGCTAGGTAGCTAGCCCGGCAGGTCTGAGAGCAGCGGCGCAGACTGCAGTCCTCAGCCCTGCTCCGGCGGTAAGACAATAGCAGAGCTTATGCATACGCCGGATGACGTCAGGGACACTGCACACACTGACTGCGCTGCTTGAACCAGAGGCTCCAAGGGTTTCAAGGGAGCAGCGCGATTCAAAAGGGAATTCCTTTGTCACAAAATGCACAAGACCAAAAACCTCAAGTGCATTCCCCCTCCTGAAGGGCTCTTCATCCTGTGATGCCACTCAGCAAGAGACCTCAAAGAAATTTAAATACTGGCCTTCCACCAACTAACCACAATGACGCGTGGATCAAGGTTCTTGGTTATAGTACAGCAAATAAAGCTTTGCAAGGGAATCAAGGATCATCGGAGATGAGAAAAAATAATCTATGTTTAAAAGTAATTTCAGAAGGGCTCCAGATTATTATCTCTAAATTATGGAAGGCTAACCTCTAAGGTTGTTCATTTAATCACAAATAGATGAAAAGACATATATTACATATTTGGAGCAGTTACACGCACATGAATGCATTAGTGAAATAATAGCCTCAAACAGTAGAGATTAGACTTTCACTTATTGGCACACATTATTCAAATATGAAAACCACAGATTTGTGTACACATATTTTTCCTCTTATTCCTTCTGCCCTTAAAATTTAACATTTGAAAATTTCTGTCATTTTCAGAATAACTTTGTCATTTTAAGGCTGTGCTCAAACACCTGTGTGTGTACCCTTGTGGACAAATGGGAATGTGTGAGTAACCTATTTCTTCTTAATCTGTTCAAACAGAAAGAATTGAAAATCATAGCAACTTGCTTCATAACTCACAGAGCAAATAAAATTCTTCTTGCATTATCTTATTCTTATTCTCCTAAATCTCATTTTTAAACACATATTAAAAGTATGTGAACTTTGTTTAGAGTGGTCTACTCCACACAAGCAAAGACAGAATTTTGTTCCAGTGCTTTTAAAGTTCTGAAATGTACAAAATGAGTACTGTGTGCATGATGCTCCACTTTAAAATCATGGACAGGAGAAGGTTCAAGAGTTCAAGTCTCCCTGCACTCATTCTCAGCGCACATACCTTTTTCCGTGACTTGTTTACAAAGAAACATCTTGCCAGGCAGTGGTGGCACATACCCTTAATCCCAGCACTTGGTAGGCAGAGACAGGTGAATTTCTGAGTTTGAGGCCAGCCTGGTCTACAGAGTGAGTTCCAGGGCAACCAAGGCTACATGGAGAAACCCTGTCTCGAAAAGACAAAAACAAAAAACAAACTAAAAAAGGCAAAAAAAAAAAAAAAAAACCCCTGTCTTAAAATGGACACAACTCTTAAACATTAAAGTTATGGCAAGAACGTGGAACTGCAAATTACATCTAAAATAGCCTTAGTAGTTCCTCTAGCTATTAGATGTAGATCTGCTTCATCAACTTAGCTGATTGCATAATAGTTCATTGTATTCACTGTACAAGTTGTTCAAAGTAAACTGTCTTAGGAGACATAAACGCTGAGCTATCATGGGCCACTATGAGGAATGAGTGTGAAGGAAGCTAGTGTTGCAGAAAAGACTATCATAAGCACTGTGTCTTTGCTTACTATGTTTCTCTGTATGTATCTTGCTTTGCTTACTTTACTGTATATCTTACTGTTTCTTTGCGTACTATAGTATGTATATACATACTATGTATCAGGCACTATTTTCAACTTCTATATGTGCTCATCCATCCAATCTTCATACCAAGTCCACCAGGAGATGCTGCTATTACCTACATTTACAAGTTAATTTGCCAAGGTGGTATAAGTAATACCTTTTATGTTGAGATTCAAATCCAGGAGGTCTGGTTCCAAAGTAAAGCTGTTGGTCTGTCTACTGTAACACCTCTTGAAAAAACTGAACAAATAGCTGCTAAAAATATGTAGTATTTTAAAAGTTCAAATGAAATAAAATGAAAACAAATGGGTTGAAAATGTAGATAGAGATGCATTAAAAATAAGTCACTAAGGGAAACTAAAAAATTACAGATGTAATAAAAACCTCAGCACGAATTAAATTGTAAATATATAAAAATGTCCCTATTTTTGTTTTTCTAAAAAAAAATTTCATGCCAACAGTTAAGGCAGAATATTAATAATGTTGAGGTGTATCTGCAGCAAGTGGGGATAGGATTACACGTAAGAGTTATGGGATCTGAAGGCCAACGTTTATCTCATACAAGTCATTTATTCGTTTGTTTGCTTATTTACTTTTACCCTAGGAAAGATCTACTTTAAATTGTGTACAAGATGTTGTACATGAAGACACTGGAGTAATGGATGAATTTAGCCATTAAAAGAATTAGAGAAGAAGGAACAGAAGATGCTCCCCTGAGGATGAGAGCCTGTCTAACGAAGGCCAGGATGAGGACAACGCAAGGACTCCTCCGTCACCAACTGATGTCCTCCTCGCTTCAGCTCAGGGGTGAGCTCAAAGCACGGATCACGGATCAGCGTCTCGTTTGGGGCACAGGGTTATAAGAATTAGGTTAAAGGTTACAGTATTTTCCAAGAAGCCTTCCTTTTAGATAACCTTAGAGGCATCAGTGTGCTAGAAACATTAGACATCTGACATGTCAACAACACAGGGCAGAGTTCACACCACTTGACTCCTCTGACCCGGAGGCCTGAGGTGTTTCAAACACTTTAGAAAGTTTGGTTGCTCATCACTGAGTATCCTCATTGACAAAAACTGCTTCAGAAGTTTCATTTGTTCTAATTATCTCCTCTAGGATGTTCAGAGAATAAACACATATTTTAATGTGGTCCCTAAGGAAAATGTAATGGAAGCAAATGAAGAAAAATAAAACTGATTTGAAGTTCCTAAACATTCTACTCCCCCTGCCAAAAAAGGACACATAGATTTCAAAACTAAGGTAACCTTTATATTCACTTTATATTGTAATTATTAATGTCTGGGACTTTGCTCTCCCACTTGTAAATACATTAGTGTGAATTTCAGGCTACGAATGGCAATGCGGGCCAGCAAGATGACTAGTCTGTAAAAGTGTTTTCTGCACAGGTTTGAGGGCCTGAGGGTGTTCAGTCTTAGAAATCATGTAAAGATCGAGAGAGAGAACCAACTCCATAAACCTGACCTCTGACTCCCCAATGCACATGGCGGTATGGGTGCCCCAGACACATAAAGCACAAATACATGCAATAGAAACAATAGTAAAAGTTTTAATTCAGCTGAGCAGTGGTAGCGCATGCCTTTAATCCCAGCACTTGAGAGGCAGAGGCAGGCAGATTTCTGAGTTCAAGGCCAGCCTGGTCTACAGAGTGAGTTCCAGAACAGCCAGGGCTACACTGAGAAACCCTGTCTCAAAAAAAAAAAAGTTTTAATTCAGTTTTTAAAAAAAATAAGACATCTGATTTGTAAATGAATGAACATTAACAATGAGAGAAAATGGTAATATCCCAAATAATTTATTGTTCAAAACAGTCATCATAAGGGGGAGAGGGGCTGGCTCCACGGTTAAAACAAGCTGGTGAGCTACTAGCCACAGCAGGGAGCTGTGGGTCCAATTCAGAGACCCTGCTTCAGTGAGCAGGGCAGCTAGTGATCGGAGAAGACTTCTGTGTCAGCCTCCGGCCCCCACATGTGCGTGCAGGCTCACGTGGGCAAAAATGCACATGCACTCCACAAGCTCCTACACACGCAGAAAGAAGAAATTATAAAATTGGGAACACCGATAAATACAACAATAACATCCTCTTAAATTAATTATTCCATTCAATTAACACTGCGTGAGAGCACGTGGTGGAGGGACCACAAGCTACAGGGCAGAAGTGAAGGTCGGGGACCCGTGTCTGGGTGCCAGAGATGAAGCCAGGCCTGAGTGGCACCACCTACTGAACTAGTGAAGGAAGCCAGGAAGCACTTCTAAAAGAATCCATGTGGGCTGTGGGGGCACACGCCTTCGATCCCAGCACTTGGGAGGCAGAGGCAGGTGGAATGCTGAGTTCGAGGGCAGCCTGGTCTACAGAGTGAGTTCCAGAACAGCCAGGACTACACAGAGAAACTCCATCCTGGAAAAAAAAAAAGAATCCATGCATACATATACACCACCACTCTTCCTGGGAGCCCACTGCTTTACTCCAGGGGCACAGCACACACTAACCCTTCCTCTGCACGGCTTAACCCAGCCCCGGCGGATCAGAGACAGGAACAAATGTCCCACGTATGAAGTGGTAGTGTGTGTATAGACAGAAAGGAATGGGAGGACGCTGGATGAAAGGTAGAAAAGTTAAGCAAAATTCCCAGGTGACAGAAGAAAAGGTGACATTTCAACAGAGATCTGAAAACAAAAGGGCGAAGCCATGTGAACGGCACAGACACCACGTGCAAGGCGATGGCAAAGTCCAGGAGAGACAAGGACGCTGGGGGCCCCTTACAGTTTACACAGTAAATCTATTGATAAATCACCAGATATCGGTGTTCTATTGGAAGCTATCCCTTCCGGTGGTCTAATGGTGTGACTTAGTAGGAGAGGGTCACGCCGACCTGTGCAGACAGCGCAATGCAGCCTCTATTCCTGCTCGAAATAATCATGTGTCCAAGAACTGAAAACATGAGTTGCTCTCTTCAAAGGGAGCAAACTAAACGTACCCAGGTTTAAAAATGACTGAAGTAAAATAATTTTGGAAGATAACGCTTGAAGCACCTCCTAATAAATCCAATAGTAAATCTAATGAATGCCTTTATTAATATGGCAGGACTGAAACCATACACATGCATTTTAAAACTGTCAAATCTGAATTTTCACCTTCCCTTCTATGAAAGTATTTTTTAGTATCTTGCTTGATATCTACTTGTTAAAGTTGAATCTCTAAAAAATCAATTGTGCAAATAAAGCATTATTTGAAAACAATAAAGAAGTATATTAATGGCAATATACAAGCAACTTAAAATGAAAGACTTAGTGCTTCTACTATTGGAAGAAGGAACAATTTCATTACTGAAAGCATACTCAGGTAGGCAAGACGGTTCATCTGGCGAAGCACTTGCTCTGTGAGCCCAGGGATCTGCTCTCCATCATGTGTAAAGGGGAAAAGAACAAACTCCATTAATCATCCTCTGACCTCCATAAGACTGTAGGGGCATGTACACCTTCAATCACACACATGCACATCACACACAGACACACACACATTTTCTCACAATAACAAAATTTCAAAATGTATAAAGCTTAAAGGAAGCTACTTAAAGGAAGGCTATCTGATAAAATGTTACAAATATGACTGCTTTGTATTGAGCTATTAAATATTCTCTTTCCTCTTTCAGCATGAGAGTGAGTCTTCTAAAACCTAGGTAGTTGTGTCCCAAATAGACTTGTTCTATAAATCTTCAATACCCTATTTTAGGTTTTCTCTAAAGTAAGTACAACTGCATTGCATACACACACACACACACACACACACACACATGCATGCATGCACATGCACACACCCATGTGCATGCACCCCCACGTACGTGTGCACGTGTGCACATGCATGTGTGTGTGTGTGTTTGTGTGTGTGTGTGTGTGTTTTCCTATCACTAGTATATCAAGACTTTTGGCCCATAATTGTGTATAAATTTTATTTTATTTTCTGTATGTATGGCATAACCTAAATTCAGATGCTTGATTTTAAGCTTTTGGCCAAAAGAAGAGAAATATGAATTTATTGTGGGTTGCCATTTAAGTCTCTATGAGTATGACTCAAACTGATACAGAAGAAACAACAGGGCATGTGTGAGAAACTCCTTTGCATGCTTATCTGAAATTAGTAGCAATTATATATAACAAGTTCACATGTATTAAGGAATGGATTAGCTTATATTAAGCTTACATAATGTGATGTTATTTTAAAAGGACAAATTAAAGTATTATATTTAAAGTTACTCTATATAGCCGGAATCTATTCTAAAATTCTTTTTACCTGCATATTCCACAGTGAAGTGGTAAGCAGGAGAGTGGGTATTTCTCAGAGCAGAGCTCTATGAGCCACAGGACCAAGCAGCCCCCTGAACAGGCCGCGAGCTCGGGGAGGCCTGCCTTGTGAGTGTGCACACATGCACACAGGGCTGTTTATCTCGACTCAGCAGAAACTCAGCTGCGGCTCTGCACCCCTTTGTAAAGTCATCCTTAAAAAAGTCTCCCCATGTCTCATTTGTTTCCTGTTATTTTAGGTTAAAATAAGGAGGAGGCTCTCTAATTTCTCTAAGTAAAATACAGAAAATTACGGGCCATTCGTTACTTGCTGGAGCACTCAGTGTTATGAAGTCTCAGCAGAAAGGAGTCAGCGTGCGCACGTTTGGTCGCTGTGTTCACTCAGTTCATGGTATATATGTGCAACTGACCCACATGAAACACTCTAGACCAAAACCGAATAAAGGTGATAAAAGAACAATCCTTCAAAGCATATCTAGAACCTAGGACCACCAACTCATTTACCCAGGTCCTGAGCGGATGTCAACTTCCAGGCACAAGGTCACTGCTGAGACAGCTCAGATGGGATCTTTAACACACACACCCTACCCCACCCCCCTTGCCAAAGACCCTGAGCCATCTTTGCCTTCACTGACAACTGCTTATTTGTTTGTTTGCTTCATGTTTTTTGAAACAAGGTTTCACTGTGTAGCCCTGGCTGTCGTGGAACTCACTCTGTAGACCAGGGTGGCCTCTAACTCAGAGATCTACCTGCCTCTGCCTTCCAAGTGTTGGGATTAAAGGAGTGAGCCACCATCACCCAGTCCTTTGATGTCAATTATTATGATTTTTGAGTATATGTCAACTCCATCTTGATATAGCTCTTTGCCTCCACTAAGGATAAGACCAAAAATGTACTTTGCCTTGGCTGGCCTGAAGCTTGTAAAATATAGACTAGGCTGGCCTCGACTTCACAAAGATCCACTTGCTTTAGCAGTGCTGGGATTACAAAATTGCCTCTACTTTAAGGAAAATGTGGTACCAATTGAAACACATAACTGGAAAGAAACAGTGTCCTCTGGGCACAGCGGGGTGGATGCACACAGGACCTCACAGTGCCTACAACAGCATTCATTAGATCTGTGCAAACCCCAGACAGACCACAACGACAGTTCCAGGACTGAGGACAGATCTCCCTCACCCTTTAAGGACTTCCTTACTTAGAGTCCTTCTACCATACCACATGAGCCTCTGGCTTTCTTTCTTCTCCAGAGGGGAATGATCATAGGTCTCACTTTTCTGTTCCCTCCTAAACCCCAAAACCATAGGGTTACCACAACAGCTTACATTTCTAACCATACAGTAACTCACTTTCTAATTAAAGGCTTGGGAGCCCCAGAGTAAGATTATAACCATTCACCCTCTTTTTCCACATTGTAGAAATTAAAATATAGGGTTTTCCTATACAATCCACAACTCAATTCTTACCCTCCTCACTGCATGTCACGGCAAAGCCTTACACTATACCTCAACCCAACTTCCTCTTGCTGATGCATCAAGATCAGGGTAAGATGTCTCCCCTCACACTCTCCCAGCCCCCCCCCCCTGCTCTAGTGTGCACATAGTCTCAGTGGTCTTTCTCTTTTCCCATTGGCCTCAAATTTCACTTCAAGTACTAAGCATCTTAGACTCACATCAAAGTGTGAGAAGACTCCCCTGCAAAGGGTCTGAACCTGAAGAAGATTCCTCTAGACGGAGTCCAGCTCCTATTAGTAAACTCCGCTCGCATGCCTCACCTCAAAACTTCTGAGTTTAGACACTTAACAGATCAAGCACCAACCAGGTAGTAGGACAGACCTATGAAATAAACAGTGTCCTCTTTCTAGATGCACAGCACCAACTTCTAAGCTTTCAAAATATGGTGACAGTGCCCAAAGCTGTCAATGGCTACCAGATACAAGCTCTTATATAGTAGCAGGGACCTCTCTTACATGGGCCTCAAGGAACCTGACACCAGAATTAAGGAAGACTTTTCCTCTATTAGAAGATTAGGGTGGGTATTTTAAGTATTGAAGGTTAATCGATAAAAAGAATACTTATTAATTAATCTTAATGTAATCAATCATGACAAACATAACAAGTTATTAAAATGCTAATGGAATGTGAGTAATTAAGATTTTTCTCTTTACAAACATGAACCCAACGTAGCAGGCTTATTCAAGTTTCACTCATTGAGAGTGAAAGCCACATTATATACATTTGAATCAATGCTCTGCTGTGTAGAACAGAATCAAATTCCAGACTTCTGTAACAAACAGGGAGGTGACATGTTAGAGACATCCTCCGGTAGTACAGCTTCATCAGGCAAACCACAATGCTTCCTGTATGGTACTGGTCTGTTCACCTGGTTTGCAAAAAGAACCACTAGAAAATAGAGGAAGTCAGGAAAACAGTCATGAATGAATCATAAATAGTTGTTCTGGAAGGTAGAGAAATGGAGAAAGCCTTTAAACCGATATGGTAGAATTCAGCTAGCATCGCAGGGAAACAAAGCCATTACAACACTCATGAATCTCTGGGATATAAATCATTTTCCCTGCTTTATAATGGGCTGGCAAAGTCTTTCTAAACAAGGCCAAGTGTAAATATTTCAGATGTTAAAATCTCTTTCCAGTCTCTATCACAAATGAACCCTGCTATTTTAATACAATCTTCCCATCAACGGTTTAAATAAATAGTGGTAGCTGTGTTCCGATGAAACTGCACAGGCCCTGAACAGAATGTCTTATAATCACATAATGGAAAATATTACCTTTTTGAAATTTTAATCAATATATTAGAAAGCGTTGTTTCACACAAGAACAACACTGTGATCTGTCATTGATGTGAGCATTCCCTGGAAGAAGGCTCTACCACTGGCAAGACTTAAAGTAATGGACTCCATCAACCACTGCCTGGGGCACGGGGGCTGGGAACTCACAGAAATGTTTACCCCAGTTCCCTGCATTTCAAAAGACACCAAGGGGAAAGAAAGTTGAGTATCTTGTTGATTCCCTAATGCATTTGAATTGGTGATTGAAAGTGCTAAAGCAACTTCCAAAAAGTCCTTGGTTACTTTCACAGGAAAAGTAATTTCCACTCATTTCCAACACATGTATATTTCTAATCAGCAAAAAATTGTTAAATAAATAAATAAATAAATATCATGTAAGATTTCCTAATTTCCTCACAATTACATTATAAATCATGAAACTGCACAAAACATGCTCATGATGTATATAAAAGAACAGTTGTTTTGCTATGAAATCAGTCTGGCTCTGTTCAACACTATCTGAAATAGAATTATTGAGACATAAGAAATGTAGATCACTCAGTTAAATTCTTTAGGAGGTTTGGCATTTCAAACAAAACTTATTTGTAAAACTAAGAAGATGGATTATTTCTGAGGTTCTTTCATCCCTAAAATACAATCATTTGTAGTGAGCTCCTGGTCACAGTATCTGACCAAGCTTATTTTTCTACCAAAAGTTCCTGGGGACAGTGTTTCCACTTTCCCTTGTCCTTTGAACAAGAGGTCAATATTTTTATCAAAGAAATTACTGCTTTCTTAGAAATAACGCAATCTTGGCACAGACAGAGGTGATGCCCAGAGAGAATATGGTGAGGGTGAGACCTGGGAAATGCCTGGTGCTTCCTACAGGCACACAGTCCAAAGCACAGAGTCTCTATAACCACACATAGGCCCACATATATTTTTTGACTTCCAAAGAAACATTTCTTTAGCACTGTTTCATTTTGAACAATCATAGCCCTGGCCTATATGAGACACACCTCATACACTATGACTCACAGTCATAGAACCCTAGGTTTACATCTGCAGTTGTACTTACAAATCAAAAAGTATTTTCCAAGTTTCACTTCCTCCGTCTACAGAAGAAGACGATCAGATCTTACACAGGCTGAATAGCCCACAGAAGGAAGGGTGAGCGGTTCAGGACACAAACTCTTTATTATGCAAACATGCACTCCAAATGGAAAATTCAATACCTGGCCTCATACAACAGATTTCAGCCAAAATACAGGAACACTAAAAGTGTCTTAAATTGCTCTCAGACTATGTATATAAACTATCCATGAATCATAAATTTTATGTCTATACCCCAAGATTTCTCACTATACATATAAGATATTCCAAAATCTGAAGAAAAATCATATCTAAAACAGTTTTGGTCCTGAATATTTCAAATAAGGGATGTCCAACCTGTAGAAAGGAAAATGATACAGACATGATAACATATAGGTACTGATACTGGACAACTGTAATACATTATCAAAACATGACAGTCTACAAAGAAATAGAAATAACATCATAGTGTGGGGGATTTTAAAAACACCACACAGTCCCCCCCAAAAGTTCCAATATGTGCTGTAGCACAGATGAACCTCAAAACTATGATAAATAAATAAAAGCAAATCACAGACAACAACTTGATCTCACAGGTGGCACATAAAGTACAAGGGGACATGGGATTTTGTGGCTGAGGGACAGACGGGGAATTGATGTTTAATGAATATAGAATTTCAGTTTTATGAGCAAAAAATTAATTAAACAACGTAAATATCCTATTACTCTACCTACCAAACTATACACTTGATGACTAAGAATTTAACTTTTAGATTATGTATGTAGTTAATTTTTTAAAACAAAATATTTGTAAAATAAAAGAAATTAACTGTTAAAATGGAAAGTGACTACCTAATGACTAACAGGAAAATCAATGGCGGTCTTGCTTTTCAGTTTATGCATCTCTTTAGTATTGCAAGCACAGTACAGCTCATGATGAAACCCATCCTATCCAGTTTTTTAAAGGTTTCTCATTGTATATGTACTGTCAGCCTAAAAGCTGTACAATTCAGGAGCTGAAGATCCAGTTAATTTTTAAAAGATATATTAAGATAAAATTTTGTAACCATAATATATATATGTATATATGTGTATATATATATATATATATATATTAGAGCCAGAAAAAAATAACCAAAGAATTATAAAAGCTTAGTAAAACTTAGTTGCATTTTTGCTTTTAATTTTGCTAGTTTATATAAATTCTATATTCTATAGAGTTTGTATAGTTAGATAGAATTTATATAAATTTTAATTATAAACAGACATTATAAAGTATAAAGAATACAAGTTATATTGTTTAATGTTATGCTCGGCAATGCTTATCAAGGGATAAATGGACAAGCTCAAGTAGTGGTCCACTTCTTAAGTCCCAGGAAATCTAAACCTCTGGAATAGGTGAGCACATGTTCTTGCTATCCACTGAGAGTGTATCCCTAAAACACAAGGACAGAATTAGCAAAGAATGGAATTGTGCACTTGTTACCACTGCCCTCCTGTGAAAGCTCTGAAAAGTTACATTGATTCTACTTATAAACATACTAGGCAAAGGGCAGAAGATGGACAAAGAAGGTTTAGGTTTAGACAAACATCTTCTGGGATGCTTCTTTGGCAACTCTGACCTCAGTGGCACAAATGTGAGCTATGTGGCCACTGAGTTCATGTGGAAAGCCTGTTAAAGGCACATCTGTACAGATGGGAACATGGCAGGAGCAGGTATCATCCATCTGCTAATTAGTGCTATTATGAAGCTACTACCACTGACTTTCTTTCCAGGAGTGAAACAGTCCTGAAACATTTTGTCTCATGATCTATGGGGTTACAGCTCTCAGACAAATTCCTTATCCTTTTGTGTGTAAACATATCTGATTAATGAGAATGTTTCTCCTTCCACTGAGATATTCTTACAAATGAATTTCTCAATTCTACTCAAATTTCCTTCCCAGGCCCCTGTTCCCCATTTTTTCATTCTGAACAGAAACGTGTCCTACACGCTTTATTTTTTTAAGTTTGAGTCTGAGAACATAGCTGCCTCCCGTGTCCTAAGGCACGTCCCATGTTAGTCACTGTTTCCACAGCCCATCAGTCCTTAGGAGGAAGTGTGATGTGATATGCAAAGAAGGAACAGTGTCTCGTGAGCTCTATCAGTAATGCCCTTCAGCATTTCATTAAAAATTTGATGAGAGTTTTGAGGCTGGGTTGGTGTCCCAATCCCTCCCCTGGAAGTCTTGCCTAGTTACTGGAACTGGCTGGTTCAGGTACCATATCCCCATGGCTAGGAGTCTGAGGGTCGACCTCATAAATTTCTGGAAGTTTCCATAGCTTTAGGTTTCTAGCTCATTCCAGAGACGTATGCCCTGCGCCCTGACATTCCAGTTGTCCATCCCACTGGTCTCTCCCCACCCTCCTCCTGCTCTATAAGATGTGCAGGAGTAAAGATGAAACAGAAATTGAGGAAGTGGTCAACCAGTGGTTCAGCTGGAGACCCGTGCCATGAGAGGAAGCTCGCCCCCGACGATGTTAATGAGATTCTGCTGTATTGCAGACGAAAGCCTAGCAGAACCATCATCAGCGAGGCTTCACCCAGCAACTGACGGGAGCAGATACAGTGACCCCAAATCTAACATGAAGTGGAGCTTGGAGAATCTTGCAGAAGGAGAGGAGGAAGATTTGTAGGAACCAGAGGGCTCAAGGACACTACGAGAAAACTTACAGAATCCACTCACCTGACCTCTTTAGGGACTATTGAGACTGAACTGCCAACCAGGGAGCATGCACAGAACTGACCTAGACCCTGTGCACATATGGAACAGATGTGCAGCTTGGTCTTCATGTGGGACCCCTGACAGCAGGAGCAGGGGCAGTTCGTGACACTGATGCCTGCCTGCCTTTGGGACCCTTTCCTCCCACTGGGCTGCCTGTTCTGGTGCTCGCTTCGGCAGCATATATACTAAAATTGGGCTGCCTGTTCTGGCCTCAGTAGAAGATGCCCCTAGTCTTACAGCTATTTGATGTGCAAAGGCTTGTTAATATCCACAGGAGGGCTAGCCTCTTCTGAGAAGGGAGGAGGATAAGGGTTTGGGGGATGTGAAGAGGATAAGAGGAGGAAGGGGAAAACACTGCGTCAGGACGTAAAGCTAATTAATTAATTAATTAATTAATTAAAAATATTTTAACAAGAGAGGCTGGAAAGATGATTCAGCACTTAAATGCACTCACAGCTCTTGCCAAGAATCTGGATTTGGGTCCCTGTCACACACACCCCTCCCTGGGCCACCAGGGGGTTCACAACCACCTGTAATCTCAGTTCCAGGGCTGCCAATGCCCTCTGGCCTCAATGGAAACTTGCAGGTGCACAATGCAAATAAATTCCTTTGATGTTCATAAACTCATGCAGATACACACACACACACACACACACACACACACACACACATACACACCGTAAATAAAAATAAATAAAATGGTGTCGAATAACATGAACAACTTTAAGGTGTTTTATCACAACATATTAACAAATACATTTCACTTTACCAGAACTTGTCTTCATATTAAGAATGTGAAAAGGTGCATAGGAATGTGCATTTCTTTAGAAAAAAATAGAAGGAAAGGAAGAAAGGGAGGGATGAAAGGAGGGATGAGGGAGGGAGAGAGAGAGAGAAAGAGAGAGAGAGAGAGAGGATGAAGGAAGGAAGGAAGGAAGGAAGGAAGGAAGGAAGGAAGGAAGGAAGGAAGGAAAGCCAGCCAGCCTGTTGGTCTACCCTAAGGATAGACGAAATCATCGTAAAGAGAGGAACGAACACAGAGAAGGGTGAGCCCGAAGGCATCACACATAAACAGATCTGTTTTACCAAACAGAAGGACAACCCAAAGCTCCCCCTTTCCCACACTGTTTCCCCAGAGCACGCCTCACTGCACTTGAATCAAGCTGCCCGTATGAAATATAGATTGAAGTATGAGTGATTCCTCCTACCCAAAGTGCTTTATGAAAAGATTTGTCACCCATTTAATCCATTCTGTAACACAAGTTTTCAAACCTATATATTTGAAATTATACTGAAACACCTGTTTCTAAATCATTATAAAATAAGGATCGGTATTGATTTTTAAACACCAGGTACAAGGCATATTGGATGTTATATATAAAATAAGCATAAGAAAAAATGGTTTTAGTTCTGTAATCAAACTGTTTCCAGGCATTCACCATTAGAAGAGGGGGAAAATAAGTACAATTTATTTCAAAATCTTATTTATTGAACACTGCAGAAGATAAGGCATTACTAACCTCATCTTATAGAAGATCTAGTGTGCTTGTTAGTTTCTGTCAACTTGACACAAACTAGAGTCAACTGGGAAAATGGAACCTGAACTTGAAGAATTGCCTCCACAGATTGGCTGTAGGGAAGTCTACTGGACATTTTCAGGATTGATGATGGCCTAGCTCCCCATGGGCATGGCATCCTTGAGCAGGTGGTTGTGGGTTGTATAGGAAAGCAGCCAGTAAGTACCACTCCTGCATGGTCTCTGCTGCAGTTGCTGCCCCCAGAGTCCTTCCTGAGTTTCTGCGTTAGCTTTCCTTGATAATGGACCCCCTCCCCCAACCCAGCTGCCTTTTGGTCCAGGTGTGTTATCACAGCAATAGAAGGCAATCTAGGACAGGTTGTATTTTTCAATAATTCATACAAATGCATTTGCACTTCAGTATTGAAGAGAGCTACCACAAAGAGTGTCCCAATTTATACATTCCAAAGCTCAGTACCTCCCACACAGTTTGTGTCTAAGGCACTGCATTAGTCAGTCTAGGGCACTTGAGCAGCTAAGTTGTCATTTTGAGCTTTTAGAGAAAAATGTAGACGTTATTGATGAACTTTCCTCTGAAAGACCTGAAATAAGATATTTTACCTTTAAGACATTTGTGTTGCACATATGCTCACTGGGGCATGGCCAAACTCCTGGAGGCCAGCCCCTTAAAGAAACTGAGCCCTTTCTCTACCCGCACCCCTCCCAGAAGCCATCAGTTGTGGGGAGTTATACTTCAGTATCCTTAGCACAAGGATACTGATGAGTTCTCTTCAATGGCTTTCTGTCTAGGGTTACTTGGGGGCCTGGGGTGACACAGAAGTGTTGTAATGTTCTTTGTCAACAATGAGTGTGCAGTCATCAACACCACGGCAAAAATAGTTTCTGTGTCCTTTACAGTTAATGGACACCTGGATCTTTGCCAAGATCCTTTCCCAAGATTTCCACATGGTCTTTGGCATTAGCTCACTCTGAGACCATGCGTCGCAGTACACACCATGAATATCAAGCATGTGCCACAGACTTTATCACAGCCCTTGGCAAGCACAGGTCAAGGACATCACCTCAGCTAGAAGCTCAGGCCACTCACATCAACACGGCTTCAGGGGACAGTGGAGACCTCAGGTGTCTGCATGCCCTTTGGTGGTAGGGCGGACCAGGGAGGGATATTAGCATGGACTCAAGTGGCTACATAGGCCACAGAAGCCTACATGTTATTTATTTTCTTTGTTTGGTGTTTTGAGATAGGGTCTCTCTCTACAGTGCCATGACTGTCTTGGGGTTATTTGTTATTTTTTGATAGCTACAACATGCTTTGCAATGGCTGAGAGATTATAAAGGCTGAATGTGTCATCCTTTGGGGACCTGTCCGTGGTGAAGTGGTAAAATTATGATCCAAATGTATACTACGATGTAAGGACAAAGTACCCTCTGGTCACCTCCCTGTACCTCTGGTTATCACTGTCTACCATTGTCAGACACTGCGGGGTGTGTCCAGAATTCCATTTTTTCCCTTGCAAATACAAAAGTCAATCATTTTGTATCTGGAACAAGAAATTCTACCTAAAGTTATATTACCTGTACTTGTGAGTATTCATTCATCTTAATGTAGAGAAACTTACGGAAAATCCCAAATGGGATACCATAAATATTAGTACTTTCTAAACTGCTCTTTAAACTATACTTAGACTCCAGCACTACCATTTGAAGAGATTCCACTTTACCCAGCAGCTGGTGACAACAGATGCAGAGACCCACAGCCAAAAGTTAGGCAGAACTTGGGGAATCCTGTGGAAGTGGGAGGAAGGATTGAAAGAGCAAGGGGGTCAGCACACCACAAGGGGGTCAGCACACCACAAGGGGGTCAGCACACCACAAGGGGGTCAGCACACTACAAGGGGGTCAGCACACCACAAGGGGGTCAGCACACCACAAGAAAACCTACAGAATCAAATAACCTGCACACAAAAGTGCTCACAGAGACTGACCTATCAACCAGAGAGCATGCGTGGGACAGACCCAGTCTCCCTATATACAGAACAGATGTACAGCATGGTATTCAACTGGGACCTCTAACAGCAGGAGCAGGAGCTGTCTCTGACTCTGTTGCTTTTTCCCTAACTGGACACCATTGTCTAACCTCAACAGAAGAAGATTTCCCAAGTTTTCCTACAACTTCACATACCAAGGTGGGTTGATAGCCATTGGAGGTCTCCTCTTCTCTAAGGAGAAAGGGCGGGGGACTTAGGGGAGAGGGAGGGACTGAGAGGAGAGAAGGGAGAGGAAGGTTTGAGCAGGATGTAAAACAGAGGTGTCAGGCCCAGTTTTCTGAGGAACCGCCAGACTGATTTCCAGAATGGTTCTACCAGCTTGCAATTCCACCAGCAGTGGAGGAGTGTTCCTCTTTCTCCACATTCTCGCCAACACCTGCTGTGTCCTGAGTTTTTAATCTTAGCCATTCTGACTGGTATGAGGTGAAATCTCAGGGTTGTTTTGATTTGCATTTCCCTAATGATTAATGATGTTGAGCATTTCTTAAGGTGCTTCTCAGCCATTTGAAATTCTTCAGATGAAAATTCTTTGTTTAGCTCTGTACCCTATTTTTAATAGGGTTATTTGGCTCTCTGGAGTCTACCTTCTTGAATATATTTCTTCTTTGTATATATTGGATATTAGCCCTCTGTCAGATGTAGGGTTGGTGAAGATTTTTTCCCAATTTGTTGGTTGCCGTTTTGACCTTTTGACAGTGTCCTTTGTTTTACAGAAACGTTGGCAGTTCCTCAGAAAACTGGGCATGACACTTCCAGAGGACCCTGTTATACCACTCCTGGGCATATACCCAGAGGATTCCCCGGCATGCAATAAGGACACATGCTCCACTATGTTCATAGCAGCCTTATTTATAATAGCCAGAAGCTGGAAAGAACCCAGATGTCCCTCAATGGAGGAATGGATACAGAAAATGTGGCACATTTACACAATGGAATACTACTCAGCTATTAAAAACAATGAATTCATGAAATTTTTAGGCAAATGGTTAGAACTGGAAAATATCATCCTAACCCAATCACAAAAGAATACACATGGAATGCAGTCACTGATAAGTGGATATTAATTAGCCCAGAAGCTCTGAATTCTCAAGACACAATTAGCATATCAAATGATTCCCATGAAGAAGGAAGGAGAGGGCCCTGGTCCTGGAAAGGCTTGATACAGCATTGTAGGGGAGTATCAGGACAGAGAAAAGGGAGGGAGGTGATTGGGGAATGGACGGAGGGAAGAGGGCTTATGGAACTTATGGGGAGGTGGGAACTGGGAAAGGACAAATCATTTGGAATGTAAGCAAAGAATATAGAAAATTTTTTAAAAAGGATGTAAAAAGGAAATAGATTAATTAATTGGTGAATAAAAAAAGAGAGTTTCTGACCTTAGAGACAACAGAAAATGAAAGAAAGAGAGCTCTAAACAGATTGTAGTAACCCTGCAAGGAAACTCAGGCCAGCAATTTGCAAGCTATTAGAGCTTGCAAACAACATTTACATCTCTTCCTCAGAACCTCTGAACAACCCCCAGTAGACCACAAGGGGAAAATCCACACTGTAAAATCAAATTCAGTACATGCATCTGATGCTCCCATAACATAATAAATTTCATGTTCTATGTATTTGATTTGGAGAATATTTTCACTCAATCAATAGTTCTTAAAGTATTCTGTCTTTAACATGTATGGAGGGGGGTGGGAGGATGGGAAGAGGGAGGGAGGGAAATCCAACATGCCACTCCAATACATGGTAAGCTAAAACATAGAGATTGCACATACCTGGCTATAATTTGAAGTATAATACACTAAAAATTTATCAAGCTATCAATTGGAATTAATTAAATGAATCTTGAAAACATAACCAAATACTATATTATAAACCTGAAATGCCAAAATAATTAATCTTAATTGATTTACAGCATAAGCTATATGTATGAAGTAGTTTTCCATATAGTTTTATTATATTCTTTCTCTGGGTATAACTGAAATTCCAATTATATTTAGTTAGAATAATATAGGAATCTTATAATTACTGTGCCATTGAATGGGGGATAAGAAAATGGTCACCTCTGCCATTTTATAGCCTATTTTGATATTAGCACAATCATTCCCATAAACACAATTATCAGTCTATCATAACTAAATAATTGCCCAGAAAGCAGAAATAGTTCTGAGACTGTGGCACACTGTCTCGGGTTAAATGAGTTACAGAGGCAATGCCTTCTTCCAGGTTTGACTGAGGAGATCCCCAAAGCTCACAGGATCTTCTAACATCTAACACCGACGCCTCTTCAAGTACCACCACCTACCTAACAGCTGATGACCTTACTATTACCGTACTGTGACTCACTCACACAGGAAGCTTCTCACTGAGGCTGGCCTAGCGGGTAAAGGGTCCGATTCTGGGCACACACCCGAAGTCCACATCACAACAGAAAGCAGAAAGCTGCTCACCCTCACTCAGCATTGGTACTTTCCTTCCTTTGATGTTCTTTGAAGAAGGTAGCCTGGAAATTTGAAAATACAGTTTATAGATACACTCTTACACGAAATACTACTAGTAATGCATTTTGTCCTCTAAAATAAACAGTAGCTGGTTTCAATAACATGAAACCATGCCTCTACCTGATCTTTCCCCTCTACCTAAAGAATACATTTGCTTCACTCATTTCCCTGGAATTTTAAGCACATTTGACACCATATCAGTTTCACTGTGTCTACTCCAAACCAGCATCAATAGCTTTCTTATGTTTTCCAGCACCAACTTTAAAATACTCTACTAATTATATGATCCTAAAGCACGGAAAATCCACAGGGCAAAAGTTTGGGGGAATGTATAGCAAATATAGAAGTTTTTCAAAACTTTAATAAAATTCTTTCTCTAAACTTTAATAAAATTCTTACCTTCAAACACAGCCACCAGCATCTCTCCAATAGGATGCTATAAATGTT
Source organism: Apodemus sylvaticus (assembly GCF_947179515.1). Classification (NCBI taxonomy): domain Eukaryota; kingdom Metazoa; phylum Chordata; class Mammalia; order Rodentia; family Muridae; genus Apodemus; species Apodemus sylvaticus. The sequence goes on along the minus strand of NC_067473.1, from coordinate 41,499,920 downwards.
TTAAGTAAGATAAGACTAAATAGTGCACACTCTTAGTCCCTGAACCCCAATGCCCCATGGTGCTGACCAGTGATTATGACAGCACAAAGATCCTATATGCATTTCCATATGGTCTCTGGTAGGATGGTCCAGCGCTCCCAACCTCCTGATGTGTTCACTAGTCTTCCTAGTGCCCAAAATCCTAGAAGAATTTTCTGTCACTACATCAGTTATTTTGCAAAACTGCATAGCTAGCTGCAAATGCAAATGAAGATAATGCGGGATATTGGATGGCCACTTAAAGGGATAGTAAACAGTCTGAAAAAAGTCCCAAAGTCCTCTGTTCTTTGGCTCCTTGTCTCTCCCATCATGGACGCATGAAAGCTACTTGGAAGCCTGTCTTATCTAATAGGTGTCTAAGAGAGAGATTTAAATTTAAAATGCAGAGCCAGACATAGTGGTGCATGCGTTATGCAGGGCTCAGAAGCAGAGGAAGGGAGATTCTAAGTGCAAGTCCAGTATATGTAACAGAGACCCCTTCCCCTCTCCAAACCACCAGCACTCAGCTCCATAACTATGACTTGAGAATTCTCATGGCCAGCCAGATGGCTCAGCAGTACAGAAGCAGCTCTTGCTTCACTATAAGAGGATGCCAACAAACTTCCAGTTCCTACCCTCACTGGGCAGCTCACACTCATCTGCAATGATAACGACAAGGTATCTGGAAGCCCCTTCTGGCTTCCACAAGTGCACATGTGCACACATACAGCAGGCATCTACAGACTCATACATATAAAAAATAATTAAAAAAAAAAACAAAAAACTCCAGTAGCAGTTTAAAAAAAAAAAAAAAGACATTTCTGCAGTCCTTAGTTTATCTCCAAACTTGCTTTAACAACTGGCTTTAAATAGAAACCTGTGGCAAAAACATTAAAAACAGAAACTCAGAAAATTAGAACAACTGATTCAATAGCCATCAAATGAATCTACACTTTTACAATACTGTTTAAATAAACTGCTCTATAAGATGATCATGAAAATAACACTAGAAATGTACCTAAACTTTCTGGACCACAGATATGTCTACTCTTCCAAACTCAGAGACATTTCATCTTCTCTTTTATTTCTCAGGGACTGTGCCTGAAAATGGGCTGAAAAGACATTGTGCCATATATCTAAGAGGTTTATAATATCAATTCTTGAAAAAGTATCTGGTAAGTCTATTTTTCTCTCTTTGGACTTGTTGAAGCTCCAGACTGAGGGCACTGGTTCCCCTGTAATTCCTATAAGCCAGAGCTCTCTAATTTGCACGCGCACACACACACACAAACACAAACACACACAAATTAAAATAACAAAATTTTAAAAAATAAATAAAAAGGTAGACAATATCTCTGTGATCCATTGACTTGGAGTCCTTTTTGTAAGTACACAGGAGTGGAATAGCTGGGTCATATGGAGAATCTGCCTTTAATTTTGTGGCTGACTTTCATATTGATATTCTGTAGTGGCTAGACAGGCTTGCATTCCCACCTATAGGTTTCCTTTGTCCACATCCTCAGCATTATTTTCTTATTGTCTATTTTCTTAATGATTTCCCGTTCAACCAAGGTGGGGTGGGATGTCAGTCTAGCTTTAATCCACATTTCTACTGATTGATATATGTATCAGTAGAATCAAAACTGTCCAGGGGAACAACAGAGGGGACTGCTGGGGGGAGGGAAATAATGGACCGGTGAGCTGCTGGAGCAGTGCATCTCTTAACTACACAACAGACAATATTCTTACATGTCACCCTGTACAGAAAATGACCAGTCTGTAGTGAAATCTCCAGTCGTTTCTTGAAATGGAGAAGCATTAAATGAGGACACACTACATTTACTTCCAAGAATCGATTTCTCAACATAAAATATTACTAAATTTTCATCCATAACCATACATCTTCTTCCCCTTTTTGTGTTGGTGTATCTAACAGAAAGTTTCAAGTCATTATTTCCCCTAATGTCTTGTAGAATTCATTTTCATAGTCTAGTTCACAAAAACATCATCAGAGGTTTCTTTTCATCTAAAAACACCAAGTCTGAGGTTTGAAAGAAAATTACAGCCTCTCAGATAAATCTATTCATTTCCATCATAAACATCAGGGTGACTTCCCCAAAGAGTGACAGTGGCTTCTCTAGTCAGGAAGCTCACTGTGTTCTGTACATAAAACACACTGGGGCTGGGGCGATGGTCGGTGGCTAAAGCACTGGTAACAAGCAGCACCACAGGTCACATCCCAACACCCACATCAATGCCAGGTAGGCGACCTTCTAATTTCAGCGCTGGGGAAGTGGAGACAAGAGATCCAGGGAGCAAGCTGGCTCGAGACGTTAGCCCATGATGGCAAGTTCTAGATTCACGGGAGAAATGCTGCCCTGCTAATAGGTGGAGAGGAACTGAGGACCCCTCAGGCCTCCACAAACACAGAGAAACACGTGTGTGTTGGGGGTGGGGGGTTAAGACAAGTCTCCCGCTGACCTTGGAGCTCAGGTTTCAGCTAAGCTGGCAGACCTAGTAATCCTATCTCTACCACCAGTCAACTATCTTAGGGTTAGGCATTGCACAGTTATGCCCAGCTATTCATGCGGGCACTGGGGTCTGAACTCTGACCCCCATATCTGTGCAACAAGCACTCTTATACACCGAGCCTTCTGTCCAGCTCAATGAGTTAAATAATGCATTTTCTCCATTTGTCTGCAAGAAGAGAAGGCGTAGGATAGGGCTCTTTTTGTTGGTTTGGCTTGTTTCTTTGAGACAGTGTCTAACTATATAGTTCTGGCTGTCCTGGAACTCACTCTGTAGACCAGGCTGGCCTCAGACTCACACAGATCTGCCTGCCTCCTGAGTACTGGGACTAACGCTGCACTACCACACCCAGCTAGGATCGTCCTTGGAATCCCTGTACATCGGGTGGTGTTCTGTTGAGAAAGCAGGAGCCTGAAAGGGATGATCCTGAAGGACTGGAGGGAGGGAGGCTGGGGATTAGCCACGTGGGCAGACAGACCATCTGAGGGCTCAAAGTGAGCATAATTCTCACCAAAAGACCTTGCTCCTTCTTTTGTGTCCTTCCTTTTCCTTCCTTTTCCTTCCCTTCCCTTCCCTTCCCTTCCCTTCCCTTCCCTTCTCTTTCTTTCCCTTCCCTTCTCTTTCCTTCCCTTCCCTTCCCTTCCTTTCCCTTCCCTTTCCTTCCTTTCCCTTTCCTTCCCGTTCCTTCCCTTCCCTTTCCTTCCCTTCCCTTCCTTTCCCTTCCCTTTCCTTCCCCTTTCCTTCCCTTCCCTTCCTTTCCCTTCCCTTCCCTTCCCTTTCCTTCCCTTCCCTTTCCTTTTCTGTTCTTGACTGGTTCTTCCATATCTTCCTCATCACTTTGGGTTAGAAAGCTCAGAATACAATTTAACAGGTCCTGTGTATAACTACTTCTTCAGTAAGTAATCTACTCTGGGGGCTTTAAGTTTACCAGTGAGCTGATTGGGTCCAAAGTCTACTCTCTCTACCTCTAACTCATTCTTCCAACTACTAGCTGACCCTTCCTTTGAAGATCTGAGCATCTCCAACTTCATACAGCATCCACCCCGCCCACTTCTCTTCCATCTTATCTGATGCCAGCAGGCCTTGGGACATGGGTGTTTACTTTCTCCAAAGACCAGTATTAGAACAGCCATTTAAGAAATAAGGACAACAATGATAGTAAAAACCGAAGTAGCTGGAGAGTATTCATTCTGAGAACTATCTGATTCTGGGAGAACTGTTCCCAGCTCCCTGCTATGCTGATGCCTGGAGACATTCCAGATTCCATCGTGTCCATGCTTCAGCTTTTCAATAGACTCTAAAATTTTTTTCACTTTTTATAAATATAACACTTTAATCACATGTGCCCATATCTATTCTGAGTTCTACTTGGTAAATTACAAAAACTGTAAATTATCTACTTACCAAACTATTAAGTCCCTAACTGGTTATGTCATCTCTCCGTGGAAAATGCAGTGAGAAGGAAGTATCTCCCATGCGTCCCATTTCAGGCCATCTAAAATCGTCCTGTGCCACAGATTTTGGTAATTCTTTCCTCATTTTTCATAGACTGTATCTGGCAGGTCAACTCACCTCCACCAAATATAGTTAAGTATTCCTACCTTTATGCAAGGAAGGGACCAGGTCTTATCTGTATATCCTCAAGTCGGGCAGGCCTGGTAACTATCTCTGGAATATTATCATGAGATAATGCAGAAAAGGCTTCACATTTTTTTAAGGACTCTCTATCCTGGAGTGAGTTCCCTGAGTGTACACTATGCTGACTGTCCACTATCAGTAGGTCTCAGTGTGAACTATCTGCTATATTCCCCTATCATACTGAAAAATCAAAAGGAAATTACATGGGAGAAGTAGCTCTCAGACCCTGAACTGTTGTTGGTTTTACCTTTGATAGTTCTAACCAACTCAGGAATTAGCCTCATTCCAATTTTGAACGCATTTCTACGATATGAATGTTCTAAGCCTGTTATTTCATTTCCTCTTCTCATTTTTTGTTGCTTTAAACATCTTGTGCTTATTACACTTAGGGACTGGGAAGTTAGAACAGAGAAAGAATGATTAGCAGAATTGTCAAGCAGAAGTTTTCAATTCTCCGCTGTCGGAGAATTGACATCTCATTGTCGGGGTGAGCGTGAGTATCAACACCGTTACATAATTCTAAGAGATCTATGAAAGGATTTTCCCCCCAAGCAATACAGGCTCCCTTAGGAGAGCCTCGCAGATTCATAGACAAGCACCATCTAGTGGCAAGAAGAGTTACTGGCTGTGGGTGTGGTGGATGCAAAGGATTTAGGATCCAACCCCAAATCATAGACAGCTCTTGTTCAGGACCCAATTTTGTTAACAAATGTAATCGGGTAGCTCCTGTTTCGGGGAAGCCAGGCTTCGGGTAATGGCAAAGCATCCGCAGCGACTGGGACGGCACAGTGCTGGCTGCCTTGGCATCCTGTGAGCCTCCTGCAGTGGAAGAGTGTAGACTTGGCCTGTGCGGGCCCCAGTCACGTGTTCTACCCCAGCTAACCCTCACAGTAGCCAGCAAATCAATTAGTAAATCAACCACTATCTAAGAAACTGACCCTCAAATGTTAAACAATTTAAGTAACATAGGCATTAAATGATAGAGCCATCACTCACATATGGCTTACCTATTTGTGTGTCCTCAAATGTGGGTAAATCAAGGAAAGCAGTACGTGGAAATGCACATGAGGTTATGTATAATATGGACGGGAGACCCACTGGCTGGATACCAGCAAATCTCTCAGACTGAAAGAACCGCATGCTAGCAAAAAGGGGGCAGGCCCCACCTCAATCTGGAGCCTGCTGAGGTAAGATCGTGGAGTTTGGGATCATATCTAAGTAAAACCCAAGGTTAGCAAACAGTATAACTCAAGCCAGTGAGTGCCTCCTGAGGCTGGACACGGTGATGGGCCGGGCCCACAGATGTCCTCAAAGACAAGTCTTCCTCTCACGGGGCCTGAAACTCCGGTTCCTGAAGTAACTTTTGTTTCTTAGTGGAAAAGTTGACAGACCAGATCCTTCTGCCACATGGCAGATTAATCTATAACCTGCTTCCAGTTAAAAAGGAAAAGTTTCCCAGAGATTAAAAAAAAAAAAGGTTTTGTGCTTCACAAGAGAGGACTTTGTAAGTTATTGTCCGAACATTAATATCCAAACATATCTTTGCCTCCCTCCCTTCCTGAGATAGATGGATTTGCTTTCAGGATACAGAGTCTTTTCATTACAGTTCCATTCTTCGAGTCCTCTCTTATTTACAGAATTAGAGCAGTCCCACACTAAGTATGGGAGCTGGAACACACCCGATGGCACAGTAAAATGAAAGAGGACAATACTTCCTAGATTCCAGATGTGGGGCAGGGGCTCGTTCAATGACAAGGCTTGTCTAGGCTGTGCAACGACTCAGGTCTGAAACCCAGAAGCATTATTTTTTGTAAACTAACGATAATGGGGGGAAAATGCAGTCTCAAATCTAGGTTAACCAGATAACAGATTATTGAGATTTACAAGTAAGAAAGAAAGAAGATAGAGAAGGGAAAGTGGGTCTTCCTCTTCCCCTTCCTAGCAATGCTAGTTTTGTGACCGGTAAGGGGACCACACAGGACAGGTATCTTTGCAAGCGTTGAAACAGAGACTGATGGGTGAAGATGGCAACGAAGCCAGATAAAGTTAAAGGGAGCACGTGTGTGGATTGAATGGAAAAGGCCCCAGAGGCTCGTCAGGACTGGCACGACTAGGAGGTGTGGTCTAGATGGAGGAAGTGTGTAATTGGGGATGGGCTTTAAGATCTCGGAAACTCAAGCCAGGCTCAGAGCCACTTTCTCTTCCTGCCGCCTGCTGGACTAGATGTAGAACTCCTAGTTACCTCTCCAGCATCGTGTGTGCCTGTACGGTGACATGCTGCATACCCTAACAACATGGGCTAACCCTGGGAAAGGTAAGCCAGCACCAATTAAATGGTTTCTTTTATAAGAGGTGCTGTGGTCATTGAGTACTCACAGCGACAGAAACCCTAAGACAGCATCAAGGCATAGATGCAACCCTGTCGAAGGACTGGAGCCTACGCGGGATGCGAGAACAGGAGACTAGTGCAGCCCATGGCCACAGTGCTAGGGAAGACACCCATGCACCAAGAAGATGAATACAGAGAACACTGCATGCTAGCACCCACCCCACCCCATGAGTACTGATTCTGAGTGAAACTGCTCAGAGATCAAGTATGTAAAGCTAGAGTAAGAGAAAAGAGATGTCAGCAACCGCTGGTTACACAGAAAGAGCAGTAAGTAAATATATTAAGGATAATCCTCATTTCTTCACTTGTAAAGGAAGGAATAAATATGGAAAGGAAGAAAACTGGAAGATAGAGCTGGAATTTGAGTTACCAAGTCAACTCATGAACACAAGACCGCTGGTAAACAAGGACTAGACAGAGAAGGAATCAATCTCCATGTGACACTCGTGTGTGTGTGTGTGTGTGTGTGTGTGTGTGTGTCTGTTTCTCTCTTCCTGCCTGTCTTTCTCTGTCTGCCTATCTTTTTAATCTCTCTGTTTCTTTCTCCATCTTTGTCTCTTTCTCTATGTGTACATATGTGTGTGCATGCATAGGCTCCTCTACTATCCTTAAGAACTAGATGTAACAACTTCCGAATGGCAATAATCGTACCTTGTGCCGAGATCATCTCTTCTAAATATTTTTCTCCAAGACAAATCTAAATAGGAACCTGACAGAAACTGCTAATGATAATGAGGCATGGCAAGTGTTCAAAGGGTGACCCACTGGCTGGGTAGACCACTGGCACCCAGCATATTACAACTAAAAGATCATGTATTCAAGATCATTCAAGGCGACACATGGCATTCCAATCCAACCTGGGCTACGTAAGATCCTGGTAAAAACAAAAACAAAATAACAAACAAAAAATCACAATACCTCTTTATCAAAGAATTACAGATGTCAGCTGAGGGAACACCGAGTATCAAAATGATAATAGATGCCAGAGTGATGATACATGCCTATAACCCCAGCATCTGGGAAACTGAGGCAGTTGGACTGTCACAAGTCTGACCTGGCTGCACCGCGACTGCCAAGCCAGCCAGACATAGTGAATGTCAATAATAACAGTGGTAAATTATTCTCTACTGAATAGGAAGGGAAACCAAGAGTTTATCCTGGTACGAAGAACTAAATGAATATATTGAAGTCTGAGGCAAGATTCCAGAGTTTCAGAGTAGCTTTCCAAAAGTACTCATTAACTACTGAAAGAAATAACCGTGCAGCAAAGAATCCTCTCAGAAGCAAACTTGACCCTAACTATGTGATAGAAATGAGAATCATCAGGACAGAACAGGTGAGAATGAAGTACTGTCTAGAAGGCTTCAGTGAGAAATGCCCAGCCACTCTGGTATAATTCTAGCCAAGGAAACATAAATTACTCAAACTCCATCATGAACAACAACGAACACAGCTTCATGACCTCATATTAGTCATAAAAATCCAAAAGAGATAAAGCAACTTTCCAGACTGAGGGGGTCCAGAGAGACAAGACTCTTCAGTGCAAGACTGTAAATGGGTAGTCTGCACTAATCAAACTCCTGGAGGCACTGGAGAAACTTGAATAAGATCTGATACTTACATGGTGTACTGTTCCAACATCTGATTAGTTAATGCTATTTCTCATTTGGATGCCTATCTGTGATTATGTAAGAGAACACCTCTATATGCAGAAAATACACACTGACATATTTCACAATAAGAATGAACTACATCAGGTGTGTATTCTCTCTCATGGGTTGGGGATGCTGAACTGAAATTTCAAATTATCTCTAATTTGAAATTATCTTAAAATAAAAATTCTAACTAAAAAAATTGTGTCAGGCTTGTGGGGGGGTTGTCCATATAAACTATTTTTCTTTGGGACCCATGCCAAGTAAGAGAGTTCAGCTTTTACACAAGATCACGTACTGGGGAGAAGAGGCTACGGGCTGACAGCCTGACCATGCACCATCAACCAGAAATAAAACCGGAGGGAAAGTCAGGGTTCTCAGGAAGCACAGGACGAGGGTTGGGGGGGGGGGTGTTAGAAAACAGCAGGGCATGCTAGCTATGGGACATTTGAAAGCACTGGGATTCAGAGAACTATAGGAACTGTAGAGGAACCGAGTAGCCTTCACAGTAACTGAAGTGAAGAATTAGTAAAATGATAGACATGAGCACGATGAAATGGTCACCTAGGAACGACACACTCCGTAAGGGGGGGTTGGAGTGAGGAGGGATGTCATGCCAATATCAAGCCGGACAGGTCCATTGACACTGAAGATACAGCCTGTGATATCAGGTTTAGAGTCTCCATTTTGTTTGCTAGGCAACAGAAGATATTAAGGGATTTGAAAAGCAATATCCTAGTTGCAGGAGAGATTAGGAGAGATTAGAGGCAGGAAGATCAGCTAGGAGATTAGTGTAATAAGATTATAAGGGTTGAAATAAAAGCAGAAGAAAGAACTAAAGAGCAACTCATGACGCACTATAAATTTAACAGGATTTTCTAACTGAAGACAGGTAAAGGGAAGAATGGGGAGGGATTATTATGGTTCTATTTGGGTAAACTTAAGAAAAGAGAACTCCATCAGGAGGGAGACAGCTTGAACTAGAGGTGTCAATCAACAAACTGATCCTTTGTTATTGATAATGTATTCTTTCTCATTATCCTGACCACACTGTTGAAAACAGCTACTTCATTACAGTCTCTTGGTGGGACTTCACAAACGTAAGGCTTTTTCTTCACAAAGCATAAATATTTTCAAAGTACATATCTAAGCGCTTGATTTCCAACATTTCGGCCTCATAAGATTCTACCACTTAGAACCTTCCCTGGCATATCTTTGTTTTCCTTTGTTTCTTTGCTAGTTTTCCCCTTTCCTTCTCCACCCCCACCCCCAGTTCTGTGATTGTAGGAAGGGTTTGACTTCATGCTAGGTGAGTATCCTAGCACTGAGCTGTATTTCCAGCCCTCTGGTTCCCTCTGTTGTCTTCTATGGGACTGGAATCTAGGATTTCGGAAATTCAGCACAAATTCCCCAACCCCTGAGGAGACTGGTGCCTGAAAGCTAAGGAGGTCTCAGGTGAGGCGAGCTGACACCTGTGGATCAGAAAGCAACCTCTCACAAAGGAAACTCTTCACAAAGTCAAGAAAAAAAAGTGTTTCATCAAGAGTAAACAAACGTCTACTGTGAGTGCATGAACAAACAAATAAAGAAGTTAGTTCTGAGGAAGGAAAGAAAGTGGCCTCTCCCTTATCTGCAAGGAACCCAGTGCCAGCCCTCTTGGCCTTCCTTGATTTTTGTCTGAAGATGTCTGCCAGAGGTCTGTAAGTCTGTACCTGGCTTGCCAGTGGTTATAAGGCTGCCAGAAGGAGTCACAGAATAGTTAGCCAAGTTCCTGGCACAAAACCAGCCAAATAAACAAACAAAAAATCCCTCCTCTATTTCAGAGGATAAAATGTACTGATACTGAAGAATGCACCAAGACATCTAAAACCCCACCAGACTACCAACCCACCTACTAAAGTGGTGATCCCAGTGCCACACTCCACTGCCTGCAGCCCAGAATTTGAAGCTAAGGTGTCGGTCAGCTGTGTTGCAGATTAAATTCACCTCTTTAGGACCCAGGCGTGTTTATATTGACTTAGCAGTGAGAAGAATGTGCAAAGGAGTTAGACTGTGTGCATTGAAACTCACCAAAACTACCCTGGAGAGCTTTGGAAATGGCATTGTGAGCTCAAATTATCAAACAAGAAATACACTGGTGACTGGAACACCAGGGCCGTTGTAGGCTATATAAGGGTTTTTGTTGGTAGGAAAGGGGTATGGCCAACTTCCTACTTTTATTTTTCCTTCTGACACTTCCCAGGAGAAGAACGTGTCCTGTTGAGTAATTTATCTGAGAGGAGAGAAGAGAGACAAGGAGCAAACCTGGAGCCAACCTCAGTTGGATGTGTAGACTGAAACCCAGAGCCCAGTCAAGAGTCCAGCCCAGGTCAAGTGAGTTGCCAACCACAGATTATCAAGGAATGAGACATACCTAATGACTCACTACACTAAGTTTAAATTTTATTTTGTTTTTATTTCCTATTGGTGGAGGCTGAAGTAGGGAACACATATGTGCCACAGCACACATGCGGAGGGTAAAGGACAACTTTTGTATGTTAGTTTTCTCCTTCAACCATCAGACTCTGGCACCACGCTTGTGTGTCGAGTGACTGTAAACAGTGAGTCTTCTGGCTTACCCCAGTTTTAACAGCTCCCTCCAGAAACAATCATTTTCAAGACCCTCCAGCCTATAAAAAATTTCAATAAGAAAAAAAGCCACTATCCACACACATAAACTTCAAAAATCCACACACTATCCTAACTACAACACGAAGGAGAAATAAGCCAAACATAATTTGTAATCAAGGAAGGACAAAAACGTGGCGAGGAAGGTGCGTAGAGTACAGAACTAAACGGAGCCGAGGCCTTCGAGCACTGAGCCTGTACTCTCAGAGTTGAGAACTTCTGAGACTCTGCTGCTGAGTAACCTCACAGGCCTCAACTCAGTCCTGGCCACGTTAAAGTAATGGTAATGGTGTTAAGATGCACCATGTAGTGATTTTGGTAAAGGTCACAAGGGACTAAGCAGACACTGGCATCCCTACACAGCACCCCATGAACTCGAACTTGCGCATGCAGGCTGAGACAAGACACATGAGACAGTAGAGTTCCTGTGTGCCCCACACCCAGTGGAGCCTGTTAGCAACACTGCACACAGAAAGCTCACTTCCTCCTCTGCTTTACTCCATGCATGGACACCAGGAGATGGTTATCTGCACAGCAGGAAGCAGGCCCTTACCAGACACCAGGTCCACCTGCACCTTGATCTGGGACTCCAGCCTCCAGAAGGAGAACAAGCAGTTTCTCTGAAGCCACCTTTTCTGTGTCTATTCGTCAGTACTAAGCAACTCACCAGGCACAGGACTTTTGTGCCAAGAAGCCTGATGGCCAGGATTTGATCATAGCTCCTCTGACTTCTATTTCCAGTTTTAACTTAGGGCTGACCAGACAAAACCATATTTGTATCACTGTGTATGTCCACTTGTACTTAGTCAACATTAAAGCTTCCAATCCTACCAAAAGCGAAGCCTCCCCTCCATGCCCCACTATACAACGCTCCTGTTCTTGTGCCTGCCTTTGAATCTCCGCCAAGCACAGATCATGGTTGCTAACTCCCATGTTAACAAGCTCTGAATGAAAAGTAACCTTTACTTGTTCTTGCTTGGGTGTTCTTCACTCATTTCCATGACGGGAAACAACAGTCTTTATTCTTTAAGTGTTGTCTGCATGGAGTGACATCTACAGAGAACATCCTGGAGAAGTAAAGGGAGTATATAGCTTCACCTAGGGGAGACAGGAAGAACAGCTGGGAAAGTACGATGCTGTGAATGGTGTGTGACCACTGTGCTGTCCTCCCCCAAACTCAACAAGCCAAGATGATTTAACAAACAAAACTCGAAGAGGGGAGAGCAAACACTGCCTTGAGCCATACTCCTCAAAACTGTCAAGACATTCAAAATCAAGGGACAGTCCAAGGAGACGTAGCCATTATGCTAAATGGCATATGGTATCTAGGAACAACAAAAGAATATCACACAAAAACTAAAAGAAAACAATCTAAATAAAATATGAACTGCAGTTGATAATAATGTTGTCAATGAATTCATGGAAGCAAATATTCATGATTTTGCTGTCGTATAAGCCATGTACAATGTTACTAACCGGATACACGGGGTGTGGAGCATGCAGGAACTCTATCTACACTATCCTCATAATCCTTCTGCAATTCTTAACATGTTCTAAAATATGGTTTATTTTAAAACATGAAAGGGAATATGAACAACAGTCACAAGTCATTAGTATATTTTTTAAAAGGGTTGTGAGCCACCTTGCTATTATTGAATCCTACATAGTATCCTATCCTTTGCTATAATGAGTAAAATCCTTTGAAGTTTAAATAATTTTATTGAGCAGAATGGGCTCAGATATGAGCCACCAGATTGTGCCTTTGCACTCAACTGTGAGCCGCACTAGACTTCCTAAAGCCACATTTATGAACAGCATGGGAATTCCTAGAGCAAGGCCCAGCTGAACAACTCAAACTGAAACTTATCTCTTTCTTTGATATTTGTGGTGGTTTGAATAAGAATGGTCCCCAAGGCTCTTATATTTGAATGCTTAGTCATCGGGGAGTGGCCCTATTTGAAAAGGTTTAGGAGGTGTGGTCCTGGTGGAAGAACTGTGAGGATTAGCTTTGAGCTTTCAGAAGGCCAAGCCAGGCCGGCCATTCATTCTGTCTCTCTCTCTCTCTCTCTCTGTCTCTCTGTCCCTCTCTTTGCCCCTCTCTCTGTTTCTCTCTGTCTCTCTCTGTCTCTCTCTTTGTCCCTCTCTCTGTCCCTCTCTCTCTCTGTCTCTCTGTCTCTCTGTCTGTCTGTCTGTCTCTCTCTCTTTTTATTTCTTTCTCCCCCTCTCTCTGTCATTTCCCCAGAGCCCTAAGTGCAGTCATGTCCACCCCCATGATAACAATAGACTAAACCTCTGAAACTGTAAGCAAGGCCCTAATTAAATGCTTTCTTTTATAAGAGCTGTCTTGGACATGGTCTGTCTTGACAGTGATAGAACTGAGACAAAGACAGGAATCTTTTTTGAAACTCCTCCTTGGTCTGCACAATATATTTTGGGCTAGAGTTAATATGCTGCCTGCTTCTCTATTTTTCTCCACTCACTATCTCAGAGAAGCAAAGGTCAGTACTACATATTGGTCATCATTCAAGACCTCCACGTCCATACTAAGCACAGAATTCCAGAAATATAACTCAGTGAGGCTAGGGCTGTTATATGAAAAATACCTTTCTACTATTCAATGAGTTAAGTGGGGGGGGCAACATTTGCGATGAAAATAAATAAAAGTAATTAATAATAATAATAATAATAATAATATAAACATTCTATTAAATTAAAAAAAAAAGAATGTCATCTCCCAAGCAGCTAGACTGTCTGCTTAGGGGGGTGTTTTAACTCATACATACATGGTAAAATCTTCAATAAATACTAATTTGAAAGAACTGACCCTATCTGCCTGGACTTACGAATCTTGCCTGACTAATCAGTGCTACAAAGTTTTTATAAGATCAAGGAGCAAAGATATGCACCCATGAGTTCCATATTTTAAATGAAATATGATTCATATTAATATTATAAGTCACTAAAGAAATGATAGCTACATATCTTTATGTATTTCTTTCACTATTATAACAGAAAAACTATTAAAAGTACTTTATGGTTTACTTCATTTTAAAAATCTTTGTTGTTTTATTAATTATTTTGAGAATTTCATCCATGAGTTCTGTATTTACATCACTTCCAACCCTCCTTTCTCCACTCCAACTCTTTTCGCATCCCCCTCTGTTTCTAAAATGACTTATCTTTTCTTTAACTGTTACACAAACACACACACACACACACACACACACACACACACACACGCCCTACAGGGTTCATTTAGTGTGTTACCTGTGTGTGCTTGTGTTTATGGCTGACCAGTTGGAACTGAACAACCTACCAAGGACTGTCCCCTGAGAAACCAGTCCTCCCTCCCTCAGCAGCCACTGAGCGCATGCTGCTCTTCATCTAGGAGTAAGGCCTTGTAAATTTTTCCTTATCAATGTTAGCATGGAAACTGGTAATGGAATTATGCAACTGTCTGGTTTAGCAATCAAATTGTTGAAATTTCATGGGTGTGGCATTACTGTAATGTCTAGAAGACACTGTCTTATGACAGGTATTCTGGTCCTCTGATTCTTACAACCTCTCTCCCTGCTTTTCTGTAATGTTCCCTGAGCCTCACGTATAGGGATTATTGAGCAACTAGAGATGGGAGCCCCATAGTCTGTTGTTATTTATATTTTGACTGGCTATGTATTTCTGTGATGGGTTTCATCTGCCGAGAAAAAAAGAAGAAGAAGATGAAAAAAATAAAAACCTTCTCTAGTGAGGGTTGAGCGCTACAACTTATATGTTGGGCATAAGAATAAATACTTAGAATATATTGATTTAGGAAAATGGAAATATTAGGCTGTTCTTTAGGCTCTATGACCTCTCCAGCCATTGGTAGCTGGCTAGGTGTACAAAGCCAGACATAAATTCCCACCTACTGGGCAGGTCTTTAGTTCAATTAGACTACTGTTGGCTACCTCTGAGATGTAAGCATGACTACGGACGACTTCACTGGAGATCTCTTGCTGGATTGGCCACTGTCACAGTGCAGGCTTCACAGCTGGGTAGGACTGTAGATTGGTTTTCTCCTTTAGAAGCTTGCATAACACCTTCAGATACTATAAGTGACAGTCCTCAAGGAAGAGGCTTCCAGGTCAGTTCTAACTAGGTCCCTCCAAGACATATGCCCAGAGTGTGGTGTCCTCAGCAACAGGGTCTTACCTTCACGTTCTAGAAAGCAACCAAAGGCGGTGGCAATAGCCCGAGAGTCTCTTGGACCAACAAGAAACCAAGTTTCTTTGCATGGCACTGGTATTTTCCTTTAACGTAGTCTATGGGTCCTAGAGGGCCACTGTCACCCCATGTTGGGGAACTCATTTAAACTATATCACATGTGTGTATACACATGCTTCTAATTAAGTTTATCGAATGTGTTTCCATGTGGCTTTTAAAAATATTTTTGGTGTAATTCCTCACTTCTTACTCCCTCTTCCAGTGCATTATCTGCCCCACCCCCAGTTAAGTCATCCTCTTCTCCATAGTTTTCTCTTCGCCTTTCACAGTACCTTACCCTGTCTAGAGCCCCTGCCATGCCCATGGTCCCGTCTTACACCCCTGACTTCTACAGCTACCCCAGGTTATATAATCATATCTGAAGAGTCACGGGATCCACATGCAAGAGAGAACATGGGGTATTTTCCTCCTTGGTCTGGGATAGCTCAATATAATCTTTCCTGATTCCATCCATTTACCCACAAGTTCCATACTTTCATTTTTATTGTGTATATGTATTAAATGTTCATTACCCACTCTATGCTGCTTCCATTGCCTCGCTATTGTGAGGAGCACAACAATGAATATCATGGCCAAGCAACTGTCTCTTTAATAAGATATATTTTTATTCTCTTATTTCAAAGAAAGATTGAGTAGAAGTTTGAAAAGGGAAACCAAGGGAAAAACTGTAAGCATTTTAGCAGTGTTCATTGCCAATTAAAATACTATTTCAGAATGATACTATGACCAACTTCAAAACAAAGCAAACCCCTCAGAAACAAAAGTCTCTAACACTGGAGAATATATAAATCCATACCCAAATTGCTTTTGTATAAAAGTTACTTTTTTATGAAGGAAATGTTATGACTCCAGGCATTTTTTCTGTTCCTGCTATCTTAAATTGTTCAAAACAAGCCAGGCAGTGATGGTACACGCCTTTAATCCCAGCACTTGGGAAGAAGAAGCAGGCAGATTTCTGTGTTCAAGGCCAGCCTGGTCTACAGAGTGAGTTCCAGGACATCCAGGGCTACCCAAAGAAACCCTGTCTTGAAAAACCAAAAATTAATTGGTAAAAGATCGTTAACAGCCCTACATCCAACAGAGGGTTAATATCCAAGATATACAAAGAACTCAAGAAGGTAGACTCCAGAGACCTAAATAACTCTATTTAAAAAATGGGGAAGAGAGCTAAACAAAGAATTTTCACCTGAGGAATATCAAATAGCTGAGAAGCACCTAAAGAAATGTTCAACATCCTTAGTCATCAGGGAAATGCAAATCAAAACAATCCTGAGATTTCACCTCATGCCAGTCAGAATGGCTAAGATCAAAAACTCAGAAGACAGCAGGTACTGAAAAGGTTATGGAGAAAGAGGAACACTCCTTCACTGCTGGTGGGGTTGCAAGCTAGTACAACCACTCTGGAAATCAGTCTCGAGGTTTCTCAGAAAACAGGGAATGATACTACCTGAGGATCCTGTTATACCATTCCTGGGCATATACCCCGAGGATTCCCCAGCATGTAATAAGGATACATGCTCCACTATGTTCATAGAGCCCTATTTGTACTAGCCAGAAGCTGGAAAGAACCCAGATGTCCCTCAACGGAGGAATGGATTCAGAACATGTGGTGTATTTACACTGTGGAATACTACTCAGCTATTAAAATCAATGAATTCATGAAATTGTTAGGCAAGTGGGTGGAACTGGAGAATGTCTTTCTGAGTGAGGTGACCCAATCACAAAAGAGCATACATGGTATGTACTTACTGAGAAGCAGATATTAGTCCAGAAGCTTGGAATACCCAAGAAACAATTCAATTATCACATGATGCCCAAGAGAAAGGAAGGAAAGGCCCTGGTCCTGGAAAGGCTCAATGCAGCAGTGTAGGGGAATACCAGGACAGGGAAATGGGAAGGGGTTGATTGGGGAACAAGGGGAGGGAAGAGGGCTTATGGGACTTTTGGGGAGGGAGATTCCAGGAAAGGGGAAATCATTTGAAATGTGAATAAAAATTATATCGAATTTAAAAAAAAGAAAAAAGAAAAATCAAAAATTAATTAATCAATTAATTAATTAGTTAAAATAAAACAAGTAATTCTTGCTTCCTGTGCTGCCTAGTTTTATGTCAGCTTTACCCATGCTCCCATCAGACTGGCCTGTGGGCAAGTGTCTGATACATGTTCTTGATTGGTGGTTAATATGTGGGGGCGAAGCCCACTGTGGGTGGTGCCACCTCATGTGGGTGGTCCCAGGTGCTACAAGAGAGCAGGCTGAGCAAGACTTGAAGGACAGGCCGGTAAGCAGCAATCCTCCAGGGCCTCAGCATCAATTCCTGCTTTCAGGTTACTGCCTTCTCCTACCCTGGCTCAAAACTCAAAATAACTCTTCCCTTCCCCCTCCCATACACACCTAAATTGTTTTTAGTTATAAAGGAATTTTAATCCAGGAACATGGCTGCTCTGGCAAGGGATATATCTAAAGATGTGATCCAGTCAGAAAGTAGAGATGCCTTGGGTTACAATGTGATCTGGCTGAAATATAGACATCTTTATAGTATACACATTGAATCCCTAGCAGTGACGGTAAGGTTAATTTGTAGAAGGAAACAGCAAAGGCAATGTGGTGTGTGTGTGTGTGTGTGTGTGTGTGTGTGTGTGTGTGTGTGGCAGTTTTACCTGGGCAGTTTTACAGAGACAGGTAAGCAGACAGAGTAAGCTAGACACAGGTGAAGACAGAATGAACCAGAGAATGAGAAGGAGCCAGATGATTAGAGCAATTGCCAAAGTGAGTAAGAGGCCAGACAGCAATTCAGTCAGAAGCTGAGAGAAGCCAAACTGAATCAGTCAGCTTGGAAGATTAGATTGTATGAAGGCTAAAAGCTTCCAGGCCTCAGCCTAGGCACAGTTAGACAAAGAAAGAAATGCTCTGGGCTCAGCCCCAGATGTGTACTCGCACAGCTTGGATACAGCTCTCAGCTCATTCCTTCATCATAGGAAATAAAAGCAACATTTACATTTAGCCATGCTGTTTTATCACAGCAATAGAAACCCTAAGATACTCAATAGAAACCCTAAGACACTCAATCACCTACAAGTTCCTTTGAAGATTTCTCAATCTCCCAAGGTTGCTTAACACTTCTGAAAGACTAACAACACTCAAGCTCTTTTATTATATTTGGAGATCAACTTGGGAAGCAGAGTTTTTCACAGAGCATGACTATAAAGAGGAGTAAGAGAAATGGTCTCTCAGGTGTGTGTTGCCTGAGATATATAGTAACTGCTGCAAGCTGTAATAGACATAGCTGACGAAATACTAAAAGAGCATTTTAGCCCACAGAGAAGTGCAAGAATCACTAAGAGGAACAGAAGCTGTATTTAAATGATGAGTAGGAGTAATTCATAAGCAACTGCCCTCTTCCATAGTAGCATCAAAAAAGTCTAACCCTAACCCTAACACTAACCCTAACCCTAACCCTAACCCTAACCCTAACCCTGAGTTTTCTCCTGGAAAACTCAAAATCCTTTATAGATGCTTTTACAATGACAATGAGACTATTGGGGGGACAGTATCTCATGTTCAGTCAAGCCAGACATTTAGTAGTACGGATCCAAATAACCAATAATCCATTAATTCCTGCCAATTTCTCCAAGGTTAGTGAAAACATGCTGGGTTAATGTTCTCATATTTTAATCTTTTATTTTAGTGTGCAAGCCAAACCTATAGTATACAAGCTTCTTGAAAAGACAACTATGATACTGTATCATATCTAAATAGTATTTTATAGTCTAAAAAGCACATTCTCAGACTGAAGAAGTAGTGCATGCTTATAACCCAAGCTCTCAGGAGTCATAGACAAGAGTTCAAGGTCAGTCTGGGCAATATTCAAGGCTCTATTTCAAAAAGTCAAATATCAAAGAATGAACATTCTCAGTCATTTTGGCATCTTATGTGACTCTAGTCAATTCTATCATCAAGCTGAAAGGCAAGTTTCAATCACAGTCTCACAAATATAAAAACGCCTGAGGAGAGGCCTATTACAGGCTGTACACAAACCCTTTAACTTGTGGTCTTTGACCAGCTGCACACTGTGACTTCCATTCCAACCCCTAACTTAGACAGATGCTGAGCTGTTCTGATGCATCTCTTCAGTCATGTCCACACCCTATCATTCAGGCCCCTCTCTCCCACTTAGTGATTCCTCCTGAGTTGTCCCAGTGGTGTCTCCTCTGCACACCATGTGTTCTCTGCACACAATGTGTTCTCTGCACACAGGAGTGCTTTTTCTTCCGTATCTGGGAACCTTGATCAATGACCTGCAGGAGAATGTGCTAAGTTTCAACTGTGACAGCAATAAGCTCATGGTTGAGTACTGAATATTAACAATACCCCTGTGAACTAGGAGAAAAAGAAAACATGGGGTATTAATGTGAAACAAGAAAGGGTCCTGAGTGCCATCGATCTAGGAAGGTGTCAAATCTAAGCCACCTCCCTGACTGTGTTTAATCAGTGGACAGAAAAGATTAAGAAGTCACAATTCCTGCACTGCAGCTTCTCCCAAGTAAACTAAGGATGTGTTGTCTTTCAAAGGTATAACAAAAACCTATATAGTCAGGGGAAGCACTGAATGCCATGCTTCTGTCTTCCTGTCTCATGCAGACTCTAAGAGAACACAAATGCCAGCCCAGACTACTATACCCAGCAAAACTCTCAATCACCATAGATGGAGAAACCAAGATATTCCATGACAAAACCAAATTTACACAATATCTGTCCACAAATCCAGCCCTACAAAGGATAATTGATGGAAAAAGCCAACACAAGGAGGGAAACTACACCCTAGGAAAAACAAGAAAGTAATCTTCTTACAACAAACCCAAAAGAAGATAACCACACAAACATAAAAATAACATCAAAAATAACAGGAAGCAAGTCACTATCCCTTAATATTTCTTAACATCAATGCACTCAATTCTCCCAATAAAAAGACATAGACTAACAAATATTTTTCATGTAAATCTTCAATTTTATCAGAAAATGTTTGTAATTCGTCTTTCAATTAATTTAGTATTTTTATGTCTACCATTTTATCTGCATTTTTATGATAATCTTCAATTTTAACATGTTTTTCTATATAGTTCCTGAATTTTACCAGAAATATTTTCCATGTAAATCTTCAATTTTACCTGAAAATGTTTGTAATTCCACTTTCAATCAACTTAGAATTATTTTTATGCCTACCATTTTATCTGTATAATTTTCCATGATTATCTTCAATTTTAATATTTCTTCAATTTTATCAGAAATATTTTCCATGTAAATCTTCAACTTTATCAGAAAGTGTTTATAATACCACTTTCAATCAACTTAGGAATACTTTTATGCGTACCATTATTATATTTATATAAACTTTTCCATGATAATCTTCAATTTTAACATGTTTTTCTACATTTAATAAATCAGAATTACATCCAAGTGTAGTAAATGTTGTACAGGAAACTCAAAAATAGTGAGGTAACAGTGACAGAACTTTCCATTCACATTTCAGACAGGGTCAATGGGGAAAGAATTGTGAAAGAAGGAGCTGGGGGCAGACCTGTGAGTGGTAAGGAGACTGCCGTCCAAAACTCAAGTGGAAGGGCTGGAGAGAGCTCAGCGGCCAAGAGCACTGGCTGCTCCTCCAGAGGACCAGGTTCAGTTCCTCTGTAGCTCATCACGGACTGAAACTCTGTTTCCAAAGGATCCAGTGCCCTCCTCTGCCTCCATAGACAGGAGGCATTCAGGTAGCACACAGACATAAACAATGCAGGCGAGTGTTCACACACACAATAAGTGTGTTGGCTAGTGTCCTGTCAACTTGACAGGAGTTTACATTCACATGGAAAGATGGAACTCAGTCTAGAAAATGCCCCCAGTTGATTGGCCTTTGGAATATTTTCTTGATTAAACACTGAAGTGAGGGTCCAGCTCACTGCGGGCAGTGCCATTCCTGGGCAGGGGATCCTGCGTGGTATAAGACAGTTGAGCAGCCGGGAAGCAGCATTTCCCTTTGTCTGCTGTACTGGTTCCTGCCTCAGGCTCCTGCCTTGAGTTCCTGCCCCGACTTGCCCTCAGTTGTGTGCACTGTTACCTAGAAGTACTAAGACACACAAACTCTTTCCTCCCCAGTTGTTTTTGGTAATGGTGCTTTGGCACAGCAACAGAAACCTAAGACAATAAACATTGAAAAATTCAAATTTTAAGAAAAAAAATCAAGTCGAAAAGCATTCTGATAGAAGGAATAACAAAAGCAAGAGCCACAAGTTGGGCATATTTAAGACTATTAAGGTGTACCAGCGGTGTCAGGGATTTTTCTATTAAAGGTATTTGGAAGAGAGACAGAAGTTCAGACTTGGGGGGGGGGCTGTCAGGATTTTCCAGTGCAATGAGAAGCCATTAAAGAAAACCATATGAAATGTGGAGTGATATTCATGACGAATTAAGAGGCCAAGTGAGGAGAAAAAGAGAAAAACACGTCTAAGTTCATATACATGCTTGCTGCCACACTGAACTCAGTGAAGTCCATCTCAAGACACTGGCACAAACACCAATCTGAGAGCAAGAAGGACCTGTGGAGAACATAGAGTTATTATTTGACATGTGCATAACTAGACACTTGAGAAAAGGCCATCAGAGCATCCTACTGCTGCATTAATGTGTGGGAGAGATATTTCCAAAAGTAAAGGAGATGAAAATGTATGAGCCACGTGCAAAACCCAAAGCTTGAATTAGAAAGCTGTGCTTTTATACATCGATTAATAGATTTGCAACATCTACCAAAAAAATTAAGGTTTTTGTGGCAGCCTCTGACTTCAACCTAATGCTAAAACATTAAAGAGGAGCCCATATCCAGTAATTGATCTATTCTTAGGTTCTAATCCTACCTCACTATGCATACCCTAGCTTGTATATTGATTAAGCCAGAGAACAATAAAAATCTACTACGTGCACGAAAGTAATAAGAAGATAACTAACTGAAGTCCAGAGGAAATGATGGGGTGTGGATACAGAGAGAGCGTGCATACGCGCGCACAAACACTAACAAAAGACATACAACACTGCAAATGAGGTAAAAATGCCAACATGCCTCTCAATGACACACTGGAGGGAAAAGTCATTCAGTTGAAGGGATCAGAAGGTAGCATACGAACTTGTCCTTGAAGGATGGTTGGGTTTACAGTCAGAGGAATGACCTTAAACAACTATATTGAGGCCCTCCAGAAAAGAAATCTGGGTTATCAATTACTTACAGAGCAACCATCTCTATTTTCCCAGTTTTGGGAAAAAAACAAAACTGTGTAGGAATTAATATGATCCAAAAACTATAAGTTTTATATGTGTAGTCTTTATCAAAATGCAAAAAAGTTCATAATATAAGCACCTATAAGCTTAGCCTAGGCTTGTTCATTACACCTGTGTTTTCCAAACAGAATGACATAGGATTTCAAAGCTCTTTTAAATTTGCATTTTTCAAAATTAAATTGAAAATTTACTTTAGCTCATTAATACAAAAGATGACAAAAGTACATGTACAGGCTAGTTTTGTGTGTCAACTTGACACAGGCTGGAGTTATCACAGAGAAAGGAGCTTCAGTTGGGGAAGTGCCTCCATGAGATCCAGCTGTGGGGCATTTTCTCAATTAGTGATCAAGTGGTGAGGGCCCCTTATGGGTGGTACCACCTTTGGGCTGGTACTCTTGGTTCTATAACAGAGCAGGCTGAGCAAGCCAGGGGAAGCAAGCCAGTAAGAAACATCCCTCCCTGGCCTCTGCATCAGATCCTGCTTCCTGACCTGCTTGAGTTCTAGTCCTGACTTCCTTTAGTGATGAACTGCAACGTGGAAGTGTAAGCTCAATAAACCCTTTCCTCCCCAACTTGCTTCTTGGTCATGATACTTGTGCAGGAATAGAAACCCTGACTAAGACAGTATATATTGTTTTATAGGTATACCGTGCAAGGTGTTTAAAATACAGTGTGCAAATCCAAACAGCATAGGGTAGATGAGAAATTGCTATGAATAGCACAATATAAAGTGACTTTTCTTTCTTTTTTTTGACAAATAACTGACTTTTTTGACAAATAAGTGACTTTTCTTTCTTTTTCTTGACAGATCTATTGTTTTCAAAATAATACTACATAACTGCTCTAATTGGAAATAGATGTTCTGATTTTCTGGAAAATTAATTCACTGGAAAACCAACAAATAATATATCTTTGGATATTTTTTATAATCTTGCTAAAAGTTCATCCTATTTTCAGTAACTCCTAAAATCACTTAAAGTTTCTTCATTAACTTCAGAGTCGAGCATCAAAGCTAATCAGTATTCATTCTACATTTATTTTCTTCCCCGTCATTTTTCAAATTCATTTTCCATTACCAAATTTTTGTTGCCCGTGTGACATCCTCTCTGTCTGTATCAGACAGAGCCCTGTGGAATTCTATGAACTGTATCCACACCTCTAATGGCAACACTTTCGTGCCATGAGGATCCTGCTCAGACAGGGAACGTTAGGAATAATATAAAGAAACTGTGCTATGCCTTGAAAACAATAGTAAACTTATTTCTCTGTGGAAAGCTACACATGAAACAGGAGGATCTTTTTTAAAATTATAGTTGCTCGTCAAAGTCCCTTTGTTTTATTGTTTCAAATTCTACAGGAGCTCATGGTTCTCTAAATCCATCCAGCACTTTCATGTTTGTGTGTTTCTGTTAGGAAGATCCACTCCTCTGCTGTCCCCACTCAGAATCAGAATTCTCCTCACTCCCAGGGGCTCTGCTCAGGGAGAGTCTCATTAACTTGCTCTGCTCCGCTTATTATAAGAAAGTGCACTCATGTCATAAATCCCTTATTTAGCCTGACATTTACACACTTGTACATCTTTCTCATCATATTACCTATGACCCAGTGTCCTTTGCAGAAGCAGCAATGAAGAGATTAATTACATATACATAATTATGTATGCAATGTAATTGCATATGTAAATCAGTATGTAAGTATATAAAGCACATTTATCACACTCTAATGAGGTTAAATGATTAAAGTTGCCACCTGCAATCAAGATATTGAAGAGTCTGCCAGAAGACCAAGATAGCTTGCCCACAGATCATCTCTACTCTCTGTTCCTTATACCCAATCCCTCAGTCTCCTCTCTAGCCCTGCCAGCTTTAGCCTCCCTTTCCCCTGTCCAGGTCTCCTGTCATATACTACCACCTACCACCTACCACCTACCACCTACCGCCTACCGCCTACCGCCCACCGCCCACCACCCACCACCTACCACCATCCCCTTACTTCCCTCCCCCAACTCTTCATTGTATCCCAGCCTCTAAAACCAGAGGCATTCAGTCTTCAGCTGAGAAGGTCAGGAAAACAGGCCACACACAGCTATCACACTTTGAAAATCTAGAGAGGAAACAAAAGCCAAGGAAAAAATACCCCCCATAAAAAAATAGAAATCAGCACTTAAACCTTAATCACCCCAAACCCAGATGCCTGGATCCAGCACAAGAATACCATGAGTGACAGCCGGGACAGCATGTCTCCACTAGCGCTCAGCTGTCCTACCACAGCAGGCCCTGACTATTCCAACACAGCTAAGCACAAGGAAAAGACCTTAAAAACTAGCTATATAAAGATGCTAGAGGTTCTTAAAGAGAAAATGAAAAAGAAAATCCCTTAAAGAACTCCAGGAAAACACAAACAATTAATTGGAGGAAATTAATAAATCCCATAAAGACAGTGTGCACCCCAAAACAAACAAACAAGCAACAAAAACAATTAACATTGAAAAAAATGAATAAAACTGCTCAAAACCTGAAAATGCAAATAAAAGCAATAATGAAAACAGGAATGGAAGGAGTCTGAAAATGAGATTTTAGGAATTCGAGCAGGAACCTCAGAGGCAAGCTTCACCAACAGAATACAAAAGATGAAAGAAAGAACCTCAGGCATCATAGATATGGTAGAAGAAATGAATACATCAATCAAGGAAAATGTTAGGTCAAAAAAGTTCCTGACACGAAACATCCAGGATATTTGGAACACTATAAAAACAAAAATCTTGAGAATGATAGGAATACAGGAAGGATCCTGTATTCTATACAGGAAGAATCGCAGCTCAAAGACCCAGGAAATATTTTCAACAAAATCAGAGAACAAAATTTTCCTAACTTAAAAACAAAGATGCCTATAAAGGTACAAAAAGCATACAGAACACCAAATAGATTGAACTAAAAAGAAAGCCCCCTCAGCAAATAATAATAAAAACACTAAGCATATAGAACAAAGAAAGAATATTAAAAACCACAAGGGAAAAAGACCAAGTAACACATAAAGGCAGACCTATTAGAATTACATCTTACTTCTCAATGGAGACTCAGAAAATTCTGGACAGATGTGCTACAGACTATCTAAGAGAACACAGATTCCAGTCCAGACTACTATACCAAGCAAAACTTTCAATCACCATAGATGAGGAAAATAATATTCTAAGATAAAGTCAAATTTAAACAATATCTATGTGGTGGTTTGAATATGTTTGGCCCATGGTAAGTGGCACTATTAGGAGGTGTGGCCTTGTTGAAGTAGGTGTGTGTTTGTTGGAGGAAGTACATCACTGTGGGGGTGGCTTTGAAGCTTTGCCCAGTGCAGAAAAAACCATCCTCCTGGCTTCCTTTAGAATAGTCTTACTTCCTGCTTCCTTCAGATCGAGATGTAAAACTCTCAGCTCCTTCTCCAGCACCACATCTGTCTGCATGCTGCTAAGCTTTCTGTTATGGTGATAATGGACTAAATCTCTGAAATCTCTTGAACTCCAGTTACACAGTTCAAAACACCCCCAGGAACACTGTCTTCCATGCTTCTACTAGTACTGCCCATTAAGCACTACTGAAAGTATTCCACTGCTTTCTAAATTCCCAAAATCCACATTCCTTCAAACAAAAAGAACCAGACATAAGCTCACATATCTAAGGACACCTGATTTTTGATAAAGAAATCAGAAATACACCCTGGAGAAAAAAGAAGGCATTTTCAATAAATGGTGCTGATTACACTAGATTGTCAGCAGGTTCAAGAATACAAATAGAGACATATGTTGATAACCCCTTGACAGAACTCACATCCAAGTGGATGAAAAACCTCAACATAAAACTAGACACACTGAACCTGATAGAAGAGAAAGTGAGGAGTGACCTTGGACTCACTGGTACAAAAGACAAATTTCCAAACAGAACACTGATCTCACAGGCACTAAGGTCAACTATTAATAAAAGGCATGTCATTAGACTGAGAAGCCTCCTTTCATAAGGCAAAGGACAACGCTCCAGCTTACAGAATAAAAAAAAAAAATCTTTACTAACTTGACATCTGATAGCAAATGAATATCCAAAATACATAAAGAATTTAAGAAACTAGAACAACAAATAGAATAATCCAATTAAAAATAGGGTACAGATCTAAACAGAGAATTCTCAATAGAGGAATCTCTAATAGCTGAGAAACAGTGAAAGAAATGTTCAAAGTCCTTATCATCAGGAAAATGAAAATCAAAAACAGTTGGAGGATCTATCTTACACCTATCAGAATGCCTAAGATCAAAAACACAAGGAACAGCTCGTGCTGGCAAGGGTGTGGAGCAAGGGGCGCACTCCTCCATTGCTGATGGCAATGCAAACTCATGCAGTCACTATGGAAATCATCATGGCAGCGCCTTCAAAAACTGGAAATTGATCTACTTCAAGAACCAGCTATACCATTCTTGGGCATTACCCAAAGGACATTTCATCCTACCACAAAGACACTTGCCCAATTATGTACATTTTAGCTTAATAGCCAGAAACTGGAAGCAACCTAGATGTCCCTCAACAGAAGAATGGATAAAGGTAATGTAGTACACTTACACAATGGAATATTACTTGGCTGTTAAAATAAAATGACATCATGAAATTTGCAGGAAAATAGAACTAGGAAAAAACAACAAAACAAGAACATCAACAACAAAATCATCCTAAGTGAGTTAATTCAGACCCACAAAGACAAAATGGTATGTATTTAAGTGGATATTAGCCATTAAGTAAATGGTAACTAAACTATAATCCATAGACCCAGTATGGTTAGGTAACAAGGCAGGTTCTAGGGAAAATGCATGGAGCTCCTTAGGAAGGGGAAATAGAATAGATTTGTGTGAACAGACTAGGGACTGGGGAGGACAAGAGAGAGGAGGATCAGGTGGGGAAGATGGGATGAAGGAGAAGAGTGTGGGAGAGCTGAAACTGGAGACCATTTGGTGGGCAGTGTGGAAACCTAGTACAATAGAATCTTCCTGGAATCCATGAGGGTGGTCTTTGTGAGGACTCCCAGTAATGGAGAATATAAAATCTCAACTGGCCATCTTTTGTAACCAGGCAAGGCTTCCAGCGGTGGACTGGTGGACTGGCTGGTTTTATGTGTCAACTTGACACAGGCTGGAGTTATCACAGAGGAGCTTCTCGGCAACAAGAAGGTGTAAGCTGAATAAACCTTTTCCTCCCCAACGTGATTCTTGGTCATGATGTTTTGTGCAGGAATAGAAACCCTGACTAAGACAACTGGGTTGCATTCAATTGAGTTGTTGGCTGATGGGGTCCCATGTAAGTCCCCAAACAACCCAGGCTGATGCTAGGACACAGGGTTGCTCTCCAAAAGGAATAGTGCGGCCCCATTGCTGGGGGCAATATCCACACAGTTCGGTTACCATAAAGAGATCAAGCTACCTGTGTTACTGAATGAGAACCGTGGGCACCAACCCAGCCACAGAACCTTTGTCCAGCAATCAGTTCTGCCTTCAAGATGTGCTGAGGCAATGGTGGTGCAGAACTTGTGAGAGTGGCAAACTTTATTTAACTTGAGGCCCACTCCGTGAGAGGACCCATGTCAGACACTGCTTGGATGGCCAGGAACCAGAGCCTATAGCCCAATGACCTAGGGTGAAACCAAATATGACTGATGTAAAAATAAATAAAAATTAAAAAGCAATGAAATGATTCCTAATGATGTTCTCTTATAGTCACACATCGGTCCCTTGTCCAGCCATCATCAGAGAGGCTTCCTCCAGCAACAGATGCAAACAGATGAAGAGACACCTATGGCCAGACACTATGCGGACAGAGTCTAAATTAGAGATCTCTATTGGGTCCCTCCCCTATGAGCTAGGGGAAGCTCCTGGGAAATGGGGCTGGAAGATTGTAGGAGTCAGAGGTGGACGGAGGACAGCAGGAGAATACACCCCACTGAATCAATTAAGCAGGGCACGTATGAACTATTCATAGAGACTGAAGCAGCGAGCATGGGTCTGCACATGTCTACACCACATCCTCTGTGTCTATGTTGTGTCTGTTAGCTTGGTGTTATTGTGGGACTCCTAACTGCGGGAGTAGGTGTGTCTTTGACTCTTTCGAAAGCCTGCTCTTGGGACCCTTTTCCTTCTGTTAAATTGCCTTGTCCAGATTTGGTATGGGGGCTTTTGCCTTGTCTCATTGTATTTTATCTGGTGGTTGTCTCTTGGAAACCTGCTTTTCTTCTGATGCAGAAGATAACTCTTCTGAAAGAGTGCGGTGGAGTGGCTCCAGGGGAGCAGGGGTGGGGAGAAGCAAGGAGGAGTGGAAGGAGGGGAAATGTGGTCGAGAAGTATTAGATAAGACAAGAATCTATTTAAAAAAATATCCAGGAGAGTATGCCACATATGCAAAAGCACAAAGCACAGCAAGTAAATCAGAGTCCGCTGCCATAGGCGCACAGCAGGACTAGAGTTGTGGAATTCGTGACTCCTAGAAGCCTTGTAGCTCTGCCTTACTTCAGTGGGGTGGAGGCCTGCAACACCTGCAGCAACTCTAGAAAGCAGCTCTCCACCCAGTGCCCAATGGCTTCTCTGCTTTATCAGAGCAGGAGAAAGCACCACAGAGTCAAAGAGCAACTAAATTAGTTGAGTTAGGTGGGCCAAAGAGGTGTACACCTTTAATCACAGCACTTGGGAGGCAGAGACAGGTAGGTCTCTGTAGGTTTCGGGACAGGTGACAGAATAAATCCAGTCTCAGAAACAACCAAAAGGGAAAAAGAGGCTAGGTGGGGAGGGGAGGAGGGAGAGGGGAGGGGAAGGGGAGGGGAGGGGAGGGATTGGACTAGACCCCATTTCAAGAGTTCCCTGCAAGGACCAACTTGACCACTGGAGGGCAGTTACTTGGAGGTGTGCAAGCCAGCTAGCAAGTTCTTTCATTATAGAAAGTTGTTTCCATGGGAAAGAGAATTTGGCAAGAAAAGGGGGGAAATAAGTTGACAGGAGTCTCTGGCAGTCTTCCTACAAGAACTTCTCACTTTTTTTTTCTTAAAAGGGAAGAAAAATGCCATCCAATGTCTCACACTGCCTTTTGAAAAACCTCCTCCAGGCTGCGGTGGCCCACCGCCATCCTTGGATATATCAAGAACGGTGCTGAAGCCCTTCCTCATCTACTACACTCTCACAGAAATAACAGAAAGAAATACCAGAAAGATGAGTCGTCTCTGCGTGCGTTTCATCTCCCTTTATGACAAGAATATGTACAAACCCCAGGACAAACCGAGGCCCGGCAGCACAGAGGAAAGAGCCTCTACCGGGCACCTAGGAAGGCAGGAGCCACAGCCTAGCCCATCCAACACCGAATTTTCTCATGAGTCTCCATTAGAAATATCCCTGTGCAAACTACCTGGGAGAAATGCCAGGGCTAGTGTTGCTTGGAGCTGGGGGAGATCCCAATTATCTTCTTGAAAATCCATCTCTCTTCTTAAAAGGTGTCTTGCTTCCTGCCCATTCTGTCTAAGTGTTAGTGTGGGCGCTCTGTGCCTCGCATACAATTCTGTTTCGATGACTATTTAACCTACTTTAAGAAAATGTGGCATACAGACATGTTCTGAAATAAATATAAGTGTATTATGCAAAATGCAAGTTTTTAAAAATTCTACAAATTTTCTGGAAGGTAAAAATCTGGATGTACCTTCTTATAAATAGGTTTAAACATTTAAATTTGTTTAAAGGACAAGTCTTTGAGACTAGAATCTATTCTCTAGTCACCAGAGTCACATGAAAAAACCTTACCCTAAAGCAGTTGTTCTCAGCCTCCTTAATGTTGTGACCCTTTAATTTAGTTCCGAACATTGTAGTGGCCCACCAACCATAAAACTATTTTCTTTTTCTTTGCTACTTTGTATTTGTGATTTTGCTACTCATAATGTATACATACATCTGATATGCAAGCCCCAAATGGGTCAGGACCCACAGGTTGAGGATGTCTGTCCTAAGGCAAGGAACATAATAATATTACAATGTGACAAGCAGTCATGCTAACAGATTTAAAAAAAAAAGAGAAAAAAAGTGGAATAATCAGAGCCAAACAGCTTAGCATCCTCTACATTAGGATGAGTGATTCTCTGTGCAGAATTCTGTCTGCCCCCCCCCCCCCGGGGGAGACTATCCAAA
Organism: Apodemus sylvaticus; assembly: GCF_947179515.1. NCBI lineage: Eukaryota > Metazoa > Chordata > Mammalia > Rodentia > Muridae > Apodemus > Apodemus sylvaticus. The sequence continues at coordinate 41,469,255 of NC_067473.1, read as the reverse complement.
GGATACTATGAAACAAACATAGCAACCGGTTCACATTAAAGGAGGTTTATAATGTTAAAAGCTCATGTCCAAACAAAATGAGTACATTGTAGCAAGCATCTAAAACGGTCCACCTCCCACCTCACCCCACCCCATGCCCAGTTACAGTCCTAGGAAATTCATTTCCAGCCTTGGTATTGTAGACAATGCAAATTAAACGACAGAAGACAGATATATGTGAATGTGTATCTATTTCTGTAAATAAGTCAGAACGGTAAAGTCTTCCCAGAGTAGTGTGGAATAAAGGTGTATCGACCTTGAATCCACAATAATTTGCAGACTCAGAGGGCTTGTAAACCTTCCTACAAAGTGCATTTTGTTTCTGAATCATCTCTGGTGTGTCCTTAGCCTGAGTTTGCCTTCCCTGGTTTTTAACAACTGGGGTAGCCTGCTGCAAGTTTATCAGGACCACAATCACACATGCACACTTGTTTAGGCCAGCGCGCTTTAGAGAGAGCTCAGCAGAGAACAGGAAAACTTCAGCTGGGGGCGTCAGAAATTCCAGGTTCCCCGCGCGCGCGTCCGCGTGTCCCCTGGACATTCCGTTGGGTGACCTGACACGTCATCCATGCTCCTAGAAGAAGGACCTACGGACGTGCCCTCCCCGTCCACACTACAGCGACACCCTCCGGGACAAGGCTCTCCACTCGCGCGCGCCCTCAGCCCGAGTCACGCGTGGGCCCTCGCCGCGCAGCCGGGAGCAAGGACGCCTCCTCGGCGCGGTTCGGACGCTCGAGCGCCGGCGACGAACACTCGGGGCTCGGCGGGGGACCCGCGGGGACAGCGGGGACACTCGGACGCGCGGGGAGGGGGGAAGAGGGAGGGGGACTCGCGAAGGCCGCGGGGCTGCGGCGGCCACCTGAGGCGGCGCGCCCCCGAGCGCGCGTCCCCGCCGGCCGCGACCCCGCCGCGCGACTTTGCACTAACTTTCCGGGGCGGGGGAGGGGCGGCCGGGCCGGGCCGGGCCTGACCTGTGCTCAGATTGTCGTTGATCCTCAGGGGTACCCTCAGGATGTAGACCAGGAAGAGCACGAGGAAGAACCACACGGTCCACAGATAGGTCCACGACCACACGATGCAGGACTTGAGCTGCTCCAGGAAGCCCGCGCCCGCCTCGGCCATCTTCCGGCGCTGCTGCGGGCCGCCGCGGCGCTCGCCGTCTGCCGGGAGGATTCACCGGCCCGAGGCACGGCTCGGAGCCGCCGCCGCCACCGCCAGGGCCCGGCGTCCCCCTCCCCGAGCTCGCCCGCCGCCCGGATGCGGCGGGAAACCGCGCGGCCTGCGCTCCGAGCCCCCGCCGGTGGCCTTCGTGGAGCGGTCACGTGGGCCCGGTCCCTGCACACTCCCGGGCCATTTAGACTTCTTCTACTAGGATTTTAGGAGGACAGCCCGGGCGCCGCCGAGGGAACCACTGACGTAACAGCTCGCGCGTGTAGTGCGCTTCCGAGAGCCGGGCGTGTTCCACACACTTTGGAGCGCCTGGGTGAGAGCCTGCAACAGTTGCCCAGGTTATAGACGGAGGGAAACTGAGGCACAACGTTGCTAGGTCTACCTTTAGGTGGAGTGAGGATTCAGTTGCAGTCAAGGTTTTCAGGACGCGAGTCTTAGAGCTCCATTTCTCCCAGGACTGGAGCTTAAAGGTATCAATGAAATCCAGAAGAGCTAGAAGAGACGCACTCCTGGTCAGTAGGCCTGAAGAGAAATTTTGTTTGCCTTTGTGTCAGCTTCTGTTATTTGTTTTTTGTTCTTCTTCGAGCAGCACTGCGAAGGGTTTTCCAAAGAAACTGACAATATATTTATTTCTTTTTCTTCCTGTTTTCCAAGCGATCACCATTCAAACAAGTCTTTCCTTGTTGTTTTGACTTTTGTTTTTAACGTGTAAGCAATTCCCTGGGACAACTTTGGCGCACTTCATCTGAACCTAATGGAAAAATAAATAAAAATAAAACCACATTGTGAGCATTTTTCCCACGGCTGAATAAAATAGTGTATCTTACACAAGGCTTTAGATGGCATCTCCGATTCTGTTTCTGTCCATAAACGATTTGACTTTTAATGTATTCAGTGTTAAATGAAGCAAATGCAGGCTTTCCCAACTATAACCAAGCCATTAAAATTCATCACTGAACAGATTATCTTATGATAATTTTTGTATTGCTCATGAGTAAGCTCAGAATGCACTAACTCAAAATGGGACACCTTGTGCTGGCATGCTAGGTGCCTTGAAATCCTTTTTTCAGACCTTGTGTGTCCTCCAAAGCAAAGCCTGCCAGCTTCCGGAAAGGAAAATTCCCCTTCACCAAGGTGCATTGTAGAAATTAGAATGCATCTCCCTCACACTAAGCTATGAAACCTGGAAAGATCGATTATTTCTCCCTTCCCCCTCCTCCTTTGAAACCCCTCATTCCAGGACATTCTATCTCCTAAACCTCCAGAAAAAAAGGAATGTTAGGGAGAGGCCAAGAATGTGGTCTAGCCGGGTTTGCCGGGTTTGCGAGACCTCTCCCCTCAGCTTCTCACCTTCACATTGTTTCTCAGATCCTTTCAATCTTCACTAAAGACGCTTTTCTCTGCTTTGCCGGCTGTTATATGGCAGTGTTGGCTGCACTCCTTACAATGGATGTGGAGAGGTGTCACAGCTTTCTGCTCTTACAAGGATGTGGTAAAACAGGCCGAGCTAATCTGTAGATGTGGGACCTGTTTATGACGGTTTTGGGTGGCAAACTCAGTTGCACTAAGGCATGGTTGGTTTGGGGAATGCCTGGGAAGGTCACACATGAGCGTGAGCACATTTGATGGGGACCGCTCACCGTCAGTGTGTGTGTTTACTATTCAGGAGCCCGGAGACCATAGAACTAGAAAGAATGTACTCACCTCCCAGAAGAGGTGTTTTTTACCTGAGCCATGAGAACTCAGGCTTTAGAGTCCAGGACTTGGACCAGTGCCACCTCAGGCCTCCAGCCTCCAACCGTAGGTTGTAATAGAGGCTCCCCTACCCTAGCATGGTCATGGGTCATGGGCCTTTGGAATTAGACTGAGCTGTGCCACCTTCTCCCTGGTTCTCCAAAGTGCAGGAGACCCTCACGGGACTTCTCATACTGTATACCTTTATGAGCCAATTCCCCAGTAAATCAACCCCTCCTTTCTCTCCGTTTTCCTCTCCATTCTATACTGGGCCTTACTGATCAAGATTCCAATCACCTCTGTGTTTCCCCCCAGCAATAGCCTTTAGTTACAGCCGGATTGTTGCCCCGAGGGAACCCGGAAGTGGGGCTCCTACCACGTGTTTTGCTGCTACCACCTCCTCATTGTCTACTCAGAGCATGATATCTAGGTGGTATATACTACCTTCTGCCGGGCACTTCTGCCCCACTACCCCATACTACCTACCCATCATATATTTCTCCGGCTGCCCTTCCTAGACAGGCGTTATGCACAACTGCCTATGAGCAGACTTTTCAGAGATTCCATTGGTGTACAACCTCTTTTGACTCAGCAATTCCATCAGACCATCAGACTCTGATCCTTTCCTAAAAGATGCAACACCAGGGGGCTAGTAGTAGGTCACTACAGCACAGGCCTACTTGGTACAGGGCTTTATTCATGATGCTGTCCTTCGCTAGTGGAGTGCTTCTTGCAAATTGCTAATGGTCCCTGAGCTATAGTCTCTTCATCTGTACTGTGGGTTCCCTTGTGCTTATTCCAAAGGTACCTTGTACAGACTGAATAAAATATATAAAATAGTGCTGCACATGATTTGTGCATGCCATGCGTTCCTCTCTGTTAGTGTTGCCTTTCGTGAGAAGCAACTTGTGGTTTAATTTCAGACTCCCTCACCTCCTAGTATATACAGTACTGTTTGTCACATGGTACGTGTTCAATAAGTACTGAGGGTCATGTCAAGGAAGAAAAATTCTACCCTACCAAGAGAGAAGCAAGACCCTACATTTACATATACCGTATGTTCCAATTCCTAACACACAGATTTAACTCAAAGCTAAATTTTTAAGATTTAATGGGTTTTCCTTTATGGTGAGCTTCTTTGAATGTTTGTTCTAGGGGCATAGTCATATCTGAATTAGATAACATGAGTTAAGTGACCCATGGGAATTTTGTCAAAACAATATATTCCTAAATTTTTCTTAGACTGATTTGTGTACAGCATAGCGAGGCTTGGGGAAATGATTCAATCTCATATCCAATGGTAGTCTTGGCAGAATATTGCATAGTGACATTGTAGCCACTTCAGTGTAAGTACTCTATGATGCTTGCACAATAACAAAATGGTGTGATAGTGATTGATGGATAATGTGTATGCATTTGGGCGGATGTGTATATGCTTGTGGAGGTGAGAGGACAATTTTGGGTACCATTCCTATGGTGGTTTGAATAAGAACGGCTCTTATTGACTCATAAGTTTGAATACTTGGAAGATCTATTTGGGAAGGATTAGGAGGTATGGCCTTCTTGGAGGAAGTGTGTCAACAGAGGCAGGCTTTGAAAAGATTATGAGAGTCATCCCAGTGAACCTCTCTGCTTCCTGCTTGTGTATCAAGATGTAAGCCCTTGACTGTCTGCCACCAGGCCTTCCCTTGTCCATCGTGGACTCTAAGCCCATGAAACTCTAAGTTGCCTTGTAAGTCTGCCAATCTAGGTTTCTCCAGTGCCAGGATGACAAGAGCCTTGCTTTGATGAGATGTTTTCTGGATATTGAGTTGAAGTCCTCGTACTTGCAAGACACATGCTTTTCCAACTGAGCCATCTCCCCAGCCAAAAACACTCGTTGCACTGATAAAATATCTGAGTGGAATAAGAAGCCAATGCTTATTAGCAAACAACTCTGAAAGTCCTTTTAAAGTAGATCTCTTTTATTTATCTTTTAAATGACATTTGATAGTATCTAGGCTATAACCATTTTGAGCTTATACTTAGTTTTAAATGGAATGAGAAACAAATGCTTATTACCAAGAGCTTCAAAAGATATTTTAAAGTAGATCTTTTCTTTATCTTATAAGTGGCATTTGAGAAAATCTATGCTATAACCTTTTTTAACTGTGTACTTTGTTTTAAAGTCTATTTTTATAAGTTATTTTCAGAGTCCACCTAAGCTTTAAACACCAGGAATAACTATTTTTGGACTTTTTGTTTTGCTTTGAAAAATCTCAAACATGGTCATTGGTGGAGTTTATAAATTAGTTGGTGGATGTCATAAATTTATGAGTAACAATATATATAAATGCCTATTCTTATTTAGTGACTTACATAAAATTCAGTAACTACAACTACAATTTTCTCTTGAGAACAAGAACTTCTTTAAGTTGACATCATCTTTCATAGAGTATTAAGGAGATGAAATTTCAGCTGTCTGTATGTAGTTGAAAGGATTTTTTGGGTAGCACAAGGCCTGGGGAAAACATCCTTAGTGCACAATCGTGTACCTAAAGAATGCATGTTTATAACTGGTGTATGTATGTATGCTGAACCGTGCATGTGTGATTCCCAGGGCTAGTTTTAGAAATTTCATGATGAGTCGTCCTCATTTCCATTTGTCTCCCCACCTCTAACAAAGGTGTCAGTTTCTATACAAAGTTTATCATATACAAGTCAGCATTCAGTAACAAACATTAGAACTGGAATTCCTGATTTGTTTTAAAATGTGGGACCAACTAGTCAGCCTCTTCTGTTACATAGGAGGCCTTTATATAAGCAGAATCATCCTCATAGGGATAGGACAAACCATTCCAGAACAATCATAGACTTACCTAAGTATTGTGAAGAAACTCCATTTCCTTCCTAGAAATGTCCTTCTGCCGATTCTGGGTGGTTCCTTATTTTCAAGGAAAAATCATAACATGAAATTCTACAGAAAAAAAAAATAGGGAAGTCAACCCAGTCTTCACTCTAAAAACATAATAGGAAAAGAAAGTCAGATGAGTGAAATGTAACACACATATACACACACACTCACAAACACAAACACACACACAATCACACACACAAACCCACAAACACACACACATATGGGAACAAATGTATGTACCCTCTGACATTCTGGCACATCTCTTACTTCTGAAACTAATCATGCCAGCAGCAACTAGCCCATATTCTTCAAGTGTTCTATCTTTTTCTACTGAATGTTGAGTCTCTTTATTCTTGGGAAGATACAGATAAGTGTTTGCATTGCTCTGTAATAACTATATCTTTAGGGTGATCATATTTTATTTTTGATACTCAGACCCAAGATTTTTAATTTATATTATTTTTATAAAACTTCTAATCCAATTTTTATTTCATTTAAAAAATGTATTTGTGTGTGTGTGTGTGTAGGTTAGAGCACAGCTTGTAGGAGTTAGCTCCTTTAGTTCCTTCCTTCTGCCATACAGGCTGAGTATTGAATTCAGGTCACCCAGATTGGTAGGGACATCCTTTACCCATGGACATTACTCAATACCACAAGATATCCTTTTTTTTATATATTCGATATATTTTTTATTTACATTTCAAATGATTTTCCCTTTTCTAGCCCCCCACTCCCCGAAAGTCCCATAAGCCCCCTTCTCTCCCCCTGTTCTCCCACCCACCCCTTCCCACTTCCCCGTTCTGGTTTTGCCAAATACTGCTTCACTGAGTCTTTCCAGAACAAGGGGCCACTCCTCCTTTCTTCTTGTACCTCATTTGATGTGTGGATTATGTTTTGGGTATTCCAGTTTTTTAGGTTAATATCCACTTATTAGTGAGTGCATACCATGATTCACCTTTTGAGTCTGGGTTACCTCACTTAGAATGATGTTCTCTAGCTCCATCCATTTGCCTAAGAATTTCATGAATTCATTGTTTCTAATGGCTGAATAGTACTCCATTGTGTAGATATACCACATTTTTTGCATCCACTCTTCTGTTGAGGGATACCTGGGTTCTTTCCAGCATCTGGCAATTATAAATAGGGCTGCTATGAACATAGTAGAGCATGTATCCTTATTACATGGTGGGGAATCCTCTGGGTATATGCCCAGGAGTGGTATAGCAGGATCTTCTGGAAGTGAGGTGCCCAGTTTTCGGAGGAACCGCCAGACTGATTTCCAGAGTGGTTGTACCAATTTGCATCCCCACCAGCAGTGGAGGAGTGTTCCTCTTTAAGATATCCTTTTTAAAAATACAGTAAGCATGTGAAATATCATCAATTGCCTTGATTTTGTTGCTTTATTTTAAAACTGCATAATTTTGAGCTAGAATCTTTAGGTTTCAAATTCACGTACATCTGACAGACATAAACATCTAATTCAGTGATATTTTACACTGAAAAGTCAGACAGCAGAATCGACTAATGTTAGAGAATTATTGGTTGATTTTTAAAACCTCATCGCTGCGATGAAAGCTCGTCTGTTTTTACCAACACAGCATTGATTATTTAATTTCTACACTTTGGTTCTATCACTTTAAATAAGGTGTACTGCCTTATACTTTGTAGGTTGCATTTAGTCTTGTTTTCAGTTCTAATATGAAATAGTATATTTATTTAGGCAAGTAAATTTCAATGGAAATTTTATGGTCATCAGGGACCTATTTTTATAAAGTAGCGGCATGGGGAAGTCACGTTTTTTTTTTTTTTTTTTTTTTTGTCTCAGAGTGCTTTTCAGGCTGAGAAGATGGTTCACTAGCTAAAAACATTTACTACTCTTACAGAGGTCCTAAATTCAGTTCCCAGCACCCGCCCCACATCTGGAGGCTCACAACTGTCTGTAACTCAAACTTGAAGGGATATGGCATCTCCACTGGCCTCTGAAGGCACGTACACACATATGACCATATATACAAACATACATACACAAATAAAAATAAATATTTAAAAAGCACATTTCAGGAAAGTAATAAAAAAATGTGACTTCACACTACCTAAGTTAACTGCATTTCTAGTACTAATTGTTACCTCTGTTCTCCATATTGCATCAGAAAACTCACCCAGGTTTTCATTTTATCCTGTATTTTAATGCCCAGTAGCTAAACTGAATACTGAATGCATAGTTAACTACGATGGCGTTTGTGTCCTTGTGGAGAATGGAAGTTACTGGCCTTATGTTACAATTGAAGGTGTGACTTCCTTCAGCTTCCTTCTCCCTCAAAATGATCATTTTACGGTACAATTTTGTTACTTGTAAAAAAATAGGAACTGAAGATGTCTACATACAGAAGCAAGCCAGTTTGAACTAACTTATCAAGGACGGCTTGGACAAACTAGACTAGGCAAGGTTCTATAGTCTAGATTTAATAGTCTGCACACCTATTTCTTATATTCATTGTCTAATGCACCTTTACTTCAGAAAAAAAAAAAACCCGACACTTGTTTTGCAACATCTACAGCTATTTGCCGCTTGGCTGAGAAGCATTTGCTACAAGATGGCTCATTGGCCTATGTTCCTCCCTCACATCACTCCACGGAACTCGCACAAGTGTGGCACACTAAACAGAAATGGAATGAGTGTTGAGTTGGAAGGCAGTGAGGGATAAGGTTATGGCTTGATTTCTTGATCTCTCAACAAGAATATCTTCTGTACTTAACAAATAAAAACCCCTAGGTGGTGGTGGTGCATGCCTTTTATACCAGGACTTGGGAGGCAGAGACAAAGAGACCTCTGTGAGTTCAAAGCCAGCCTGGACCACAGAGTTCCAGGACAGCCGGGGCTACATGAAGAAACCCTGTCTCCAGAGAAAACAGAATAAATAAATAAATAAATAAATAAATAAATAAATAAATAAATATCAAACAAATAGAAGCTCCATGAGGTTTTCGGGTAAGAAGGACCTCCTATTCTCATCCTTATTCCAGAAGGGTGGAGAACACAGAATCAACAAACGTGGACTTTTTATGCTTACTGAGACTCAACAGACAGAACGAGGGAGCCTGCATGGGTCTAACCTAGGCCCTGTGCGTATATCAAATAAAACCTTATTTGATGTTTTATGGAAGAACTCCCGTGAGTCCTAGAACAGAGGGAGTATGGGGCAGAGAGCTGTTTCTGATGCTTTTGCCTGCTTTTGGGACCCTTTCCCTCCTCCTGGGTTACCTTGTCCAGCCTTGATATGAGAGGAGGTGCCTGGTCTTATTGCAACTTGATACGCCATGTTTGTTTCATAGTCCTTCTAGGCCTGCCCTTTTCCAGGAAGAGGGGTGGTGGTAAATGGATGATGGAGTAAATGGGTGTGCAGGGTGACCCCAGCATGCTGGATTAAATAAATTTTCTCTTGCTTTTGCATAAAATCCTGACTCCACCTTGTTCACTCAGGGGTCTCCAATAAGTTAAGGCCGCCAGAGTCTTACAGGTCTATTTTAAGGTTCAGTGAAAGACCTTGTAAAAATAACAATAATAATAAGGTGCAGAGTGATCCAGGAGGACAACAGACATCACACACACACACACACACACACACACACACACACACACAAAGACACACACAGACAGACAGACAGACAGACACACACACACACACACAGACACATACACAGAGAGAGACACAGACACACAGACACACACACAGACACACAGACACATACATACACAGACACATATACATACACAGACACACACAAACACACACACATACACACAAAGACACACACACCACACACAGACACACACAGACACATACACAGACACACAGACACACATAGACACACACGACACACACATACACACGACACACAGATAGACAGACAGACACACACACACACAGACACACAATTTATTTTGAAGACACACGCAACAGAAACCCACCAAACACACCAAATATTGGGGCTCAGAAATCAGCACACAACCCATACAAATACTGCCTCAGGGGTTTGCTGCTGTGAGCAGACACCATGACCCAGGCAACTCTTAGAAAGACAACATTTAATTGGAACTAGCTTACAGGTTCAGAGGTTCAGTCCAGTATCATCATGGCAGTGTCCAAGCAAATGTGGACCTGGAGGAGCAGAGAGTTCTGCATCTTCATCCGAAGGCAGACAGGAGAAGACTGGCTTCCAGGCTGCTAGCACGAGGGTCTTAAAGCACAAGTCCACAGTGCCACACCTACTCCAAAGAGGCTGCAAGTCCTAATAGCACCACTTCCTGGGTCAAACGTATACAACCATCTCAGACATTGGCCTCAGTTAAGCAAGAGCAGTTTATTAAACACCCTCCCCCCAAAGACTGAGCATTGAGGACTACAATGGATTCAGGTGTCTGATTGTGGTACCAGCCTGTTCTCAGGGCAGGCTATAAAGGAAAAAAAAAATCCACAAAAGCACAATAAATTCATATGCAGGCACAGGAAGGGTTGCCTAGTGGTCAGCTCTGATTCAAGCCATTTTAGATTGAACAGTTCATATTGACCTTTAACTTGATGGGTTCCTTGGAAAGCGTTGTGGGATTTGTTAAGATTAACAAACCTCATGCAGAGCATAACAGGGGAATGTGATCAGTATGACCATGCTGTGAGTCAGGTTATATATGTGTGTGTGTGTGTGTGTGTGTGTGTGTGTGTGTGTGTGTGTGTGTGTGTGTGTGTGAATGACTGGTAGGCATGTTACAGCAGCAATATGAAATAGCTGACAGGCATGGAACAAAATGGCTACAGCTATTCTGGGGGCTGGGGGCGGGCAGACTTCCACAGTTTTCCCTCATTGAGAACATTCTAATAGAAATGGAACCTACCACTCAGCCTCATCTGTTACATTAAAACCCAAAATTGCCTGTATTACCTTGTCACAAAGGGGCTTTAGAAAGAAGGGAATCCTGTTTTCCTGAGACTTTCCCAGTTGTAAAATTGCAAATCTCATGTCTGGGAAAACCCCACAGTTGGGCTAAATGATCTGAGTTTTCTTTCCTTCAACTTTTAAGCTAATTCTGGAGGCATGATGATGCTTATTTTTTTAACCTCCTGGTGGGTTTTCTTTCCTCAACCTCCTTGGGACTTTCTTTCTCATGTTTGCTTTTATTTGTTTGTGAGAGGTTTTGCTATGCACCCCTGGCTGGCCTGGAACTCACAGCTTTCTGCCTGCCCACTGGGATTAAAGGCATTCACCACTATGCCTAGCTCTGGTCTACTTTCCAAACATGTTCTCAGCTAGTTATGAAAACATAATTTATGTCAACTTGAAGTTATTCTTTCAAGTACTAAATAGCAAAGCCATAAAATAAAACAATCCGTCTGACACATTTCCAGATATAGCTTAGGAGGCGTGGGACATGTACTAAACTTTAATAAGGTCACAAGTCAGGGCAAGTCATAAATAAATTGCATGTCTTTAATAAAAAGTCACAAGAGCGTGTATCTCTCGCCAAGGGAGGAAAAAGAATCCTGCTTATTCCTTGCTTCATCGCTTTATTAAGACTCTAGAGAGGAAAGAGTCTTGGGCAGCTTAATGACAAGACTTGTTTTGAAAAATGTGCCATGGTGCCACTAACATGGCTGCAGAAACTAAGAGCTCTGACCTTCTGGGATCCTCATCAGACTTGTGGTCTAAGGTGGTCTAAGGCGTGTGGAGTATGAATGTAATGGCAGTAAGAACGGGGTTAACAAAAACCTATAAGCAGTGGGTGTGGTGGCACAAAGCTCTAATCCCAGGCTTTGGGTGGCATGGGCAGGAGGGATACTGGAAACTTGAGACCTTCTTGAACTGCATAAAAAACAGCACGACAAACACAGCTCTACAGTGAGATGCGGTTTTATTTTGGTTTGTTTGTTTGTTTGGAGTCTGGGAAAGAGATTCAAAACCTTGAGCAAACTATTCTTCACAGAAGTTAAGAATGCCATTTGAGTCTTGTCCACGAAATACTTCAGTTCCAAAAGGTTACAGACGGGAAAAAGACAAAAGTAAATTTAAAATAAAGTACAACACATGCTGAGATTTTAATTGTGATTAATAGCAGCACTCTGGCATTAAATAAACAGACAAAATTGGTTTTCAAATTTTGGACAGCAAGAGACTGGAAGAAACAATCTTCCTCAGGAAATCAATTGGCGCATGCCAATTGATTAGCCAAAACCAAATAGTCAGCTCTGAAAACATACATGTAACTAACATGAAATGGACTGAGTATGCTTCATTCATATATTTAGGAATACACAGGCACACACACACACACACACACACACACACAATTAAAGAAAAAGAGACTGTGAATTTGAAAGAGGCCAGGTGGGTATATTGAAGGAAAAAAAGAAAAGAGGGAATTATATAACTATACATAATCTTGAGAAATACATATATATTTATTATATATTACATATTATATAATTTTGGTAAGAAAAGTGATTTAAAGTTACTTCCAAAGTATGCCTACTGTTTCACTTATAAGTGTAAAAGTAACTTTTATTCACCTAATGTAATCGTGTCTGAGGCTTTGTGCTGAATAACCTCACCTTTTCAGCTCAGCTATTCTGGTTCAAACTCCTTTCCAAAATGACTGATTCAATCTGGCTCCTCTCAGCTTCTTACTGAATTCCTCTGCTTGGCTTCAAACTGACGCTGGCAATTTTTTTTGTAATCTTCTGCCTCCCTCTGATTCTCTGGCTTCAACTGCCTCTGCTGACCTGCACTGAACTGCATGAACTCAGGAAGGAACTCATCTCCACTGTGCTGCAGTCACTGTACTGACTCCCAACTGACCCACTCAACTCAGCTGACCTGAACTCAAAGCTCTGCATGCCCGCGCCTCCTGCGTGCTAGCATTAAAGGCATGTACTGCCACACCTAGGTAGGCTTTGCTTTACCTGAAGCTTGCTCTGTACCAGGCTGGCCTTGAACTCAGAGATCTGCTTGCCCCTGTCTCTTGGATTAAAGGTGTGCCTGCATTCCAGCTGGATCACACAGACCTAGAAGGTCTTTGGATGTGACCCTTGCCAGAGCAGGCATGGTGCTGGATTAAAATCTCTCTACATAGAAGTTAACTTGTTCCAAAATACCAAATATATAAAGTACATGAAAATAAATACATAGGTAATGAAAACATGAACACAGGCGTGAAGTTGAGCACTGCACCTCACTTTAAGGATTAGGTGTATAGAAAATTTACGTATTAGCTCAGTTCATCATTACCAAGTTCTTATACAGCAATAGGAGTGTTGCCGATCGTGACAGCTCATTCTAAAACAAGTTTGGATAGGTACCATGCATACACCTTCTATCGATCATTTAGAAAATCCCAACATTTACAGAAGGAAATCATTCCACACCACAGAACAGAATGTGTTACCAACATGACACACCCTCCTCTCTAGTCTTCCTCATCTCACTGGCTAATAGTCCACGGAAATGCCCCTGCGGTGCTCCCTCCCTCAGCAGCCTGCTCTGCTGCTTAAAATGCATCCTGTCTGTGTGACCAAAGTCTATTTCTTGGGAACCGCAGTTATCTCGGTCTCCTTGGGAACCTAGCTATCTTAATCCCCTCGGTCCTTGGCTTGTCTCCAGGCCCAGGCTTCTGTTGGGCCCTTCCTCTATCTCTCCTCCACATACTGGGGCCTGGAAATTCTCTCAAAAGAGCGAAGTCAATTCGCAGCCACCCTCTTCATGGTTCCTCATGTGCAGTGTCTTCGAAATAGCTGTCCGCGATGTGTTTTGTCGTTCTAGGTGTAAAGGTAAACAAAGGGACAGCTCATCAAAACATCCCCAAAGGAACTATAACAGAACTGATAATTAGATGATCTCAGAAGCAGCACAAGGCTGGCCAGGCGGCTCCGTGGGTGAAGGCACACGGTGGCCAAGCCTGAAAACCTGAGCTCAGTCCCAGGAACTCACACGGTAGAACCTATTCCCACAAGTTGTCTTCTGACCTCCCCACATTAACTGTACCACATGTGTGCACGTGCACAGGCGTGCGCACGCGCACACACACATACATGCACACTCACATGCATACTCACATGCAGGCACACACACATGTACACTCATACACATGCACATTCATGCACACACTCGCACACATACACACATGCACACATGTACACACATGTACACTCACATGTGGGTACACCCACACACATGCACACATACACACATACTAGTGCACACACACACACACACACACAAATAGAAATGAGAGAAGTCCAAAGTACTTTAAATGGTTTGTAAAGTATGAAAATATTTAAAGTTTTTTAAAAATTTTTTATAAAAACGGAGGGTGCTGCATTAGTTGCTTTTCTAATTTTGTGATAAAGCACCATGACCAAGACAGCTTGCAGAAGGACGGGTACAGAGTGCTGGGAGTCTGTCATCGCCAAGGCCAGGAGACCATGGCAGCAGGCAGCCATGGGCCTGGAACAGCAGCTGAAATCTCACAACTCCAGCCACAAACAAGAAAGCGCTCACTCAGCATGGCCAGAGCCTTGAAACCTTAAAGCCCATCCCCAGAATACTCCCTCCAGCAGGGCCACATTTTCTAGTCCTCCCCAAAAGGCCACCAATGGAGATCAAGTATTCGAATGTGCAAGACGTATAGGGGACATTGCAGTCAAACCACCACAGGTGTGCTGTTTGTTGTTTGTTTTTTTGTTTGTTTTTTTCCCAACTTCTAGCCTGGGAAGAGGAAACCTCAGTTAAAGAATTGCCTCTGTCAGTTTGGCCTGTACGTATCTCTGTAGGGCTTTTTGTTTTTGTTTGTTTCTCCAATTAATTAAAACTTTACTGTAAAGAACTTATAAATAAAAGAATCTTTACACAGAAAGATTAGACAGGCTCGACGTCTATACATCTCAATGAACGTCTATGTGGTTAGGATAGCCATTCTGAAGGAGTGGGGCTTTAACACCGGGTTTTACAATTATCCACCATGAAAACAAAGCCAAAAGCAACAACAGAGTTAAAACCAGAACAATTAGCCTTATAGCTTCCTTCATGGATTGGTGTTGATTATCTTATGATTGATATGTTATTTTCCTTACTAACGACTGGGGTGGGAGGAGGCCACCCCTCCTCTGAACAAGCGGTCCTGCAAACCATAGACAATAAACCAGTAAGCACATACCCCCCATGGTCTCTGCTTCAGTTCCTGCCTCCGCTTCCTGCCTTGAGTCCCTGTCTTGGCTCCTCTTGATGGTGGACTGTAACCTGTAAGCCAAATAAACGGTTTCCTCCCCAAGCTGCTCTTTGGTCAGTGTTTAGTCGCAGCGATAGAGCACAAACGGGGACAAAGAGATAGATAGCTTTTGGGTCAGGTCTTAAGGTATAGGTGTTATGTGGACTTGAAGAAAAGGACAGAGAAAAGAGAAGGTTTGGAGAGGGGGTGAGCACAATGAAAATGGTGCAAGAAAGTGAATCATGTCCAGGAGTCTCTTTCCGTGACATGAGAGTGAGCCGTGTCCAGGAGTCTCTTTCCGTGACATGAGAGTGAGCCGTGTCCAGGTGTCCCTTTCCATGACATGAAGCACTAGAACTCACAACCTAAGCATTTCCACTGTGACCAAATGTCTGATAAAATAACTTAAGGAAAAATTCGTTTTGGCTCATAGTTTGACTGTACAATCGTCACGATGGGGAAGGCATGTTTGGCATCAGGAGCAGATCTCAACGGTGGGAAGCAGGAACTATAGCAGCTTGGTGACACCCAGAAAGATCAGCAGACTGTCAGCCTCAAGACCAGCCCAACAGTGACCCACTTCTTCCTGCTGGGCTCTGCCTTGTAAAGGTTACAGAGCCTTCCAAAACAGCACCACCATTGAGGGGGCTGGTGTGCAAATGCTGGATGAAATGATCTATTTTTATGCTTTGCCATAGTTTGAATATGATTTGCTTGTGTTCAAGAGTCCCAGGGAGTCCCCATTGAAAGGTGTTGTGGAACCGTAAGAGGCAAGGAAGCGAGGGTTACTTTTAAAAGTAGTTCTTCTTGGAGGGACCTACCTTAATTCATCTTTTAAAATTTTTATTTTATTTTTACTCATGTATATGCGTGAGAGAATGTGTGTGTATGTGAGAGAATGCGTGTGTGTGTGTGTGTGTGTATGTGTGTATATGTGTGTTTGTGTGTGTAAGCATGTGTGCACATGTATTCACAGAAGCCAGAAGAGGGTGTTGGATCTCTTGGAGCAGGAGCTATAAGCTACTCAGTGTGCATGCTGGGAACCAAACCCCAGCCCTCTGCAAGATCTGCAGGCCTCTTGAGTCACTGAGCTATCTATGCAGCTCCGGACTTAGTTCTTCAGGTAACAAGAGGTGATAGGAGACAGAGACCTGCCCTTCTCCACTGTCAGCCTTCTTGTCTTCTATGTAATCAGTCTGAAAAGCATCTCTGCATCAAACCAACTGCCAAGAGACCCTTGCTATAGACAGGACCACACAGTTCAGACTTCTGTCCTCTACAATTGATTTATAAGCCTCCTAGAAGCAAGTTTTTTGCGATAAAACTTGAACAAAAATAACGACAATCACGAGAGTTGCCTTTCCCTGTATGATGTAATTAAACTGGTCTGCTGACTCTGTTCCAGCTTGTTCATTTACTCTTCAAGACGGATTTGTAGAGCGTAGTTCAGAAGTCTAGGAGGGTGAGCTACATTGGTGGGTAGCACACACTCCAGCCCCTGTAGAGCTTACAACCTAGGAGTGTGGGCAGTAGGAGGATGGAGAGGAAGGGACAAAACAAACGATTGTGATGTAGACAGGCCCCTTGTATGCATCTTCATCGTGTCCAAAGAAACTCTCTACCTTTATTTTGAATAAGGACATGATTTAACTTTCTGAGTGACTTGTACATCAGCCTGTTTCTTTTTATTGTTTATATTTATGTTATTATTTTATGGGTATAAGTTTGTCTACATGTATGTATGCGTACTATGTTCATGCCTGGTGCCCAAGGAGGCCAGAAGAAGGCATCAGACCCCTAGAACTGGAGTTACAGACAGTCATGAGCTGCCATGTGGGTGCTTAGAATCGAACCCTCGTCTTCTATGGGAGTGGCAGGTGCTCTTAAACACTGAGCCAACTCTCTAGCCCAGGCCTGTTTCTTTCTTAGTCAGTGGGGGTTGGAGGGTTAAAGGGCAGAAAGAGTTGTTTTTTTCAATTTTAATTTTTGAGACTCTCATATTGAGTACTATAATTACATCCTTTCCCCTAGTCTCTCTCCACTCGTTCCTCCTGTGTTTCCCTAACTCCCTCTCAAATTATCCCCCACTTCAATTATTATTGTTACATATGTATATGTAATATACACATACATGCTATATATGTATATACATATATAATGTATACTTACATGTTCTATATGTGCAACATATAATGTACACATACATGTTATATATGTAGATACACACATATATACATATGTATGTATACATATGTATACATAACATACACCTATGTTATTATATGTACACATGCATGTTATAGACACACATATAATGTTCATATATATGTCATATGTGTGTCACATACATATGTATAATATACATTTATGCATATGTACGTATATACATACATACACACATATAAACACAACCTCCCGAGTCCCATTTACTGTTACTAATGTGTATATGTGTTTAGGCTGATCACGTGTGATTAGATAACCTATCAGGGTTTTGTCATGGTATATGACAGATTCTCAACTCTCATTCCCTCAGTAATCACTAATCGCTTACAGCTCTTCAATTAGAGGTAGGGCCTTGTAAGGTTTCCCTCATCCATGTTGGGATGTGTGAACTGGTGTTGTGATTTCATGAATGTAGCATTTCTGTCCTCTCTAGAGGACAAGGTCTGGAAGCAGGTGCCCTGGTCCTCTGGATCTTACAAATTTTCTGCCCTGTTTTCTATCATGTTCTCTTAGGTACAGGGTTAGTACCAAATATGTATCAACTAGGTTCAGAGACCTCACTGTTGGCTGTTCTCAGGATTCTGACCGAGACCTTCTACTTTGTCTTCTTATACGCTTACTATTTCCTGGCTTTTGGTTTGTTTGTTTGTTTGTTTGTAGTGTCTATAGCCCAGGCTAGCCTCCAGCTATCTGTAGCCGCCAGCAGCTACATGTAAACTGGGTTACCTGTTGAGAGAATTTTGGGGTCATAGGGAAGAGCGGCGAAAAGTACGGCTAAGTCAATGTTCACTGATCAAAGCCGTAAACTTTAATGGCGCCGGACCTTTTAACAGTTCGGGCAAACCCTTCCCCCCAGACTCCAGGCTGAGTTCCGGTGGAAGTTGTCTAGCTTCTCTTGGAGGTCTTCGTCTTGACTGCTCCGGCAGCTGGGTGGGTCACCTGTTTAATTCAGGAATTCCTATACCTGGAGGAACAATGAACTTGACCTTTACTACGTGCACTCCACCCTAGGTGGAGCAGGATCCTGGCTAACTGGGAGAAGTTAACCTTGACCAAAGTCAAACTCTGACCAAGTGCAAGACTGCCCCAATATGGCTCTGTACATGTCCTCCCTTTTTTTATTAATTTGAACACGAGGAGGTAGAAAACAAGTGGATAAATATCCTTCATAAGAAGGCGGGCCTTAACCAGGAGGGGAAGCATTGACCGTAATTCCTCTTAAATATTGTATAACGTCTTTTTCAGAGGAGGGGTAATAGGCTCCCTTATTATTTTAAGGACAGCCTCTCGACGTTAACCCCTATGCAATTAGGTGTACTTCCTGGGGACTCAGAAGCAGAAATTCACCTCCCCATGCAGTGCTTTGCCTCGCACGTCTCGCTGGTACCCATGTTTGTTCATAAACAAACACACATAGATCTGAGTTCTATGTGGCTCCCTCTTTGGAGATCCACTTGTGTAAGTTTTGAAGCCAGGGGGGTCTGCAAGTGTCTTTAACAGACAAGTAATCTCTCCATCCAGGTGAGCCTGGGTGGAGACAGCCAGTCTGCTTAACAGACAAGGTCAAGAGTTAAAGGTGGAATAGGATTAACTTGTCCCAGAAGTATCCAATTCAGTTGTAAATTAACAACTTTAAGGACCCAAGGCTTGGCCTCTGAGATGGGAGAGGTAGCCTTGTGAATCAAGAATTAAGCTGTTACTTCTCAGGAAAAGTGGAGACTATATGTTAAATTAACACAGCTGGCTGAAGATTGTTAGCCATCTTCAAAATTGGAATCTTCAATATTGGGATTATTTCTAGACCAGTCTATGGTTGAGTCAGCTGAACACAATAAGGAGAAGAGTCATTTTAACTCTTCTTTAGATTAATTTTTCCTAAGCTAGCATAACAGTCTCCATGTTCTGTCCCACAAAGTCTAAAAGCTTGAAGCTAGGCAATTTATCTAACCTGGGACATTTAACAATTGAGGTAAGTCAAGAACATATACCCAATATAGCTCTTATGTTACCATGGTCTGGGCATTCAGCAAGCACAGTCAGCATATCTTCTGCAGCATTCTGTGGAAAAAACAGAGGACATGCCTTCTCCCCCAATATTAAATCAGGATCATGGCATATGTTAGTAAGTGAATTCCTTCATTTCACCTAGACATCAATATGCCTAATTACAAGATGTCATATACATTTAGCAAGGAGTTTCTTGGCATCCAATTTTAAAATTTTTTTTTTTTTTAACATGCAAGCATAATTTAAATTATATGCACAGGGACACAATTTCCCCTCTCTTCTTTCTTCCAAGAAGATATTGTTTTATTAATTTAAGTTGGAACACAAGGTATAAACCATAACATAGGCAATAACTATGTAATTATATAAAATATAGTTGCTTTTTCTGTTAGAGCAGTTGCAACTAGACAGCCTAAAAATGAATCATTAGTCACATGTACATATTTTTTAATCTTCTAAATTAGAAATATGAATATCATTTATCTGTAATAACTAAGTCCTCTAGGATTAACACCATTACGTGGTAGAGGTAGAAATTGAGGACATCAAGAACAAATCTTTATAATTTGATGTGCACAAAATATAAAATTATTTCAAATACCTAAAGGACAGTCATTTAGAGAATATATCCTTTGTTCTTAGAAATTTGAATCACATTTGTATAAACTGTAGAAATTAAGAATTAGCAGTATTAAAAATGGACCAATTTTAAGCAATTATAAACCATGAGCTATGTATATCTACTATTATTAAAAGCTTGACCTTTAACATCTTAAAAATAGCTGCTATAGCACCCAATTCAGGTATCTGTGTTGAAGCAGGGAGAAACTTAAAGGAATAAACATGTGATCTGATAGTACAAATTATCTTTTGGATAACAATTATTAATTTTGCCTAAAAATGCTTGCCATGTAATAGACCAACCATTAATAATAAATTTGATTGTTGCTTGAAGCAAGGAACAAACGTTTCCTACCTTGAAAACAGAGGTTTAAGACCTTCTGTGGCAAGCTTAAAATGAGGTAAATAAGATAAAGCCAATTAATATATCTTAACAACCTTTGAAAGCCATTTACCTAAAAATTCTAAAAGTCTATAGGAGCAAGGGCCTGTAACAAACATTCTATGAACATTATACACTGAAAATTTTTAAGATCTTAAGTTCTGTATTGAAAGAGAGACAAACATTTTTTCTCACAGGACGTAAGGCTGTTAGCCATTCCTTGAGGCAAAAACTTTCTAATGACATTGTTTTGTTGTTTCTTTAAAATTAGAAGCAAATGCTTTTATAATTATCAGAATGTAAAGCAAAAAACCAACCCTTTAAATTTACAATAATTTTATAGGGAGTAGACAGGCCAAATGTTAATGCTTTTATAGCCTCCTTGACCTTTCATAGATTTGAACTGCATTTTAACCCACACCTGGATAAGTCAAAAACCTTTTTTTTTTTTTTTTTTTTTTTTTTTTTTTTTAAAGCCAAACACTCCCTAGGTGGGGCCTGTAAGGCAGAAACAATTTCTCAAAACTTCCTCACTAGCTTCCCCTGAGGCAGCTCTAAGCTTTGCATTAACTCAAATGTAAATTTTTTTATCTGCCCTAGGATCCACCTTGAGTCCTTGGCAAGGACACTGTATGAGATTCCTCAAATGTAAATATCTTCTAATCTGAGCCTTTTATCTAAGACCAGACCCAAACCTACAAGGACAATTTAAGGATTAAACAAAAGAAACCTGTAATTTCATGGTCAAAGGAACCTACTTGATATCAAATACATTTCTACAGAGATATCCTTTTTAATCTTGGAGGGTTAAATTTTGCTCCTACCATTGTAGCCTATAAACTTGTGGAAAAGTGGCAATGGGCCCCTAAAACCCATAGCTGCATCACTCTCAAAATTATCTTGATTACAAAATGTTAATTACGAGCCTGCAAACTGAAAACTGTAGCCAATGACACACTGATTTTTATTGTAACTCAATGTTTTCTTGCAATATTAGAGCACAATTGTAATTTTGGAAGCAAATCTCAATTTTAAACAATCTATTTTCTTTAAAATCAATGGCAAACACATATTTACAGCACAAGGTTTGTATGCCAGTTCTTATGTTCAAGTGTATAACAGTGTAACTTATTAAAGAGACAATATTTTAAATCTTAATCTTCATTAAGTCTAATCTCCAGGCCAAGATTCACATGAAACGCCATGCCAATTTAGGAGCGTCCCAAAGGCCTGTATTTCCTGGATTGCGTCATGCCACGTGGTGTTCAAAATGGCGACTACCCTAAACTACCAGCCTTAATCGTCATGCCACGTGTTCAAAATGGCGACTACCCTAAACTACCAGCCTTAACCATCATGCCACGTGTTCAAAATGGGGACTACCCTAAACTACCAGCCTTAACCTAACTTTTGTTAATAACATTATACCTTTTAAATCATGTGCAGTGACTTAAGCCAATACTCTATAGTCAAGACATGCAAAATATACCTTTAAATCCAATTATAAACAAGAACAAAGCATGAGTGGCGTTAGGCCACGTGTAGTTAGTTAAGATGGCTCTAACACTGAATTACCAGTTTTAAACTAACCTTTTCTTAATAACACTATACCTTTTACATAATAACCAATTAATTTATAACTCTTTAGTCAAGAAATGTAAAGCCTTATATCATTAAAACCAATTAAAAACAAGTATAAAGCGACTACATGAATTTCACAAGCCAAACCAAGGTCTTCCCAAATCTTGAGGTTTCTGGGCTTTTAAGAGCGGCTTTTTCCCCAGCCACGCTTGCCTCTTGAGTGAGCTGCGCTGTCGCGGCGTGGCTTTGAATCAATCCCCACACAAACTGTGGCTAGCTCAAGAGGTTACCAGCAGATGTAATCTTTACCAATTTTTTCTTTTTAACATGAAACAGTCATTCACACAAAGACACAGAGAGGACATAAACATACACATAGACAGACAGTCGGTGCACCGGGACAAACACGGAAAGATACACAGAAAGTTAAGCGTGCTTGTTAAGCAATTGCATCCATTTTCCTCTTTAAACAGCTCTTAGAAGCTGTGGACATATGCCTATTTTTAAAAACCCCTTTCTTTTCGCCGAAATCAGCTCTTACGAGCTTTGGGCAAATGCCTACCAAATTCCTTCCCCATATTTCCCTATCTTATCAACCCAAGCAGTCCTGCGCTGGGTCCACGCAGTATGCTTGAAAAACTGTATCCATTCCTGCACTCACAACCATAGACACGAATTCACTAGCGCTAGTTTTGCCCTCTATGTTGCTTACCGTGCGGACACCATTAATTTTCACCTTTTTTTTTTTTTGCGAAGCTTCGCTGGATAGGGCCACCTCAGGAATTCTCTCGTGCCAGGTCGCCCCACGTTCAGGCGCCACTATGTAGCCGCCAGCAGCTACATGTAAACTGGGTTACCTGTTGAGAGAATTTTGGGGTCATAGGGAAGAGCGGCGAAAAGTACGGCTAAGTCAATGTTCACTGATCAAAGCCGTAAACTTTAATGGCGCCGGACCTTTTAACAGTTCGGGCAAACCCTTCCCCCCAGACTCCAGGCTGAGTTCCGGTGGAAGTTGTCTAGCTTCTCTTGGAGGTCTTCGTCTTGACTGCTCCGGCAGCTGGGTGGGTCACCTGTTTAATTCAGGAATTCCTATACCTGGAGGAACAATGAACTTGACCTTTACTACGTGCACTCCACCCTAGGTGGAGCAGGATCCTGGCTAACTGGGAGAAGTTAACCTTGACCAAAGTCAAACTCTGACCAAGTGCAAGACTGCCCCAATATGGCTCTGTACAGCTATCTATGTAGCAAGAAATGAATGTGAACTCACTGATCTTTCATCTTCCACCACGAGTGCCTGCAGATAGGTGTGTACCACCATGCCCTGCTGTTAGCTTTGTTGGGAACCACACCCAGGGTTTTAGGCATGCCGGACAAGAGCTTTGTAACTGAGCCACATCCTCAGATCTTTCTGACATTGTAATATTGACATGTTCCGTGTCTCTCTCTTCCCTAGAATGAACACCCTTACTTGGAAAGACTTTGTTAAGTAAGTCAAAATTTCACAGTGTAGATGTGCTAAACTTCCTCCCATAAATGTTTGAAAATGACTGAGGTTAGGAACATTGGAATGTGAAGCCCATGGAAGCCAAGTATAGAAAGGGTGAGTATGTATTATAAAACAAACAAACAAAAAACAAAGAGGAAGAAGGGGGAAGTATATACATACATGAATGCATTTTTTTTGACAAGAGGGATTGTAAGTTCTTAAATAAAGAATAACTTCAAAACAGCTAAAACCATATTTTCAAACTTTCTACCAATATTTGTAGAGGTATTTGTAGATAGTTCCATATCTTAAGGACCTTCTCTCCAGCTGCTGTGGGGGGGGGGGAAGCTTTTGCACCGTCCTTCTGCTGAACAACAGCCAAGTTTCAAGGAGCTCAGGTATTCTGGATGTGGGATACCTACAGACCTTCCTGGCAGGGCGTCCTCAGTCAACCGTGCTCAGGTCTGATCAGCCTGGAAAGAAGACAGTGCCACCTGCTGGAAGCTTTCAAGAATTGCATGAGATTCATTTCCTTGCTGAAAATGTCAGCACTGTCTCATGACCCCGCTCAAGGGCATGCTTAGGATCACTTTCCCTATTATGCAGAGCATTGAAACACTTAGCGAAGCCGTTAACGACGTCTCTAGTGATATAAACGACAAAACATAAAATAGATAAGAAGCAGAAAAGGAAAAAATGTGCAGCTGATAATGGCTTCAGTGAATGTGCTGCAGAATATATTATTGCTGGGTCTTGACCAAGAGAATTGCTAGGAAAGAAAGTATTTATTTGCATGTTTGCTGACAGTCTTAGAGGCTTAGTTCATGACCATCATGACTGGCAGCAGACAGGCACATCAATGAAACAGTACCTTAGATCTTTATGTCTGATCCATAGGTAGGAGGTAGAGAGAGGGAGGGAGGGGAGAAGGAGGGGTAGGAAGACGAGGATAGAGAAGAAGAAAGATGAGGAAGAGGAGGAAGAGGAAGAGGAAGAGGAGGGGGAAGAGGAGGAGGGGGAAGAGGAGGAGGGGGAAGGAGAGGAGGAGGGGGAGGAAGAAAAAGAAGAGGAGGAAAAGAAGGAGGGGGGGAGGAAGAGGAGGAACAGAAGGAGGAAGAGGACGAGAAGGAGGAGGAGAGAAGGGAGAGACTGGGCCTAGTGTGGGCTTTTGAGACCTAAAAGTTGACCTCCAGTGTTAACACCTCTTCCAACAAAGCCATATCTAATTCTTCCCAAACAGTTCCACTAACTTGGTAACCAGACCAAGCACTTACACATGCAACCTTATGGGGGTCATCTCCATTCAAACCACCACGAACACTAACAGTTTCCATAATTAAAGACGTTCAGTGCGACCTGCCAAATGACTCCATGAGGAACGGTTCTTACCACCCGAGTTCAATCCCCCAAACCCACGTGGCAGGAGAGACCAGAACTACCAGGAAGTTCTGTAGGTATCCCACATCCAGCAAGTTACCCTCTGACCATACTCTTGTAGTCTCTTTCTCCGGGCAAAATCATTTTTTAAAAATCGATTTTACTTTTGAGATTATACAATGATTGCACCATTTCTTCCCTTTCCTACCTACAAACCTTCCCGTCTACTTCTCCTTGTTTTCTATTTCAAATTAATGCCCTGTTTTTATTAATGTATATATGTATAAGAATATGCATAGGTAGCCTAAAGTATAACTTGCTCAGTCTCTGTAATATTACTTGAATGTATGTCTTCAAATCTGACCACTTGGTTTTCGATAGCCAAATCGGTGTATTCTTCCCCAGGGAAGACTATTTCTCCCACTCTCAGCATTCCCCAAGAGTTCTTCACGTGGGGTTGATGCCATGTGGTCTCTTCCTTCACCATGTCTGCTATTCTTGTTTGACTCATGTTTACACAGTCATGCTGCTGAGAATTTATGGTTGAAGCTTCTGACGTTACTAGAAGACAGTTGTTTGTTTTTTAATAGTAAATGCCTTGAGAGAAGACAAAATCCTTTTCTACCTTTTTCCTTTCTGTTTTTGAAGGTTGTTCACTGAATAAAGCTTATGAATTCTAAAATGTCCATCATTTGATTCACCTATGTCTTAATGGCCATTCGGTATATTTTTTCTTAATTATCCGATGAGATGGTTGGTGTGAAAGTGAGATTCTATTTTTAAGACTGTAGAGGTTAGGACTGGTTCTTCCTCACAGCCCCATTCTCCCAGAAATGACTCAGACTCAAACTAGATTTACAAATACCTTGGCCATAAACAGATGGCAGGATAATTTTAAATGTCCTTAGAACAGAAAAATTTTGAAATGATAGACATGCCTGTTACCCTGGTTTGATCATGGCATATGCACATGTATTGACATATATGCCAAATACATACAATTGGTACATGCCAGTTAAAGCAAGGTCTCCCTACTCCATCAATGGAGTTCTTCGGTTAGTTTCATAGAGCAGCTATGCTCTGGGAAGAAATTGTTCATTGTTCCTGGAGAGCTCTTCACTGTCCATTATAATCCTGGCTATTGTCAGCTTTCAGCTTTCAAAATTCACTGTAGTTTATTTGTGTGACCACATCTGACAGCTTCCCCAACACAGTTACTGATGTTTTGCTAATTCAAGATAAGCGTTAAAAGCTTTTCCCATTTAAAATACAGTCTGTAGTTGGGTAATAATGTTTGATAGTCACAATATTTCTGTATTCAATATCCAAGGGATTCAATTTTGACAACAATCATGTGAACTTGTAAGAAGAATCCAAGTCTCAGATGAGAATGTAGCCCCTAAATTCCAGTCTAGACACACCACAAAATAGGGAATCCTGCTAACACCAGACACCTGGATCAATGGAAATGTTAAACTCGTCCCAGGTCACTAATATTGTGGTTACTTGTTACATGACAACAGAAAACTGAGACAATGTTTATTCCCTTCAGTATTATGTGTTATTGATGGTTATCACTTTGGATGTGAAAGTTGTAAGTTACAAGGGAGAGAATGAGCAGTCCTAACAGCCAGGTTCAGTAGCTTTGGGGACATGTTTAAGTAACTGGTTGGCATATGTCAATCCTTAAAATATTTGATTCCATGCCATGGTTTCTTGTCTCCCAGACCCCACTTCTGGTACCAAGTTCTTCATGGAATGAAAGGCAGAAATCATGGAAAAATAAACCATCCCTAAATAGCAGTAGCTAAACGAGAAGTGTTTATTTCTTGGTAAAGTCCAGTTAGCTGAAGACTTGTAAGATTCTCCAGGTAAGAGATTCAGGTGTCAGAGAAACTTCAATCTTGTGTCACAGGGACTTGTTTGGCATTTGATAGTTTGGTATTGCTATTAAGTTACAAATATTTTCTTCTGCAGTTAATTTATTTTCTGACTTTGTTAAGCCATGGAAGAAACTTTGATTTTTATGAAGCCAAAATATTTTTTTATTATATGGATTCTGAGCTTTACCTAAAATTATTAAACCACTCTAACTGATTTGAAACAAACGATAATTTAAGATTTTTGACACCATCTTAACTTGGTATATGATATAAAGTATGTCTCCAATCAAGCTTCTTACCTCTGACTATTGTATTGCCTCAACACATTGCCTTGAGAATCAGGACTGGCACTAAGTTTTACTATATGCAAGTGACATTTATAAATTATCCTGTTTTTTCCTACCTAAAATGCTAATGCAATTTGATACTTGAATAGATTTCCTAACAAAGAATACTCACTGCATTCCAATCACAAAGTAGTAGAGCTCTTTGGTTATTAGCATATTAAAAGTATTTTGTTTTTAACTTACTGGAAGATTTTGCCAGTTCTTCCTCTTTTTTTTCTTTTTTTGTTATACTTAAGTTTATACCTTAATATAATAATAATTCCTGTAACAGAAAATTTTATCTTATGTATTCCTGGCTGGCCTGGAACTCAGAATGTATAGCAGGTCAGGCTGCCTTCTCAGAGATCCAGCTTCTAGGCTTCTGCAGTGCTAGGATTAAACATGTGGACTATGTCTCATTACTTTCCCTTCTGAGACAAGGTCTTATGTAGTCTATCTAGGCTGACCTTACACTTGTTATGTAGTCAAGGCTGGTCTAAAACTCTTGGTCTTTCTGCCACCATTTTGCAGGTGCTCTGATTAGACTGATGCTAGCATGCTACCACAATGAGTTCAGCATGAGTAAACTTTCCACTGAGTTCATTCTATAGCATATTTCCAACTTTTCTGGAATAGTTTTTATACATATTTTGATCCAGGTAGTTTCGAACATTAAGCATGTTCTGTAGTTTTAAGTGAAAAATAAAAGGTGTAAGACATACCAAACTTAATGAGCAACTGGCCAATATTCCAGGTTTTTTTTTTTTTTTTTTTTTTGAGATAGTGTCTTCTGTAACCC
Organism: Apodemus sylvaticus; assembly: GCF_947179515.1. Lineage (NCBI taxonomy): Eukaryota > Metazoa > Chordata > Mammalia > Rodentia > Muridae > Apodemus > Apodemus sylvaticus. Next base: position 41,441,475 of record NC_067473.1, on the reverse strand, counting down.
ACCCAGCCTACCTCTCTTGTAGCTAAAAGGGGTTGGTTGAATTTCTCTCCCTCCTGTCTCAACTGCCCAAGTACAGTGATTATGGGGATGAGCCACATACCCAGCTTCCTGTACAGAATGCATTTTTTCCAACACATTTCATTTTTCCTATATAAAGTGAGGAGAAAGTGAGTGCATATAGGCAGGGTTTTTTTTTTTTTTTTTTTTCCTTCCCCTTGTGATACTGAATCATAAGAAACACTTGGATTTTGTAGTATATTTGCAAAGAACAAGTCTTCCACTAGAGCTTACTACCTAAGAGGTCTGGGGCTGCTGGGTATTTTAGTGTTTGGGACACAGGAGTCAAGCCCTGATCTTCAGGTAAAGTCCGAGGTGTCAGAGCTGTGCATTCTCTCTGTGTTCATATCCAGTCAGAGGACAGCAGTTAGCACAATGGAAGCCAGAGGAAGGTGATGGCTTATGCTGCCAGGTCACAAAGATGTTTAGGGGCATCCATACAAATTTGTTTAGTTTAAGAACTGGATGTTCCACTAAATTTCCCAAGAATCCATTTTAAGACATCAACTGTTTGAGCATTAGTCTTCCATTAACTGAAGTGCTCTAACTGCACATGGTCTCAGTCCAATGAGTAGATGTGCTCCACAGGATAAGAAAGTCAAAATAACCAGCTGCCATGGCTATGAACCCATGCTAGCTAGCTCAACTCACTCAACTTAGCAAATTACTTAACTAGTATTTACTTCAGAATCATCAAAATTTAAGTATGTGTTTTAAAAATCTAGACATAGAAGGTTATCAGTTCATTTTCCTTAAAAATCCTGATGCCAAGACTTAAAAACTAAAGAGAAAATTAGCCAAAACTGTCACAATGTCATATATTTGCAATGCTTTCAAAGCCCAACAGTGATTTTAAAAAGAAATTAAACAACATGCTCTCATTGAATTTTTAAAAATCTATACAATTCAAGCTAATGAAATATTTTATTATACATAGTAAAAGTGGTGTTTAAAAAAAAAAAAATTCAGGCCCAGATGTCTGCAGGAGTACGTGAGGAATGGATTCCACTCGAGTATAAGGAGCAAAATTGCTGAATGAAACCACAAATCCACCACCTCCTTACAGTAAATACTAACACTCACCGAGGCTTGAATTCCCGTGGTGTCAGTAGATATATTTTTAAAGTATTACAAACATGCTTATGATGCATAGGAAAATGGAGAACAAAAGATACAGTTGCATACCGTGTGGACTCCCAAATGTTCTAAGTTACAACTTGTTAAGAATGACAATATACAAAGAAAGTATTTTAAAATAGTGTATGATTCACTGGTGATTATTTTTTTTTTTTACTCAAATAAATACCAAATTTTGCCATTTTAATGTCACAATGAAATTCAGTTTTCAATCCAAGGGGAGGGAGAATCAACTGAGACATGTTCATGAGTTCAGGATTATATATATATTACAATCTGCCTTATAATACACTTGTGGCTTTGTGATAAAAATAACTCAGGAACATATGGAATTCAAGCTAATTTGCATAACTGTCACAAGAAAAAAAGCATTAAATGCATTTCTGAAATAAGTATTCTCATTTAATTTCAGAATCTCAAAACAGCAACAGACCTTGGCCTTGTTTTAAAAAAGTTTAGTTAGACACTAGGCTAGCTAAATAACCTTACTGAGAAGGTTTAACGCAACTGGTATAGAAAATGCTCCCCCTCTAATCTCCATTGTCCATGCTAGAAGAGGTGAAAGGAAAAGGCAGACAATTTCTTTAGCAGCATATATGGCTAAGTCCATCAACCACCTTAACTAGCGTGCCCATTACTGACCCCACTAAAAATACCTGGGCTAACATCAAAAGTTGCCCCTTTCATTAAGCCAAAGACAACTTTGGGGTTACAGTAAATAAGGTACTTTTTGAGACATGATCCAGAGGGATCACCTCTTCACTGTAGGAGAAGGGACAGAGAGAGATACTTGGAAAGGAGGACCAGAGTAAGACACTTATCTAAACTCATATCCAACCCTCTGAACAAAGGAAATGGGACAAGGTTATTAGCTAAGCTCTGTGTTCTAACCACACTACTTAATTACAGTGATCTTAGATGCAACAGCCCACCTCACCGGGCAGCTGACAGCTCAGAATACTTTTGCAATAATTTTTGTAACGCGAAGACACTAAAACAATCTGCTCATGCAATTTTCATTTATGCATTCTGCATCTCTTTGCCAATCTTGTAGCTAAGGATCTTGTTCCAGTCGATCTTAGTACGTGTCACTGGCAACTGTCGACGTAAGGCTTTGAAGGTAGTGTCCGACATCGTCTGATAATTCTCACTGATGGCAGTCTACAAAACACAGTGGTTAGACGTTTAAAGTAAATGGAGAACACAACTACTCACAACACAGGCTACTTTAAGAATACTCTTTAAGCAGCCCATTGCACTGCTCAACGGTGAAATAGAAGAATACAAAATGGACTTAAAAGCTGTTTCAAAGTAGCTACCAAACTCAAGAACCACCCCTCACTGAACACAGATACTTTAGAAAACATACCTGGTATTCATTTTCTGCAGCTTCTACAATCTTTATAAATTCTTTTGCTGTTTGTACTTCATTCTGAAATAAAAGTAAAAAATAAAATAAAATAAGAAAATTAAGCCTACAGTTCTTTTCTCCAGTGCTAGGATTAAACTAAGGACTTGTACATGTTAGAAAAGCATTCTACCACTAACCCACTGTTTTTAAAGCCATGTAGCTATTACTGCAGCTAGGCATGGTGGTGCATGCCTTTAATCCCACCAGCACATGGGAGGCAAGTTTGAGTTGGAGGCCAGCCTGGTCTACAAAGCAAGTTCCAGGATAACCAACAAGGAGGTTATAACGAAACTTTGTGTCAAAAAACAGAAATAAAAAAACCCAAAAAAAACACAAAAAAATGTGAAATTATTTACAAATTACATGATCCAGAATATAGTAAAAGTACAAATAAACAATTAAGAAATTGCCAATAACCTAAAGAAATGTTCAACATCCTTAGTCACCAGGGGAATGCAAATCAAAACAACCCTGAGATTTTACTTCACACCAGTCAGAATGGCTAAGATCGAAACTCAGGAGAAAACAGGTGCTGGTGAGAATGTGGAGAAAGGGTTGCAAGTTGGTACTCAGGAAATCAGTCTGGCGGTTCCTCAGAAAACAGGGAAATGATACTTCTGGAGGACCCCGCTATACCACTCCTGGGCATATACCCAGAGGATTCCCCGGCGTGTAATAAGGATACATGCTCCACTATGTTCATAGTAGCCATATTTATAATAGCCAGAAGCTGGAAAGAACCCAGATGTCCCTCAGCGGAGGAATGGATACAGAAAATGTGGTATATATACACAATGGAGTACTATTCAGCCATTAGAAACAATGAATTCATGAAATTTTTAGACAAATGGATGGATCTGGACAACATCATCCTAAGTGAGGTAACTCAGTCTCAAAAGAACACTCATGGTATGCACTCATGGATAAGTGGATATTAGCCTAGAAGCTTGGAATACCCAAGACATAATCCACATATCAAATGATGCCCAAGAAGAAGGAAGGAGTGGCCCCTGGTCCTGGAAAAGCTCAGTGCAGCAGTGTAGGGGATACCAGGACAGGGAAGCAGGAGGGGGTAGATTGGGGAACAGGGGGAGGGAAGAGGGCTTATGGGACTTTCGGGAAGGGGGAATCCAGGAAAGGGGAAATCACTTGAAATGTAAATAAAGAATATATCGAATTGAAAGAAAGAAAGAAAGAAAGAAAGAAAGACAGACAGAAAGAAAGAAAGAAAGAAAGAAAGAAAGAAAGAAAGAAAGAAAGAAAGAAAGAAAGAAAGAAAGAAAGAAAGAAAGAAAGAAATTGCCAATAGGGGCTGGAGAGATGGCTCAGCTTGGCTCCAGAGAATGTGGGCTCTAGTCCCAGCACACTTATGGTAGGCACTCAACAACCATGTAACTCCAGTTCCAGGGGATCCAAGGCCCTCTGTGCTCTGTACAGGACAATGTACGCACGCTGCACATAGGCATGCATACCAGCAAAACACATACACATAAGACTAAGGAAATTTAAAAAATAAAAAGGAGAAATAGATGGAAAACAGACTTGATACAACTGGATTCAATTGGGAAGAGGGAACTCACTGAGAACTGCTTCTGATCAGCCCTTGGATATGCCTCTGGGGCATTTTCTTGATTATCAAGACTACTGTGGGCAGGACCTGCCCACTGTGTGCAGTGCCCCTGGGCATGTGTTCCTGAGCTAAATAAAGAAGCAAGCTGGCGCGGGAGAGGCCAAGGAAGCAAGTAAGTCGGCCAGCGGCATTCCTCCATGTCTGCCTCAGTACCAGTTACGGCTCTGAACTCCTGCCTTCAGTTCTCTCAGTGATGCTGTGGTGGCTGAAGTAAGAAGGGCCCTCCCAGGCTCATGTTTGAGTACTTGGTCCTTAGCTGGGGGTTGTTTGGGAAGATTAGGAGGTCTGCTCTTACTGGGAAAAGTGTGTCACTGGGAGTCAGCTCTGAGGGCTCAAAGGACAGGTGCCATCACCAGTGTGCTTTCTTCCTATTGGTGCACAAGTGTGTCCTCTCAGCGGCTGCTCCAGGGCCATCCCTACCACGCCTGCTGCCTTCTGCCATGAGAGTGAGGGAGTCCTATCCCTCTGTAAGGGGAAGCCCCACCTAAACTCTTCAGTCCGTAAGTGGCCTGAGTCATGTGTTTTATCAGATGCAGAAAAGAACTTAAGATGGAAGGACTATAAAATACAAGATGAAATAAACCCTTTTCTCTCCAGGTTGCTTTTTGGTCATGGTATTTTATCACGGGAGCAAATAAACCTAAGACAAAGAGCTGCAATCAAAACATCAATTTTTAGTAAGGATATGGAAAATATGGAGCCTTCATCTCCTGCTATTAATACTAAAACTCTAAAGTGATAGTCATTCTGGGAAACAATATGATAATAATTCAAAATACCAAACATACTACATGAATCAATTCCTATAGATAACAACTATTAGTATGCATGACAACAACAAAAAATTAAAAAGGTCTACACAGAAATAGTACATGAATGTACAAAACAATCTAGAGAACAGAATAGCTCTGGTAGCTGGTGGGTAGATGAAGGTATAAAATCACAAAATGGAATATTACTGGGCAACAAAAGGGATTAAAACTATTAACAGAAGTCAATGGTCAAAATTATTAAATGGAAAAGCCAGTACCAAAACACACTATTGATTAGTCATCTGAACTGTTCCTAGCAGACAAATCCATCTTGTCAGAAAGTAGATGGTAAGATCTGTTACAAAAACACAATACCCTCAAACATTATTCTTTAAAAGCATGAATTGAATGTGAATTACTTCTTAAAGCTGTCCAAAATGCACAGAATTGCAATTCCTTACCAACTTTACTTGAAAACTCTTTAATCTGAAGGAAAAATATCACTAAAAGTCAACTATAAAGTTGCTGTTTTACAAAAACATTGTTATTTTATGTTCATTGAGGAACTACTTACAGATACTGTGAGGGAATCTTGTATATCTTTATGACTCACTAGCTGAACATTACCATCTTCATAATAATGAACCTGTTAGAGAAAGAAAATAAAGCAAGAACATTACAGGAATGTTTCCAGGGTACCCTGTCTTACATCAACAAACATTACTACCAATTTTATCTTTTTTTTAATTAGATATATTCTTTATTTACCTTTCAAATGTTGTTCCCTTTCCTAGTTCCCGCCCTCCCTGAAAATCTCATAATCCATCTCCCCTTCCCCAATCAACCCTCTCCCACTTCTCTGTCCTGGTATCCCTTTATACTACGTCATCAAATCTTTCCAGGACCAAGGGCCTCTCCTTCCTTTGGTGTCTAACAAGGCCATCCTCTGCTGCCTGGGTGTCTAACAAGGACATCCTCTGTCTGGAGCCATGGGTAACTCCATGTGTACTATCTGGTTGATGGTGTTGTCCCTGGGAGCTCTGAGAGTACTGGGTGACTCATATTGTTGTTTCTCCTGTGGCTCTGCAAATCCCTTCAGCTCCTTGGGTCCTTCCTCTAGCCTTTCCACTGGGGACCCTGTGCTCAGTTCAATGGCTGGCTGAGTATCCTCTCTGTATTTCTCATACACTGGCAGAGCCTCCCAGGTGACAGCTATATCCGGCTCCAGTCAGCCAGTACTTGTGGGCATCCACAATAGTGTCTGGGTTTTGCAACTGTATATGGAATGGATCCCTGGGTGGGGTAGTCTCTGGATGGTCTTTCCCTCAGACCCTTTGTCTTTGTATCTCCTTCTGTGGGTATTTTGCTCCCCTTTTTACAGAGGACCAGAGTATCCATACTTTGTTCTTCCTCCTTCTTGGGCATCATTTGATATGTGAATTGTGTCTTGGGCACTCCTCCACTGCTGGTGGGATTGCAAGCTGGTACAAGCACTTTGGAAATCAGTTTGGCGGTTCCTCAGAAAACTGGGCATGATACTACCGAAGGACCCTGTTATACCACTCCTGGGAATATACTCAGAGGATTCTCCAGCATGCAATAAGAGCACATGCTCCACTATGTTCACAGCAGTCTTATTTATAATAGTCAGAAGCTGGAAAGAACCCAGATGTCCCTCAAAGGAGGAATGGATACAGAAAATGTGGTATATATACACAATGGAGTACTGTTCAGCTAAAAACAATGAATTCATGAAATTCTTAGACAAATGGATGGAATTGGAAAGTATCATCTTGAGTGAGGTAACCCAATCACAAAAGAACACACATGGTATGCACTCACTAATAAGTGGATATTAGCCCAGAAGCTTGGAATACCAATTTTATCTTGAGCTCAGACTTTTATGGTGAGCTCTAGACCTTCTAGATCTTTGGACCTCTAGCAGTCTTAAGTTTGGAGACTATATATTCCTGCACTGTATCTTCACACACACCACAACTGTCAGTTATTCTACTGATGTCCAACCCTGAGATGTCTAAAACTGGTCTAAAAGTCTCCTCCAAGCATTGCTTCTTTGGAAATGATTCTACCAATCATTTCTCCAAAACTTAGAAATGACTTTACTCAAATATTAAGTGACTCATTACTGTAATTATGATATGTATTTACATGTATCTCTATATATTATAGATATATGTCTTTTTAAAAAGACCAAGTTCCTGACCTTATATCCCAATAAGCACATTAACAGCGTCTCTCCAAGCAATACAAAGGGCTCTGAGATAAATGAAGGGCTATGATATTTACAGCTGCAATGCACAGAAAGCAGGAAGAATGAAATAGTTGCAGAAATAAATACATAGGTATTTTTGGGACTTGCATGTCATGCAAATATTTCTGGGTTTGACCACAAAATGTTAATCTTGAAAGTGAAAAATACAGATTTAAATTTTAGAATTATCTGTGGTAAAGGCAATGTGAAAAATACATTAGGGAACACAGTGATGTGTTAATAAGTAAGGTCTTAATAGGCCTTATATATTTGAACGCTTGTACCCTAGTTGGTGAAACTTTTTGTAGAGATTAAGAGGTGTGGCCTTGCTGGAGGAACTGTGTCACTGGGGACACCCTTTGAAGGTTATGTGCCTTTGGTGATGAATTAGGACGTAAGCTCTTCTACCCTAGCATCATGGCTGCCTGCCTGCTCCACCACGATGGCCATGGAGTCACACTCTGACACTGCTAAGCCCAGAAAACCATTTCCATCTATCAACTGCCTTCCTCGGTCATGATGTTGTTTTCACAGCCACAGAAAAGTAAGACAGGGAGTAAACTAGTTTAACAAATCACGTTGCAAAAGAGCTAGGCCCCAAAGGCAGAACTAGGACAAAGTGGTCCAACCAGGGCATCATTTTTCAAAGTGATGTGACTGTTCAGGTCAGTGCTCCTGAGGCCAAACTGAAGGCAAAAACATGAACAACAGCTATAGTCCACTGACTCCTCTGTGTCTTGCTCTATTTTACTCATGAACTAATTCTGAAATAATCTAAAAAAATAATCTAAAATGTTCAACAGTTTCAAAGTTTTTAGATAAAGAAATAAACAGGAGATCAAACTTCCTGAAGTTACACAAACCTGATTTCAAACTTCATGCTCTCAACTTCTAGTCTTGGTCCCTAAATGAACAGGCACCAAAACGTATTACAGTAACAGAATATAAAACTAGGAAGCACACCAACGCCAGACACCATAGCTTCAGCAGGGGTTCATTTTTATTCCTTGAGCTTTTAGCTTATAGTAATTTTTACACTGGCGTGACTATGACGAGGGAACCCACACACAGCCTGGCCAGCCCACTCCTTTGACTTACGTAGTACATTAGGATGCAAACAAGCACTGACTTGTATCAAGTGTTCTATGTAAACATTGGAATTTACACTAAGAACCAAAGTGTTCAATTCTAGTGCATTTCATTCACATAAGGAGTTATTTTAAAGCCATTATGTAATATAGTAAGATATGTATATGTCTGTTTCACACAGCTCTACTCATTTCAGATCACAGAACACATTCAACACAAATGCTTAGCTGAACAAACTGTATGAAGAGGAGACCAAATGGCAACATCTAATTTTAGCTCTGTTTTAGAAACTGTCAGCTATCCTCGTGGACTTTTAATGAGTATGGAATGAAATGCCAGGTTATTTAAAAGACTTAAAGAGAGCACTACTTGTTTTTCTCATTGTCCTAAAAGAAAATCTAGAAAGGTTATATGTATTATGAAAGTATAAGCTGCTTAATTATGTGTTAGCCCAGAACCATCTAGAGATCAGTAAACAATCTCTTTTTCATACCTGAATTTTCAAAATGCCAACCACCTGTGTGGTGGAAGGAGCGACTGTAAACTTCCACTCTGACCTCCAACGACCATTCCTTAAAAATAAAAACAGCAGCTGTAAATAAGGGTAGGGAAAATAATTTGAATCAATATTGTTTCAGATATAAACTTAATGCTACAGTGTAAATGGGAACAGAAGAAAGATACTGGGCACAGACTTTATAACCACTGAAATATTTAAGAGATTCATTCGAAGTTTAGTTGTAAGACACGTTAAAATTTTACCCAAGAAAAACATACATAATGAATATAATTCTTAAAATACAAGTCAAAACTAAATAATCTAAGAATTGTCTTACTAATTATTTATGTATGTATGTATCCTTGTGTGTGTGTGTGTGTGTGTGTGTGTCCGTGCCACCTCATGCTTGTGGAGGTCAGAGGACAACCTGTAAGAGTTGCTTCACTAGTCTGTGTTCCAGAAAACACATTTAGAGCATAGACTTGGCAGCTCAATCTTCTCACTGTCCCTACAGCAGCTTCCCAACACACCCACCTGAGACAGGGTCTGGCTCTCCTGGAATTGTGTGACTAGGCTGGCCTCAAACTCAAAGAAATCCACCTCCCTCTGCCTCCCTCGTCGTGGGCGTAAAGGTGTGCTCCTACACCCACACATGTAAGGGAGAGTTTTAAACTACTTCTTTTTGTATGTTTGAGTAGGGAGGGTACAACTGCATTCAGGGTTGGACCTGGGAGGCATCCACCATCTCACTGACTCAGCTCCCCAAGGATCCTCAAGGGTCCACCACCAGATTCCTCCCCAGTCTCAGCGTGCACCAAGGCCCTTCTGGTGGAGATCAAACTCAGGTCCTCATGAGTTAACAAATGAGACCCTTAAATGATTTCTTTAAGAAATAACTGAATGTTCGAACGAGCATGCTGTTTCCCCAAATACAATTGGAGCTGTTTAACATTTGCCAAATGATACAAAGTAACAACAAATAATCCTAGTTAGGTTTTGCTATCTGGAAAGGGTTGGATATAGTTGCCTTTTCCAATATCAGGTTGAAGTTTTCACACAAAAGGCACCATTTTCAAAAATGCTATTGGCCCAAGTATACAAATTATCACAGTCACAGTAGAAAATTAGGAAACAAAACACAACTGGTTTTCTGTTTTTATTCTGTTTTTCTGAAATTTTGCATAAATATCTTTTTAGCCATTTTTTCCTTTGTACATTAATGACATTCTAATATGTAAATTAATGGCTTAAAAAAAAAGAGTCAGTTAATGTATCATTTGACTCTTGCTTACTATCAAATTATTTCCGGGCTTCTTACCCCATTTAAAAAAAATCTATATAATGACAAAATATTCACATCTATAGTCAACACACATCACCTGAAAACTATTAAGGAAATACAAAATAACTTAATGAATAACATGTCTCTGAGTTGCTTATCTAAGAACATTCACAGACGCTTGGCTGGAAAGTAATCTAAATCTCATCATTTTTGTTTTACATTTCCCCCCAAAAAGTTATTTCTTTTATTTAGGCATTACACCAAGAAAATGCTGACTACTAAAATACAAGCATTACTCTGGGAATATATATATATATTATATATATATATACATTGCTATTGACTGTGCAAAGAAAAAATAAATTCCATAATGGTATTACAAGTTGAGAGGTTCAAAACGTTCTTTGAAAGGCATTACCATACTGAGTAAATATACCCTTTGCTCAATACAGAGTAAATGGCCAACATATTTTAATTTTCATGAATATTCCATATCCCTCTTTGTTATTAATTCTGTAATTGCAAATATGCTTCTTCAACTAATATTTATTAAGCTCCTAATAGTGCCAGACATGAAGAAGTAGAAGAGATGGTTTAAAGTGAAGTGTAAGAAACTCTCCTAAGAGTGGTCCCTGGTTCTGGAAAGACTCAGTGAAACAGTATTTGGCAAAACCAGAACGGGGAACTGGGAAGGGGTGGGAGGGAGGACAGGGGAAGAGAAGGGGGCTTACGGGACTTTCGGGGAGTGGGGGGGGGGCTAGAAAAGGGGAAATCATTTGAAATGTAAATAAATTATATCAAATAAAAAAAAAAGACAAAAAAAAAAAAGAATTTAGTATCATACTTTGGGAGGTCAGTTGATGTATGATAATATGATGTAGCTACGTAGACTGGACTGTAAGGCAGAGAGAGGCTATACTGAGGTATTTTGAGATTGTTTCTTTGTACTTTCATGGCATGTTTTTCTATTATTTTTGCTTTTTCAGTATACTTTATATAAAAGTTCCTTTTGAATGTCTCTGAAGTACCTTTAATTCTGCTTAAATTTTGGAAAATATTAACTAATTTTTGTCAAAATTAGGCATAATTTAAAAGAAAATAGTGTTAAGCAAGTGGCTACTTGGTAAATAAACATTGCTGCAATTGTTTGTAGTAAAAAAAAAAAAAAAAAAAAAAAAAAGAAACTCTCCTAAGACTAACCTCTTCTGTTCTTATTTTATTTGTTTTGTTTAGAACAGTGTCTTAACCATGAGCCTAGGTGGGCTGCAATCTTGCAATCTTCCTACTTGGCTCCCGAGTGCTGAGATTATAGTTGTCCACTACCAAGCCCAGCCTAATATTTTTTTGATTTTACTAAGTGAAAATCATTTTTAGCTTCACAGTAGCGGCTTATAAAAGGCGTTAGTATGTAAAGTGAAATAATGAGAATAGAAAACTCAAGAGATTTAGTTAATTTAATATACAGTAAAACTCCAGGGAGTTTTATTTTTGAAAGCTAGTAATGCCTCCCCAAAGATTTGTATGTAAAACTTAGTAAGAATTCTTCTTTAATAAGTCAAGCTCAACAGTTGATATATTATGTACATCCTGGAACAAATATATAAACAATAATTTTCCAAAGCTTTATTGGTTTGGAATTGGTTTAGGATTATGGAGCTAAGATTAAGAAACCTGTATATGGCATTATCTTTAGGAAGCTGTAGTCTGTCATTTAGGTATATGTGAAGATACGGATATTAGATCTGCATTCCTCCTAATGTTTTTGGTTAGTCTTTTATCCAACCTGGCACTGATTTCTGACATGACAAAGCAGTGACCAGCCTTGGTTAAGAGCCTAAACTAGTCTAACTGGGGTTATTGACACTAGCAATTTTATTCTTAAGAGCAACTTAATGAGTCAAAAATTTAATATACTTGAAAGGTAACATTTCCATCATGTTTATTGATATTCAGCATGTATTAACAAAAAGGTAGCCAAAACTTTCTGTTTAAACTAATAATCATCTTAGAGAACCTTAGAATTTTATGATACAAATATTCAGAATAAAATTCCACAATTTCCTAAACACCTGATCAATGAACATGGGGAATGCAGATTTTTGTACATACAAACAACTGTTATGTATGCAGTTACAAAGCATGACTGTAACTCTACCTTCTCACACCATCCAACAAAACAATGTCCACAATAAATAAATAAATAAATAAATAAATAAATAAATAATCCACCTAACCTAAGGTTCCCAAATTTAAAGAAGTCTCCTGGTTCTTAGTTTTTTTTTTGTTTTTTTTTTTAACTGATTCTGCTTTCCTCTCTTGACTAAGACACAGGAACACCCCATTCTCAGAATGAGCAGATGGGGTGCCACCTGGTCTGTTTGCGAGCACACATGCGCGCCTAGGTTGCTGCCAGTTCCCATCCTAAATCACTCTGTTCTCCTACACCCTCTGCTGAGTGTCGTCCGGTTTACTGCACTACAGTGACTCGGATGATCATTATGAAGCAAGTACATTTCAAACTCTCAAAGGGCAGCAGTTTTCTTTATCAAGTTTATATTGCTCTTAGTAACACAGTCACACACAGAAGGTACAGTCTGAGTTATATGGAATATAAACATTGTTAAATTAAGTGCACAAAACTTTAACTTACCAAAAGTTTTTTGCTTGAAACTGATGGCTTTCTATGCATGCAATAATGGTTTGCTGCCCATCTACTTTTTTGCCATACACCTTATTGGCAAAGAAAACAAGGACAAGAGTGAGTTTAGTTAAGGCCAAACAATGTCACCCTTTAAGTATCTATAAGATACCAGAGAAAGTAGGCATAAACTATGATATATAGTAATTTTAGGTTGGATAGGTAAACAGAACCAAGGCCACATGGCTTCACACTCTTTCTCAGATGCCTAGACTCTACCCTAATTAAGTAATCCTACTCTCTGAAAGATTCTAAGCAGAGAATTTTTCAGGATCTTGTCTGCATTTCAAAAGATCACTATGGCTATGGAGAAGACCAAACTCCAGTGCTAAAGAGCCTATCTGGATAGAAGCAAAGTTCAAAAACAAAATCTACTTAGTTAGAGTACAATAATACATTCTGAAAAAAAATAGGTTAAATCAATGAACAAATAACATTACAACAGCAGGGAATTAAACATGAAATAATTCTCTAAGATTTTTGTAACCAAATAAAAGTTAATTTAAGCTGAACATGGGCAGATGACTAAAGAGAGTAGCATCATATCCTTTAATTCAATGTCTATCTAAATTTAATTTAACATATAATTAATTTACCATTTGGGACTATCTTTTTTTTTTTTTTAGGAAGATAAATATTCTTAAAAGAAAAAAGTTAGATGCTATAAGCCGTTAGTTCTCTATGACTGCTAGTTTCAAGGAATTATATAAACTGGCACATCTGTATAATAAACCACAGGGAAGAAGTGCCCACTGATGACTCACAGTGCAGACCCCATTGGGATAATGCTCTTTCACATAAGCTCGCAGTGCAGTTTCTACTGAAGTTCTCCATGATTCAATGGCATTTTCTGCTTCGTAGGGCCTTGGATCAGTTGCTTCCTTTCGTAAATGGTCAAATTTAAAACAGATTCTGTTTTTTGGATCCAAAAACTTTCCATTTCCCAAGTCTCCATGTTCTGTTATCAAGACCTTCAATTTTCAAATAAATTTAGAAAAAAATATTAACATGGACACACAGTAATAAACACTTAAGACCCTTTCTGAAACTGTACATTTACACTGAAACAACTGCTCAAACTATATTGTGAAAATATATTTTAAAAGAGTAGACCACAAGCATATTGAGGGTATTCTCAATTAGTATACATTAGTGTATCTTTCCAGATAATTTTTGCATATTGAGTGGGGAAAATATGATTTCCAACTATACAGTGTTGGAGGTGACCATCCATTTATCTACCCACCTACCCACTCAGAGGCAGTTTACTATTTCTGATAGTGGCCCTGAGTTCTTAAACACAGAGGCCCTACCAATCTGACGGCTTTAATCCGGAAGACAGCTCTATAGTCCTGATTTGTTTAGTACCCTGTCTTTCTGTTCCCCAAATTGCTTGTTTCTTAAGAATTAATCACTACTACTAACTGCCAAAATTTTAAAACATAATTTATACATTTATGTACATTTAAGAAAATATGAATAACTCTTTTATTTTGTATCTTATTAAACAAACAAAAACCTTTCTCCCCCTGTAGTTGTCCTAGACGGTAAATACTGACGGACCAGACTTTCCCATCCCTCTGATGGAAATGGTGCTGACAGCATAGCACGGAGCTTTTCTAAAGCGTTTTGGTAATAAAAATGCCACATCAGATGAATATGTACACCTATCTTCTTACACTTACACACACACACACACACACACACACACACACACACACACACACACACACACAGTTTGTGGGCCATTGCTTTCAAAGAATGATAAAAGTGCATATACAAGCATACACATTTTTATGAACTTTGTTGGGTTGGCCCAGAGCTCTGGCCCAAGATGTAACCATCTAAGGCATCAAGATAGATGGTGGTGTGGACGCAGCCTCATGAGGGAAATGGAAGCTGAGCATTCTCTACTTCTCAGAAGCCTGCTAAGCCCTGACTCTACGGAACCTCCAGCCTCCTGCTCTCCTCGGCCCCGGCAAACTGCAGTTCCTTCTCCTTACGCTCTCTTGCCACACTCAGTCCAGCTAAAAGCACCCTGTAAAACCCCAAGCTCCTTTGTGTCAGTGCTGCATCCCCTTCACTTGGGGACAAGCCAGTGGTTTGTACCCTGAAGAAAGCTTTGCCTTTTGGCCACAGAAGGCTCTGGTGGTCTGGCTCTCTCCTTAATCCAAACACACCTGACTTTTTCTATACATAAACATCTATGGACACCCCTCAAAGTTTACTAGCTATCTCTCACTATCCTCTTTAACAGTTAGTTGCACAATATCCCAGGATGTTAATAGTACAATTTAATCCAAAAATCCATTACTGGCATGCCATCTCTTTAAAAGTGTTCACAGTGCTTTCTGGAGAAGGGGAAAGCACCATTAAAAATGGTGATGTTTTGTTGTAAATCCTTAACATTGTTTTTATTTACAATGGATACTTTTTAAAAACTGACTTGAGCCATAGCAAATGCCATCAGAGGACAGCTTCTGAGAGTCAGGTCTTTGGTTCCACAGTGGGTTCCAGGGATCACAATCCCGTCCTCAGGCTTGCACAACAAGTGCTGCACCCAAGAGCCACCTCACTGGCCCAAAGTTTTTAAACATATGTTCATGTGTAAAGTTAATAGACCCCACTGCTTTAAGAAGGATTTTGGTTTTAAGTATTAAAATTATGCTACCTTGTTAAAAATGACTTTAGCAGCCATTGAACATTTTTAAAAGATATATTCACTAATGCAGCAGATTTTCTTCTAGGGATTTATCTAAAGAAAACCACTGTCAAATGTTACCAGGATTACAAAGACACCTGATATAGTATTGTTTGTAATGGTAACCCAATTAAATCTCTGGCGAAATGAAACAGTAACTAGTATGCAATTCTGTGAATGTCTGAGTATGCTTGTGCATGTGAATGTAGGCCCATGGAGGCCAAGAGGTATTAGAGCCACTACACCTGGTACTGCTAACTGACTTTCTGATAATACTACTTCCAAAAATAAAGATGACCATTTCAATTATTTTGCCATTAAATACCTTCAACTAAAATGAGTAATGTTACACCATCTCACAATTCTTCCAGGATAAGTTTTTATAAACAAAACAAAGAGCAGTGTGATTTGGTGTTTTATGAAACATACCTGATCTTCATAACCTTCAATTTTTACTGGTGTAAACTGGTCCAGGTTATACTGTGCAAATGCACTAAAAAAGAAAAAGGACAATTACTTAAAATTGTCATAATGTTTTATAAATAATCACCTGCCAGTTAATCTATACTGTACATGTTGTAGTTGATAAAACTCTAACTCTATTATCTACCTTTTATTAACTATAGTTAAAATACAGATATGGCTGTTTTAAAAAACAAGTAATGATATGCAGCTTTTAACTTGGCAAAATAAGACATGACCAGTAAATATATGGCTTCTTAAATATAAGAACCTGAAAGCAATGATTATAAATATACAATGTAGATATACAATTATTTAAGAAATTAGTAAACAACTAGGTACCGTGATACTCAAGCAGTTCCTATTGCCAAAGATCTTTTAGTTAATATACAAGAGAATGCCAAAAGAGAACATCAAGTAATAGCAAAAAGTAGAAAGTAACATTCTAGAATTACTAGCACATTTTCAAGGAATTACACTATTCAGGCAAAAGAAAAAATAAAACTCAAGAATAATTTCATGAATGTGATATTAAGAAATTAAGTAGGCTTGGTCTTCTAGAAAGTGGGAGATGGTTCTGGGTAGATCACTTAATGGGTTTTATCGAAAATGTATAAGGGCCTACATTCAGATCTCTAGGAACCCAGTAAAAGATAGAACAGTGCATTTCTGTAATCCCAATGCTAGGGGCCAGAAGTAGGCTAACTCCAGGGGTTAACTGGGCAGCAAGCCTAACCAAGAGTGAGTTCAGTTTCAGTGCAACACCCTAACTCAAAACATAAGGTGGAGAGCAAGAGAGACAGGGACCCCATGTCAGTCTCAGGCTTCCTCACATACACACACTTAAATAAATACATGAACACACATACAACATAGAGAAAGGATTGGGAGGGGAGCAGGATAATGGGAAAAAAAGAATGTTTTAATTAGAAAGACCAAGAAGTGGGCCAATGTCACAGGAAGAACCAACCAGCTGCTCATCAGTATTTACTGAGCTGCACTAGATTTTTAAAAATTGTTTTTTATCATTGTGCTTGTATGTGATGATGGTGAGGGGAAGCTTGTCCAGTTGGCTGTATGTGGGGGCCAGAGGACACCTTCATGGAGCTGGTCCTCTTCTTCCCCTGTCCCCTGTACATGGGTTCAGGACACTGAACTCAGGTCGTTAGGTTCACACTGCTGGGTAGCAAGCACTCAGCTTTACCCACTAAGTGGGCAATTACCCACTAAGCCATCTCACCAAACCCTGAGTGGTCTTCAAGACAGAATATGTATTTTGAGAGGCAAAGCAGTTCTAGAAGTGCCTCTAAAGATTAATATGGCAGTAGTATATACAATGAATCATGCAGTGTGATTAGAAACAGAAAAGTGGCAAGACTATGATAAAAGCCCACAGCAGAAACTCAGCTAATAGTGTGACGAGATGGAGTCAAGAAGGCCTCTCCACTCTAAAGAGTGAAGAATGATATACTTACCAGATAACTATGTAATATGTGTATAGCAAAAACCCAATGTATAAAAAATTATATACAGAACAAAATTGTGTTCTATTAAATTGATCCCATTCTATGAGATCTAGAAACTGTCTCCACTTAACAGAATAGCTTTACACTTTATGACTATAACTATTACAATAATAATAAATAAATAAATAAATACAAAGACATCAATATAAAATCAAATCATAACTTCTCAAACATAGCATTTTCAAAATGGATGTACACAGACACAGACATTGCAGACAGGAAGGCAGAGTAGCTACACACTTCTGACTTTTACACCACATGAAGTAATTTTCCTAAGAGTAACTTCAATGTGTTCAGACTGTCAGGAATTTGTGTTTTCAATGCCCACAGAAGGCACATGTTCCATATCTGGTGTGGCTACTGAGGGAGGCTGTGGAAGTCTGAGGAGTGTGGTCTTGCTAGTGGAAGGAGGCCACTGGGACACGGCTTTGAGAGTTATATTCATCTCTGGGTTCTGGTCTTGCTCTTGCTTCCTGATCCTCACAACGGTCTCGGCCACTTGCTCTTGCCACCATTATTTTCTTGCCATTTTTACTAGAACTCTCCAAAACCATGAGCTAAACTAATTATTTTCTCCAATGGTATCAAATAAACATTTAGTTTTGAGAAACTATACAGAGAATATAAGTGATAATATATAGTAAGACAATGACAAACATAAAAGAGAATTTCATTTCACACTTGTCCCTAACTACCCCCGTGATTTCTCAGTCTAATACATATAGTTATACAAACTTTAACTGTATTTCGGAAAATTTTATGTCAAGGATTAGTGCTTCATTATTACCTTTACAACATTTTAGCTATGGAAACATAGAATACTTACTGTGCTGCTCCTTCCCTGAGAAGATTATCATTATTAAGCAATAATCGAACATCTGAAAAACAATAGTTTTATATATTATTTTTCTGTTTGAATACTGAAAGAAATATAGTTTGTTTTAGTTATTAATACCTCCCATACAAGCATGACCAAAATTTCCTAAGGACCAAACTATCTATAAATATGCACCACAGGTCTAGAGAGATGGCTCAGTAGTTATGAGTACTGACTGTTCTTCTAGAGGTCCTGAGTTCAGTTCCCAGCAACCACATGGTGCTCACTGTTGTAGATTTAGTTTATTGCTTGCATTATATGTTATTTGGAATTTCACGAGAATCCCATGTGAGACACTGAAGGTTCCTGCCCCGAGCTGGTTCTGGTTGGTAAATAAAGTTGCTGGCAGCTAATGGCTGGGCAGGAAATCAGAGGCAGAACTTTAGGATTCACAGGCAAGGGGATCAAAGAAGAAGCAGAATTGTCATTGCCAGGAAGAGAAGATGCAGGCTTGAGAGCTATAGAAGACAGAGTATCAATCATGTCAGAGCCAGGGAAAAGCAGCCCTAGGCCACCACTGGGCTAGAGTAGCAAAGATGGAATATAGATTTTAGTAAGTAATAATTCAGATTCAGAAGTATTGGAGGGAAGGCGTTAACAATGTGGAGGTTTGGGTGTGGCCCAACCATTGCGTTGTTTAAGGCACATTAAATGTAAGGGTGTGTGTGTGTCTTTCATTTGAGAATATAGAACAGCAACAGCCCACAACCATCTGTGATGGGATCTGATGCTCTCTTCTGGTGTGTCTGAAGACAGCTACAGTGTACTCATATAAATAAAGAAAAAAAGTGCATCACAGTATTTTTTTTTTTTTTAAATCTGGTCAGGTAACATAAAAGGGAATTTTTAAAAAAGGTCAGTTTAAATAGCTGCTGCAGGCAGATAGATAATCCACAATATCTCCAAAGAACTAAGAATAATCTACACCATAAAAATGGTCTGATAAAATTTCCAGAAAATACTTCGGACTGTGCTTCTTAGTCTGACAACACATTTATTGATTTCAAATGAGTTTGCTCTGTAGAAAACATAACTTAGCTTGTGACCGAGGGGCAAGAACAAGCTTTCTGTCCTTCCACACTTTGCAAGAACAGACAAATATTACCACTTTTACTGAATTTTGGTACTTTTCATGTACTTAAAAATAAATAAAACAAGACAGTTCTTGAGAAAGAATCACTACATCAAGTCTTGGTGTTGCACATCATGTGGCTCAAGAGGGCTCAGGTGTAAAGATACTTGCCGTGGTAGCCTGACAACCTGAGTTAGATCCTCAGAACACATGGTGCCCCCCACCCCCAAATAAAAATAAAGTAAAATAATGTTTTTAAAGGTAGTTTAAAGACTTACCATTAAAAACCTCATTAAATTCTCCAGGAGGGGCGTGGATGATGAATTTTGCTGCTATACGTACCTAAGACAGAAATGAAGACATAAATATCACACTATACACTCTTTGTTAAAATGACCAAAACCCCAATCAACATTATACAAATTTCAAAGTTCTACTGAAAATGATTTTAAAGTAAGTAACATTTCTATACTCAAACACAAGTTTGCTTTTACTCTTTTAATAATTTAATATGCGTACACTATACAGGCTAAATGAAGGTAAAATAACATTAATACAATCAATAATTTAAAACTGTTGACAGGTAAATATTTTCTCATAATTTTACTTCTTTTAAACTAAAGAAATTCATGAAGGCCATTATGTGAGAAAAGATTCAATAAGTAGATATATTGATGACAGCTGATTTACTCAAAACTAGCTACAGTGCATGCAAACTTTCCAAACTATAGAAGACCCTGAACTTCCTGGTTCCAAACACTTAGAATCTTTAATCTAATATAAAACTTTATGAGCAAACCCACTCAAAACTACCAAAAGTACTCTGAAGACTTAACAGGAAAAAAGAAAACAAAAACGAAACTAAGAAAATGTGTGAATGGATACATCATCAAATATGATAAGCACAAGACATATACATATGCAAAAAAGCACACTCAGTCTTTATTAGAATTTTGATAAAGAAATACACTCAGTATTCTTCATTAGAATATTGATACAGAAACCAGGAAATACTATTCCATGCAAAACAGAAAGGCTAAGATAAAAAGATTCATGCAGGCTCATGACAACTGTAGCACTCTACAAGTCTTATAGAAAGCTATGCAGTGTACAATCAACATGCAAAATATTTAGCACTTCTTACAAAGTTAGGCAAATACCCTAATATACAATATCATTCCAAATTATTACACACACATACACACACACACACACACACACACACACACACACACATTTATATTCACACCAAAACTTATTCAGAATTGTTCATACTGGAAATAATTTACAACTCAAACTTCCACTAACAGGCTACTGGACAAATAACTGTGATATAGCTATATAATGCAATTACTTAGCAATAAAAAGGAACTACTGATACATGAAACAATTTGAATTAATTGTAAAGCACTTTACTGGAAAGAAAAGAGAAACTCAAAAGGTTAGTACCCTCTTTAAGACTTTATGCATACAACATTCAGCCATAGTACATATGCCTTTTAACTAATACTGGAATCTTACATCCAATAAACCCATTTTTAGTTAAAGATATTGTTAAATCAAAAGGTTTACCTTTCAAACCCAAACACCTGCCACACACTAGTCTCCAGAGTTCAAAAACATGATACCATATATCCTTAGCCCAGGATAAGAACTAAATTCAAAATCTGAAAAGGGGTTTTCACTAAGTGTGTACTGCCTTTGCACCATCATAAAGGGAAAAAACTGTGAATGGTCCTGTCTCAAGTAGGATAGTTTCTATAGCAAAGGAGACTGGGTAACAGTTGCCAGAAGTTCTGGGATGGGCGGGAAAGGGATTGACTAGAGAAAAACAAGGAAAAGGGAGAAAATGAGTTTGAGGGTGATGGAGCTATACACGCCCAGATTTTCATAGTAATAAGTTCATTACTTTATACATGTGTTAAAAGTCCTAAGGAATATACTGTTATTGTATGCCCATTTTGAAAATAAAACTAGGGCTGGAGAGATGGCTCAGCGGTTATGAGCAGACTGCTCTTCCAAAGGTCCTGAGTTCAAATCCCAGCAACCACAAGGTGGCTCACAGTCATCTGTACAGTTACAGTGTATTCATAGACATAAATAAATAAATCTTTAAAAAAAGAAAAAGAAATTAGGTATCTTCTAAAATGTTTAAGAATACTATTAAGGAGCACATTATATAGGCAGGATGTGTCTGAAACTTCCTTCTAAATATTTATACCCATCAATCAATACTGCTATCAGTTTTGGTCAGAAAAGCTTCATTTTTGTATTCTGGTTTTGCTGTGGGTGTTTTTTACTGCAGAGATTCATAAATGTCCAAAGTACTGAGAGTTACTGTTGAATGCACAGCTCTAAACGGAACTTCTGTTATCATGCCCTCCAAGGCTCAAAGAAGACTGATGAAGGGAGAGAAAGACGTAAGAGCCAGAAGTGGAATGTTGTAGACCACTGTTCTCCAGGCATGCCTGGTCACTATACTTTTGAAGTTCCAAGTAGCTGTGCTACCTGCCAAGAACTACATAAAACTGGGCCCACAAACATTCCATCATAGAGAGAGAAGTTCAGGAGGCCTCAGTCCTCCCTGGGCATCTGAGGGATAGAAATTACTGGTAAAGCTGCTTAGCTTTGTTGGGACCCAATTCATTAAAGTAATAGGGACAACATGCATCCTAAGGAGGTTGGATGGTAATGATCTCTTTCAAAAGGAAGAAGATAGTAGAGGAGAAAGAGTGCATGCATGTACACAAAGAGAGGGAGGGACAGAAGGAGGGAGGGAGGGAGGGAGGGAGAGAGGGAGGGAGGGAGGGAGGGAGGGAGGGAGGGAGGGAGGGAGGGAGGGAATACCAGTCTAAGCTATAGGATCAAAGAATTGGTGCTGACTCTTATCTGTTCTGCTTGTCTGAGACTTAGCTGAAGTGTCTCCTACTAAAGCACCCCTTTCCAAGCAGCACTGCCTAAATCCTTCTCTACTCTATCTCTGTGCCTTGTTCATTCCTCTTTGCCTTACACTCAGAATTGTTTTAAGAGTTGTTTTTATTATGAATTCTTGTACAGTGCAGACCACCTGCTTTGGGGGGCCTCTGGGATCATACTCAGTTCAGTAAATAGTCCATAAATACTGTCTAGTTAGATGGATTGTGTTTCAAAACAATTAATAGAACCTAACATTTATTGAACACCTGAAAGGTATAATGGACAATCATTTCTAAGTTGTCAACTTAGCAACACCTAAGGAATGTCAGTAACTATGTTTGCTGGGGTTTTCTAAGGAAACACAGCCAACAGGATACAGAGAGATATATAAGATATGCATTATGGGAACTGGTTCTTATGGTTATGGAGGCTTAAGTCTTACATTTTAATAACTGGGAATAAAGGGAACCAGATCTTTTGGGGAGAGGAGGAGCATGGAGAGGGCAGTAGGGAAGGGGAATGAATGACAACAAAGTACAGCTGCACAGATGTATAAAGAACTCCTTGGGCAAAAGATCTTTACTAACCCTACATCCGATAGAGGGCTAATATTCAATGTATACAAAGAACTCAAGAAGTTAGTCTCCAGAGAATTAAATAACCCTATTAAAAAATGGGGTACAGAGCTAAACAGGGAATTCTTAACTGAGGAAACTCTAAAGCACCTAAAGAAATGTTCAGCATCCTTAGTTATCAGGGAAATGCAAATCAAAACAACACTGAGATTCCAACTTTACACTAGTCAGAATGGCTAAGATGAAAAACTCAGGGGACAGCAGATCCTGGAAAGGATGTGGGGAAAGAGGAACATTTCTCCATTGTTGGTGGGATTGCAAGCTGGTAAAACCACTCTGGAAATCAGTTTGGTGATACCTCAGAAAATCAGACATAGTTCTACCTGTAGACCCAGCTATACCACTCCTGGGCATATACCCAGAAAGTGCTCCTACATGTAATAAGCACACATGCTCCACTATGTTCATAGCTGCCTTATTTATAATAGCCAGAAGCTGGAAAGAACCCAGATGTCCCTCAACAGAGGAATGGATACAGAAACTGTGGTATATATACACAATGGAGTACTATTCAACTATTAAAAACAATGAATTCATGAAATTCTTAGGCAAATGGATAGAACTAGAAAGTGTCATCCTGAGCGAGGCAACCCAGTCACAAAAGAACACACATGGTATGCAGTCACTAATAAGCGGATGCTAGTTCAAAAGCTCAAAATAAAAAAAGTTACAATTCACCTAGCACAGGAAGCTCAAGAAGAATGAGGACTTAAGTGAGGGTGCTATTGTTCCTCTGAGAAAGGGAACAAAATGCTCACAGGAGCAACAGGGGAGGCAATGTGTGGAGCAGAGTCTGAAGTAAAGGCCACCCAGCCAGTGCCCTACCTGGGGATTCATCCTATAAATAGTCAGCAAACCCCTACACTACCAAAAGGAGCATGCCATGGTTGTCTCCAGAGGGGCCCTGCGAGAGCCTTACAAATTCAGAAGCAGAAACTAGCCTCTATTGGACTGAGCTTGGGGGTCCCCAACGGAGGATCTGGAGGGTGGTCCAGAGGAGCTGAAGGGTATATAGCCCCATGGGAAAAACAATGACTTCAGACACTCAGACACTCCAAGACTCCAAGGGACTGAACCATCAACCAAGGGGTATACATGGTTCCAGCCAAAAATATGGCAAAGGAATGAATGCCTTTTTGGGCATCAGTGGGAGGAGTGGACTTTGGTCAGGTAAAGGCTCAATAGAGGCCACAACAAAGGGAAACAGCTGGGGAGGGGAAGTTGGGGGGAGGTGGGACTGTGTCGGGTAGAGGGGACATATACATGGAGGCAGGGGGTGGGAGGAGGGGTAGGGAATCGTTGGGGAGGGGGGCTTTGGGAGAGGGGAAATTGGGAAAGGTTTTACCATTGGCAATGTAAATGAAGAAGATACTCAATAAAAAAAATGAGGAAAAAAAAAGAACTCCTTGGGAAACCCTACTACTGTATGCTGTGGTGGTCTGAAGCATGCCTCCCACAGGATCGTACACCTCAATACTTGATCCCCATTGGGTGGCAGAGTTTGGGGGGGGGGTTACAGACCTTTAGGAGGTGAGACCTTGTGAAGTACATGACTGTGGACAGGCGTTGAGAACTTATAACCTCACCCTGCTTCCTGAGTGAAAAGCCAGCGCACCTGCTTGTAATGCCCTGTCATGGCGGACTCTGAGCCCTTGTAATCTTAAGACAAAAGAAACTCTTCCTTATTCCTTTAGTCAGTGTTTATCACAGCAACAGGAACTAAAAAATGTAACTGTTTACCTAAAAATAAAGAGAAAGGGGGAGGGAGAGTATACTGTCAAGGCAAAGGCAATGGAGCTAGACAATTACATGCACTTGTTAAGCCCACAGTTCCATCTATTGTGATTATGTAAACTGTCTTAACCACCTCCCCCCAGGTAAAAACTGTTAGAAAGCATTAAAACAAGTCTTAAGTCACGACCATGCTAACAATGGAAAACTGCATGTTAAAAAATAAAATCGAACTATTACCGTATAAGCTTAAGATATAGAAAGGTCAAAATTATATAGAAAGGTATTACTACAAAGTTTATATGTGTGTATGTGTGTAATACAAATTAGTGCTTAAGCTTCAAAATGCTTAGCTGTTTCTAAAGAAAAGGTATAAACCTCAGAATTTGTCAAGTTTTATTTTTTGTGTAAAAGGAAACATGATTTATATTTTTTGTTCTATGGATGGACTGTTATTGCACTATGTGACCAAAAGACAGCAAGAGCCTTCTCTTATATCCAAACTGAACCGCAGAACAAAAACAGTAGCACTTGTGAAATTTCATAAGAACTTTACTTTGTATTTCTAAAGTAACAAAAATGTGTCTGTTACAATAACAAAAAGTACCATCTTGCTAAGATACTGTGGTAGTCACAGTCATGCAAGCAAAACACCCATACAAATAAAAAAGCAAAAAAATTTACTGTATCAGTGAGATAGCTCAGCAAGGAAAGGCCCTGGCTGCCCAACAGTGACTGTTACAGGAGTAACCAATTGTTCCTCAATTCTATTTCAGGGTAACTCCACAGAAGAGAATTCATGACTAGTACTGTAAATCCAACCAAAACCCCATGGCTAAGAAGGTATGAAGTCCTAGTGGATGGATGCTTACACTGTTGTATAGCTAAAGTGACATAACCCCAAACTGCATTTTAAATATATGTTGATACTCCAGCCAGACAAATACTACTCTCAGCCTTAATCAAAGAAGTCTCACTTTGCAGTAAATGGAAACAAATGTAGAGACTCCTGCCTACACAAGATACTGAGAATAAAGGATGGCTGTGGAAGTGGGGAGTCCAATCTAAGAGCTGGAAGATAGGGAGAAGGGCTTAAAATGTTGTCTTCTAAATACAACACAGCCCTGGCAATTATGAACTCAAGCAGCTTCAGATGGAGAAGTGGCTCGAGGGTTCCTACCACCTACTACTGAACGGCTGGAAACAGATTCGGGAAGAGGGAAGCATACTACTCAGTTGTGTCCTCACTGGTGAGCCACCAGGCTATAATAGAAGGTTTTAAACCCAAGGTTATAAAGATGGCTCTAGTTAAACTCTGTGGGACAAGAGACCAAACAAAGAAGCCATGAATACAGGAAATGATATCTGCAAAGAGGAAGAAGAGTTGGCAGCAGCAGGAGGGAAATAAAAACAAGTTGGGGTGGGGACAAGAATGCAATATATACATGTATGGAACTGCACACAACTCAATTTATTGATATAAGCAACAACAACAAAAACTGCTAAGGTTCCAAGCACTTTTCTAAAATCCTCAATAATCTACCTCAGATTTAGCTGGGAATACAAAGAAAACCAGAGGAATATTTTGCCTGTGCACCTCCATATCTGGACACCTTTGAATGGTGCCTTGCAAACAGCAAGCCCTTTGATATTTGATGACGAGTAATACACAAATACAAGTTACCAATGTCCCATACTTGACACTTAGCAGTTACTTTCTGCTGAAAAAAAAAATCTAGAAATACTAATGAACCCTCATTTAATTAGAATGGCCAGATATTATGGTGTGCACATGAACTAGGACCTGGATACTCTCTGAGGGGCTATGGAGAAGTGTCTAGAGCCTCTTCCTCAAGAGCAATCAATGGATTAACCCCTTGATGAATACAGGGTTTTATGGCACTACTGGGAAGTGGAGGTGGGGGCACTAGCTGGAAGACCTCTTAGAAGAGTGTACATGAGGGCTGCATTTTGCCCTAGTCCCTTCTGCATTTCTTTTATTGTGCTTCCCATCTACAATGAGGGAAACGAGAGCCTCTGCCACATGACGGAGCTTTCTAGCGTCTTCATCACCCATGCTGGGGTGGGAGTATTTGGTGCTACAGCTGTCAAAGGGTCACCTATGACAAAGGGTCACTCCTGTAAGCAACGCCAACTATAATAACCAATGAACTAACAGATATAACAACCTACATTTGAGTGCAGCTGATTTGTTGTTCTGTTATCTGAGTTTAATCTGGATTGCATAGACATTTGTTTATGTTCTTCTCAAGAAGTCATGAAACAATGTGTTAGTATAGTTAGTATAATAGTGTTGTATTAGTATTTTTTAAACATTTATTTATATTGTGCGAGTGTGCATGCATGTGTGGTATGTGTGGTGTGTACACATACAACATGAAGCATACGTGGGGTCAAAGGACAACTTTCTATAAGTTAGTTCTTTCCTTCCACTGCGGATTCTGGAAGCCAAGCACTGGCTGAATTGGCAACATGTGCCTTTATCTGCTGAGCCATCTCACCAGCCCTAAGACCAGAATTCTTAAAAACACTATATTACAGACATCTTCCAACCCCATGATAGTTTGCTTGTGTCCTACAGTGTTACAAGAATCGTTTACATCTATGTACTTCAGTGCATTCATTTTCTATACAGCAACACTCCTCACTTATCAGTGACTCTGTTCAAACACCAAGTGACACAACATAAAAAAACTTAGAATCCCATTCAAATTCATGGTATCCACATGCAGTTGGCTTTTTATCAAGATCAACACACTACAGAAGCATTTTTTAAACTCCCATAAACCTAAGTTTAATTAATTAAATTTATTTTTGGTGCTGGCAATTGAACTCAAGGCCTTATTATGACAAGCAAGTATTCTGTTAAAAAGTTCCCAGTCTATAAAGTTCAATTTTTAAAAAGTGAAGTTTGAGATATTTTTCAACTTTTATAAGTTGAAATAAAATAATGTACTTCAGATAATGATTTTGTTATTCTGCTACTTTTGGACCTGAGATTTTTATACTAAAATGTAAAGTTCTATTCTTTATGAAAAATGGCTCCCAAATGTCCTGAAATATTATATAAAAATTTCCCATTGAGTGAAGTCTAAAAAATTCTATTTATATCATAGCCGATATGAAACTCCCGCCTGCAGTAGAAATTGGCTCAACAGAATTCATCCATAAAAATGAATTAGGAATGAGTATTTTCCAAAAGAGCTTATTAGTTAAATACTTTTTGTTAAGGCGCTATTAACTTTACATTATGGTAAACTCCAACAGCTCATGAATTACTTGTATAAATACAAGATTTCTTAAGTCAGTTATGATTATAGGAGGAGAAATATTTTAGCTGCTTATATATAAATTATATTTAGCATTTGAACCGCAAATACTAGTACCCCCAAAAACACCAGGAATTACAACAGACCCAAGTCTACAAACCAATGGCAAAATTTAGGAATGAAAAATTAGACAGCAAGATTTCCATAGAAAAATCTGACATTATATACTCTTCATGACACGGGTTTTCTCTCAATTCTGTATTCTAGGTTATTCATTTATTCACCCACTGAACCATTTTACTAATCACATGCAGTATACTCACAGGTGCTATAGACATGATTTCTGTTTTGGGATTATAATAGAACAGGGAAGAAAAGTAAACCAGAAAGTATTAAACAAAACTGTACTTAATGCCAATAATGCTTTATTACGTTCAAGAGAGATTAAATGAGCCAAATAATCTGAACTAAATCTCAAGAGTAACATTTCTATCTTTTTAAAAAAATGATTTATTTTTATGTTCACTGGTGTTTTGCCTGCATATGTGCCTATGCGTTGTATCCCCTGGAACCAGAGTTATAAAAAGTTGTGAGTTGCCATGTGGGTGCTGGGAATTGAACATAGGTCTACTCATATTTACAATTATAACCTCAAAGTTCAGCAGAAACTAAGGCCAAGAGATAAACTTACTCAAGATGTTAGAAAAGGACCAGAGCATGATCAAACAGAATATATGAGAAGTGTCACAATTATTCAAGGAGAAAGGAATACAAAGCCACTAGTCTGGGATGGCTGCAAGCTCCCCGAGTGTGGGGGTTAGAGAGGTGTATCAGCGCACCAAGCATTAGGCACTAGTATTTTTTTGAGATATAGAAAAGCATAGTTTGAATATAAGCAGCTTGAAGGATCAATCTAGCAACTACACACACACACACACACACACACTCCTTGCCCATAGCAAATGCAACAGAAAGGAAAGAACAGTTCTGACCTAACTGTACTGTTTGAATAGTGAAATTCTGTTACAAACCAATGATCTTGTCAACCCAGGGATTATGAAGTAAATACTAACATGATTATTTCATGATTATTTTTTACAAACAAGAAATTATTTGTCTAAGACATTTTTGATCATGATCATAAAGGTGACAAAATTTTGATCTAAGGTACAGGTGAAGCAGAAAAAAATTAACAAAACAATAGGTCGCTGGATCCTATTACAGATGGTTGTGAGCCACCATGTGGTTGCTGGGAATTGAACTCAGGACCTCTGGAAGAAGAGCCAGTGCTCTTAACCACTGAGCCATCTAGGACTAAGTGACTACAAACAACAATGCAAAGAGAGATGTATAGAAATGGAGAGGGCAGGAGATATATTAGTTGCAAGAAGACTTGACAAGCACATACAAAGTCCAGGCTTTATCCCCAGCATTAAACTCAGCAAGACAGAGTGCATGCTTGCAGCCCCAGCATTAAGGTAGAAATAGGAGGGTCAAAAATTCAAGGTCATCCTCACACCCATGTACAGTTCCAGGCTCCCTAAAGTTGCAGGACCAAAAGCCATAGACGTGTGCTCACTGGAGGGGATGGAGGTCCAGGAAGAAAACTGCTATTGACAACTACTGTCCTCCTTCAGGAGGGTTTGAGAATGAGAATCTTTGAACTCTACATGACAATTTCATACAGTTTCAAATTTACTAAAATGCTTTATTATACAATTCAAATGATTTAAGAAAAAATAAGAAAGAAAAAACTCTTTTTGGCTTGGAGTTAAAATAACTATGTAAAGTTTACAGGGTCATATGATAAATTAATGTCATTCTTTAAGGGACTTCATTCATTGTTTCTTCTTCCTTATTAACACTATGGCCAAAAGAAATTAAGCCATAAAAATCACAGTACATTCAGTCTAGTGTCCTAGATACTTGGGCCTCCCTATATAGCCCTGATGGTTTGGAACTCAGAAGACCGAGTTAAACTGAAAACTTGTTCCTCCTGACCAGCCTCCAGAGTTTTGGGATTACAGGTATGCACTATAACACCCAGCTAAACTCTTTTTATTGTTGCTTTCTATAAACTGGCCTCAGAACTAGAGATCCTCCAGCCCCAGTTTCCTCAGTACTTAGATTACAAATCTACTCTGCCACACCCAGCTATGATTAATTTCTAAAATGCCTCATTTCACAGGGCCAGTAAGAAAATATATAGCAGTAGCACACAATGTTCACATTACTTAAAAATAAATTTCGGTTAAAAATGCTGAAAACACAAGTTTACCAGTTAGCCTAAGTATAAAAAACAAATTTAGAACCTGACACTATAAAGAACCACTGCTGCCTTTTTAAAAACAAACAAATTGAAAACCAACATATAACCCCAGGATAGTCTTATAATCAACTTTAGGGAACATAAAGTCATTAAGTATGCAAGCAAACCTGAAGTCTGACAAACTTAGGTTTAAGTTTCACCTCTGTCATTTCCCTCCTATATAGGCTTTTAAATTTTACTTTTTAATTTACTTACAGGTAAAGGGTAATAAAACTACTTCAAACTTAAGTTAAAAAAGAAAATGAAACATTTTTCTTATGTGATAAGCACATACAAAGTACAGAATTATACATCATAGTACCACCCCTTCTTTAGACCTGCAATCTAAACAAAAACTCAAGTGTAAAAAGTATTTAAAACTTACTCCTGAAAATCACAAGCAAGGAAATAAAATAGAGAAGCATGATTTAAGAACTGTTCTTAAAATATCACAATTAAGCCCATTTCTGGTCCATATGGAACACCTCCTTCTAAAACAGTATAAGTCTACCGGGTAATAAAAGTGACAAAACATTGTTTTCAATTTACTGGTTATTTAAATTCCACTGGAAAATTTAGCCACTGATTTCTTAAACTAGAAAATACTGTTATAAAATCTATATGTGAAACTACTACAGAATAGTTTTACCTATATCACAAAAAGATGCTAAATCTAAACTTAAAATTCCCATTGTTTCCAACGTTATGCCAGCAGGTGAACTTACACACTATTCTAGAAAACTCAGTGTCCTGGGTGTCAAGCATAAGGAATCTTATCATTTCATTTTGAAATTTTCAGGCCTTTCCAACAGCATGACAGGTCTACATTAACTCCCACCCTAAGACTACTTTCCTTACTATCTTACAAGTGAGCTAATAATTATACGAAAGAAAACAAAACATGAAAAAAAACCACTTCAAGAACTCTGAATCTGAAACGTTATTTTTCTTGAAGTGCACTGGTATATTTTCAATAAGCAGTTTAAAACTATTCAATACTACAAATGTAAATACTGTACAGCAACTTTTAGAGACTTAGGGGAGTAATTCTATGAAAGATGGTAAGGTATGCTTGTCCCCATTTTGTTAATTCATCACCATTTCATCAAAGGACACAAACTATAAAGCCAAAACACTTCCAAAACCATAAAAGTGGCCGCCTTCTGAAAAACCAAAGGGAAAGGAAAGAGAACCTTAATTTTGGTGCAGCATAAAAGTAGAAATATCCTTAGTGTTTCTCTAACACTCAACTAGAACTGAGTATGTTTCCCACATGGGTGTACTTCATTTGGAACTTAAAAACTAAGCTAAGATCAGACATTTCCAAAGTGCACCACACTCATATGTCAGTCAAGTCTAAGTTGGAAAAACGTCCCGGTCTTTTCCAAAAAAAATACTCAAAATGTATAAAGTTCCGCTCACACTACTCGCCCCCTAGGCAAGAGGTCTCCTCAGTCGCCAAAGAAAATGGCAAGAGCCTCAGTTCAGTGATCAGATTTCATATCACAAATGTGAGAACTTGAGTCGTGCATTTGGTCCCAATGCTGTCACAGCATTTAACACAGTAAAAGGAGTTGCACCCGCTCGCCCTCTTCAGAGTTGGTCCTATCAGGAAGATGGGATGTCACCAAATCTGCCCCAAGAGGGGGGGGGGGGGGAGCAGCCAAGTTGGGCAGAAAACAACTAAAGGGGGGAGGTGTCTTTGTGAACAATACTGCCTTCCGGAGAA
Source organism: Apodemus sylvaticus (assembly GCF_947179515.1). Classification (NCBI taxonomy): domain Eukaryota; kingdom Metazoa; phylum Chordata; class Mammalia; order Rodentia; family Muridae; genus Apodemus; species Apodemus sylvaticus. Next base: position 41,409,401 of record NC_067473.1, on the reverse strand, counting down.
CATGGGAGCAGCAATTAAAAAAAAAAAGGTAATGACAATATTAATAAAAGAAATAACTGGCGGGGGAGGGGGGAGCAAAGGGGCGGGATGTGGCGACTGCGACCTCCAGAGGGAAGGAAACACCCTGGGGAACCAGGAAGCACTTCGCGTTGGGGAGGAGAAACTGCAGGAAAAAGTGAGGGTCGGCTACGCCGTTTCCCCCTTCCGCCCGCCTCATGGAGAAAGCCCCAGGCCAGGCGGCGCCGCTCCGCCGTCGGCTGCTCCCGAGCCCGGACCCCCAGGGCCGGGTCCTGCCGCCCCCGCTCCCGCCCGCTGCCGCCCGGCTCCGCTTCCTATTTTCGGAGCACACACCCTACAAGGAGCGGAGGGGCCCGGCCTCGGGGAGCCCGGGCAGCACCCCGCTCGGGAAGCGCAGGCGTGCGGCCCACCACCAGAGCCCGCCCGCCCGCGCGCCCGGGGTCAGACTCCAGCCCTCGCGCCCCGGCTCTCGGCCCCGCCCGCCCTGCTCCTCACCGCCGCGGCGCCTACCTTCTCCTCATCGGACAACTGCTCCTCCAGATCCGCCATCTTCCTTCTGGCGACAAACCGTGGCGCTGGTGGCAGCGGCGGCCACCTGACTTCCCCCTTTCCGTGCGGTCTTCCGCGCCGCGCGCCCCCGCCAAGGGAGGGGCCCGCCGCCCAGGCCGCCGCGCACGCGCCCCGGAGCTCCGCCTCCCGGATCCAAGCCACTGCGCACACGCCCGCGAGCTCCGCCTCCTTAGCCTGGGCCGCCGCGCACGCGCCCCGGAGCTCCGCCTCCCTCCCCTGATCGCCGGCCTGAGCGCGACTGTGCGCGTGCGCAGCGCCTCCAAAGTGGGGATTGCTATGGTATCTTCTGTCATCCTGCTCTGGTGCCTTCTCTATTCAACGATGACCATATGGACCCGATTGGCGACGAGTACATTCTGAGCCCATGACTTTGTTCCCACCAAGTTCTGAACGTTGCCAGCTAAAATGTGAAAAGCTGTACCAATTTGAAACATTTTTAAGTATTGGGGATAAAAAATACTGTTTTGATTAAAATAGGCACACACAATCCAGTCCATAACTGAAAGATTACTTTTGATATATTTGTTTATTCATCCGAAAAATATTTATTGATCTTTCATGATAGGAAGTCCTTTGTTCTAGTTCTTAGGAATAAGAAATGGAGAGAAAAAACCCAAACAAACAAAAATCCCAGAGAAACTGCTTAAACTCACCTCTATTAATTAGACATTGAGTTAGGGAAGGCGTTGTACTCCTGGAAGGTAAAGAAAGATGTAAAGTTAGTCTTGGATCTGTACCCTCATGAACTGGCTGTCCAGAATACATACATGTCATCCAGTCGAAATCAATTTCATACAACATAAGGTCAATATCCCATGAAGGATTTGAAACATTCTAAAAGCATTATTTATTGTTTTCAAATTTTATTGGATGTCTCTTATTTTTTTATTTGCTAAGTCTGGCAACTCTACTACTGAAGCTTCAAGAATAAAAAAAAAAATAAGGATGACGTCAAAGCTGACCCAGGAAGCAGCTGGAAATGTTAAAATTGAGTTGCTAGTTTAGTAGGCCTGAGTGGATCAGAAAAATCTGTATTTCTTACGGGCTCCCAGGTTATGAGGGAAACTATACTTTGTTTACGGAGGACTTAGAGTTTAGCTAGTAGTTAAGACTAATAATTAGAAAGTGAGAAGCTACCGTAGGCATTTGGACAGTGTCATGACATGAAGGGAACATGCTCAGTGGTGTCAATCCGACAGCTGTGTGTAAATGACAGGGAAGAGTACCCTAAAGAGCTCAAATGGCTATTTGGGTCCGAGAACACTATCATTAAGTGACTTACTAACGTGTTCGTTTGCAGAGAACAGGAAGAGGAAGCTGACACATGCAGGAACAGAAAGTGTCCAGTGGAGGACAAACCCATGGAGACAGTTCGCAAGCTAATAAAGTACAGTGTCTGGCCAAAACCCTCAGGCGCTACAAATCAATATCAATTTCCTCTTTTATAGTTTCTAAGTCCTTGCTTTATTTATCACTTCCAGCAGTTGTACGTGCTTAAGTATTACTATACCTCCAAACCAAAGCAGCAATTTATCCAATGCTCCATAGCTCACACATAACTAAATACTAGGCATTTTATTCAACATCCCATATTCTTTCCAGTGTTAGAACTTTCTCCCTTTCTCCACAGAATAAAACTTAATGGAGGTGCCTTCTCTCCTATGCCAGCAATCCAGGTCACAGCGCAGGCTTCATCAAAAGTATCTCTGGGCTTCAGGTTTTCCCCACCAATGTTGTTCCTGTTTACTTAGCATTTTGTGTCTCACGCGGTGGGTACTCGCTAAACGTCGCATAGCTAACTTACTGGCAGCACTCCTCTTTAGAAGCCTCACTGAAAATCTTGTAATGTTTGCAACAATCTAAGTCAGAGTATGTTTCTAGCAGTGGATTTGGCGATATTTTACATATGGTTCCTGTAGCAATTCAAAGAGCAGTTAATTACCTATAATGTCGAATAGTGCCCATAGTAATCTCTTAACACTACCTTCTTGATACAGCTCAGGGGAATTGCAGAATTTAAGTGACACGTATTTGGAAGAAATTTCAGTAGGTATAAATAAGAACTGATTGCTACATGTCTGCGTGAAGAAACATGCTAGTATCCTTGCCTCTTGCTTCATAATCAAGAGATAATCAAAAGTTTCCTTACACAGTTCTACCAACATGAGAATTTCCACCCTCTTTCTCTCTTTTTAAAATAACTTTTAGTTATTCCTTGAGCATATTAGAGAATATATTTTAGTCTTATTCATTCTCTTCCCCCAACTCCTCTTAAATCCTCCTATGAATTTTCCCCATGATTTTCCTGTTTAATTTCTAAACTCACCTCTCTTTTACTTTTTAGTGGTTTTGTCATGGCTTTTCAAAACCTTCCTAGACTTCTCTTTTTAAGATTGTTTTTTTAAAGGATGTTTTTTAATGTGCATTTCCTGCATGTATGTCTGTGTGAGGGTGCCAGATCTCCTAGAACTGGGGTTTCAGATGGTTTTGAGTGACCATGTGGGTGCTGGGAATTGAACCTGGGTCCTCTGGAAGAGCAGCCAGTGTTCTTAACCACTGAGCCATCTCTCCAGAACTGCTTTCAATTTCCCTTTCAACTTCCCATAGATATGCTCAAACCCTGTATCTATATTTCAAATTTATCATAAAGGTTGGGGAGATGGCTCAGCAGGTAAAGGTGTTTGCAAACAAGCCTGAAGATCTGAATTTGGTCACACATCGCCAGAACCCAAATGAGTGAACCAACTTCTCTAAGTTACCTTCCAACACACACACACACACACACACACACACACACACACACACACACACACATATTGGGCCATGAACCTCCCACCAAACAAATTTAAAACTTACTGTGAACAGAGGTTACTTACTTTCGTAGACAGAAAATCTTGGGTTCCATCATTGGGTAACAGTTTCCTTGAAAATTGATATCCTTTGTCCTGAGTCTAGTTTAGTTAACTAGTGGGTTGAATAGGGTTTACAGGGGTATGGTTGAAAGGTCACTCACAGGAGTATGGCAGCTGCACTGGGGCGGGGGAAGCCATACCCGCATGGGTAATGACTCAGAGTAGCACACTGAGAGATGTGTGTGTCATCTGTAGACAGTGAGCCTTCTTTCTCTCGTGTATCCTGCAAGACAAAGCTCTGTGGGTTTTGTTTATTTCTTGAGCCTTGTAAATTTCATTACTTCCTGACTTCCTATGACTCCTGGGGAGGAGTGTTTTGATTCTGAGACTGCAGCTACATAACAGAAACCCTCATTGAATCTCAAAATGATTTTTTCTCCTAGACTCCTGTGTGAAGTTTTCTGTTGAATTTTTTTGTCGTATATATCCTAATGTAAGGACATTCATATTTTATGCTTGTTAACATCTAGGTTCTGATCTTTTTCAGCTTCAGTTTAGCCATGAGAAATTTACTCTGACTGTTCGCATTTCTTTTCATTTGTGATTGGGGAAATTACTGGTGCCCTCCCTTACAGGGGTGTCCTGTGGGTTTATCGAGATCACAGGCAGTGTGCTTAGCATCGGGACCAGGCATTAATACAAGCCTTAATGATGTTAGTTATTGTCATCATAATCCCATTCTGCTCTCCAAGGCCATGGCCCGCGTCTTTATTAGCTTCTGGCATATCTAGCGTGTGGCACTGAAGCACTTGAAGAGAAGTTTTGTTGGAATGCATAGCCAGTGATTCATTTCACGTACCTGAACAGGAATTTTTAAATTGTGCTAGCTGTCAAATGATGGCTTCAAGTGTCCTAAAAAGTAGTTTGGGGATTCCAGAACAAGGCAGCAAACAATTTTCCTAGAGAATCCCAAGTTACTCAGCTGCCACTTAACTAACTCTGAAATTGATTTTTTTGCTCTTTAATTCCCCTGCCACTGTAAATTTAAGTCTTCAGTGTAGTTATAGGTTCCAAACGAAGCACAGAGGACAAGCCCAAATGGGATCTTTTAGGGCAAATAAAGAAAGTATTAAAATGTATGTTTTCACTTATTACTTGAATTACTAATATACAATATTTCAGGTATAAAAAAAACCCCAAATCGTAGTTTACTCCTTCCATATCCCTTTCCCTCTTTTCTTCCCAGAAATAGCCACTAACCTAAGTTGCATGCTTATCATTCCTACACATTCTTATTTCTTTGCTTTCTGTTTTTTTCTCTGATATCCATATAATGGAGTCTTATAAAACACATTTATACAATGAATTATTATCATTTTCATACAGTTTTATAAACACCATGGGTAGAGGACATTCGACCAATCACTGATAAAACATAAAACAAACAAGATAAAACTAAAACATTAAAACCACCCACCTTTACCTCCATGGCAATGTAACTTTTGAGGCATGAGTGAACTCTTGCTGGATTTTTTTTTAACCTGGAGCGATGACGCAACACAGTACATATGAACACCAATCCGAAATTAAAAGATAGATCAAATTTCTTTAAGGGTGTATTGGTAAAGAATCATTAATAACAACAATTTTTTTCTTGGGTGTCTGTGCTGTGGGTATGGAGAGAAGGGTAATGTATATGAATTGCTCTGCTGGCAAATGCATAGGGAAGCCAAAGTTTGATGGGATGTCTCCAGTTGCTTCTCTGCCTTAGTTTAGTTAGGGACGCACTGAACCTGGAGCTGACCAAGAAACTGCAGATCTACTGTCTCCACAATCTAGCACTAGGATCATAGTCATCGCTAGTTTTTTGTTTTGTTTTGTTTTGTTTTGTTTTGTTTTGGTTTGTTTTGGTTTGGTTTAGTTTTTGGTTTGTTGGTTTGTTTGGTTGTTTTTTTTGTTTGGTTTTTTTTTTGTTGTTTTTTTTTTTTTGTTTTTTTTTTTTGGCTTTTTGTTTGAACATGATTTGGGAATCGAAATTCAGATCTTCATGCTTGTACACCAACCACTTAACCCCCTGAGCCATCTCTCCAGCCTGGGATCCGAAACTTAAAAAGCTTTTGCTTGGACTCATTAGTATCAACATAGCAAAAAACCAAAATTGTCCTTTGTCTCACCACAAAGCCACGCCTATCGTCAAGAGGACCAGTCCGAGGAATTGCAGCAACATCTGCCAAAATTCCTTCCTCTTGATTCTTTGGGAGTACCACAGTGACTCAAGTAAACTGAAAAATGTTTCCGTGGCTGGCATTCTCTTTACAAGGGACCTTAATCTCCACTGAAGCTGCTCTCTCTCTTGGGATGGCTCCCACCGTAGATCAGATGCTTTCCTAAAATGTAGGCTTTGTGCTCCGGTCATTTCATCCACTGCACGTTTTGATCCGTGTTGGGTGGGTGCTGAGTTATTCACACATATTGCTGAGGGCTATAGGGTGGAGCATTGAGTCTTGTAACCTTTTCTTTTGAGAGTTGCTTTTGATGGGCAACAGCTTTGAAGGAAGCTCTAAATGCTATCAGTAGATAACCTCAGAACACATTTTATGATTTCCATACTTCAGGGATTTCCTCCTTTACCTCATGGTATCTCTGGGTTAGTTCTTCACCAATAGCAGTCTACTGTAAAGCTAGGCAAAAGAAGATTTAAACTTGCAAATTCAACTGTTAAAATGTATTTCTTTGTCTACTACATTACATGGATAATGACTGAAATGTAAACTTAAGCTATATCACAATGCAAATATATAATAATATCCACGTTTATTAATTTTATTTATATAATTCCTTTTTATTTTGAGCTTTCAAAGCAATAGGTTTCCTTATGTTATTTTCATATCTTCTTAGTTTAGACTGATTCTCACTCCCTTTTAAGCCTTATTCTTAATCAGAGAGAAAATATAAAGATATGTTCATGTCATGATTTCCCTGATATTTTGTTCCAATGTCTTTTAGGTGAGCTGACTTATTTTTGGAAATGGTTTATTAAATCAGCATACAAAGTGATGGGTTTTGCTATGGCATTTCATACATGTATGTCGCTTTGTTCCTATTTATCTCTCTCTCATTGTCTTACCCTATCTATCCTTTAAAAAATATTCCTACCTTTTAAGAAATGTGGTGTTCTTTGACAACTTCACCTATGCATATATTTGAACTGTCCCCACCTGATTAGCCTTCCCTATCCCCCTCTGACTCCCACCAAACCTCTTTAACAAGTGAACTCCTATTTCCATTTTGGTGTTTGTTGTTTTGTGACCATTGAGTTTAACAATGGTTACCTACATAAGCATCAATGAGGGTTTTTTTTCACCAGATCACAGTCAACTTGTCTGTTTGGTTGTGAGCCTTAGCCTTTAAAGGCTGAGTCATCTCTCCCGCCCATACCCAGAACATGAAGTAGGGTGGACTCCCATTGTCTCAGTAACCAATAATCTCTAGTAACTCCACAGGGAAGGTGGAACCTTATGAACCTCTCCCAGTTCCATGATAGAGTGTTGATGGTTCCAAGCTTGTGAATGTTTTGTACACATGACAACAGCCTTAACATTCACATGCCATCACTTGCATATTTTCTTTGGGAATATGTCTTTTAATACTGTTTGTCCACTTTTCATCTGGCCTGCATTCTTATTGGTTTAATTTGAGGTCTAATTTTTAAACTCTAATTCTAGCAATTCTTTGTTTCCTGATGTGATTCTATGACTATAATTCATAGATGGTGATTCTCCTGATTAAACAAGCCATTGCAAGGCATGCTTTAGTCAAGTTTCTCCTGTCTCTGACCATCAATTCCTTGACACTAGGGAGAATGCGTAGGTTTTACTTTCAATTCTCTCATACAGATAATAATGAGAGTGAAAGAAAGAGGGGGAAACTTGCATATTCATGTACTTTAAGACATGTATCACTTATGATATTCCAATCTCCTATGTACACAAAATGCTAAATGTATATATGTTAATTGTAGTGAAAAAATCTGAAAGTTTTGAAGTGCGTGGGATTGACCACAATAAACGTCTAATATAAAGGCTCCACAGAATTGAATTATCTTGCAGTTGTGTGTATAATGGGAGCTGTTATGGAAAGCAAGGCATGCTATTTTGTAGCTCAGATTTGTATGCTAAGCAAGCAGCGAGCTCTAGCAGATCTGAGAGGGGAAACAAAAGACTGATGTTCAAGTCGCAGAGGCAGCTACATTTCATAAAAGTGATCCCTCATTTGCCTGCGCTCATTTTTCCATGTAAAGTCCTAGTGTCAGCTAAACAGGGAGTTTTGGGGAAACAGGGATTCTGTGCCTTTAGAAACCACATGCATATTTTTATTGCAAATTCAGACCTGTTTTCACCATTATCTGGAGCCCACCGGGCGATGGGAAAGGCCTTCTGAAGCTTTTTCATCTGGTTTGGAGAGGGGTAGCAAGGGGGGAAAATGAGGGAAAGTGTTTTGTTTCCCTCCCTGCTCTGGAGCTCACAGAAAAGGGAAACTGGAGTTCCCCGACTGAGCAAGCAGAAACACAGGCGAGACTTAGGACGCCAGAAAGGCCCTGCACCAGTTTAGACAGAATTTTGAGCATCCAGAAATCTTTAAACCTAATTCACGCACCTCCTAGGGACCTACAAATTCATCCCCAAATAGAGTGAGGGGTGTTGAGACTTATATCCAAGATGCAGAATGAAGATGGTAAGATGGTCAGAACATGATAACTAAAATGAGAGAGTTTGCTTGAGCATCTGAGAGAGATTATTTATAGCCCCAGTCATATTTTGGCTTAGTTTTGAAAAGAGTTTTCTCTGGAGATGGATGTAGCTCAGTGGAAGGGAGTGTACTTGGCAGGCATGAAGTCCTGCCTTCAACGTCAGAAGTCTATAGGGACTGAGACAGGAAGACACAGTTTTGGGAGGCTAGAGAAACAAAGCCTTTCTGGAGACTACTATCACTAGTTGAGTAGTAGAGTTGAGTAGAGTTGAGGCCTGACAAGTAATTGAACCAGCCAATTGATTGATGGGGCCCAGGACATGAAGATGGAAAGAAATGTAAAGGAAAGAAATAGTCAGATTCTGACTTATAACTGAATAACATTAAATTTGCTATGCTATTTTCCCTTCATAGCTTCCTGTGTAAATGACAAGGTGAATAGTTGCAGAACAGAGGTCCTGTAGGGCATAAGTGGGTTACATGTACAAGGTCAGCATCCGGAAGCTGATGCAAAGGAGTTGTGTTGAGTTGAGGCTGGCCTGGACTACATAGGAAGTACCAGGGCTTGATCATAAGATCCTGTCTCAAAACAACCATAGAGGGTTACATTTTGGAGAAATGAGCACAGTTTGGTTTACATACCAAAACATACAATGTCATATATGACTGTTTGCAGCAACATTCAGTACTCTTTTCATATGTCCAGTTTTGCTTCACTTTGTGAATGGAAGTTACTGGAAAGAACCCCATCTTCCACTGAACCTCCTGTTTAATTTCATTGATTGTGGAGAAGTTGTAATGTTACAAATCCTGACCCTAAATACAACTCCAGCTATCAGTAGACCATTTAGTAGCCATTTTTTTGCCTATCTTTGTATCTGACTAATCTTTGTGACCATTAGAATCCTTCCTTCGGAATATACAAATAGAACATCAGGGAAGTGCAGGTTGAAACCACAAGTTAGGCTATACAGATTGTGGGATGTCCATCACAGCAAGTGAACATCCTTAGACATCAGGGAAAAGCAAGTCAAAAGCACAAGGTGCTTTCCACAGCTTGTAAGATGTCCATCACACAAAGGACAGAAACATCAAACAACAGAGATACTGAGGTTTTTAGACTGCTTGTGGGGATGTAAAAACAGGGCAGGCTCTTTCAAGCATCTGGCTTAAGTTAGGACTCAGCAATCTATTCTAATATTTCTACCAAAGAATGATGAAATTTACACAGGAATATTTATTCATGAATATTCATAGAAGAATTATTAATAGTAGCCAGAATTTGAAAAAATCCAAATGGCCTTCAAGTGATAAATGAATTAACAATTAGGGTATACCTAATTTAAAAAATAAAGCAAGCAAAGGTATATATATATCCTAAACACTGAAAACCAAAAAGCCAATGGAAAACTATTTTTTAAATAAAATTCGGTGTTTTAAGTATATTTTAATATTTAAAATTTTAAATATGTTTTAAATATAAAACTTTTCTTTATTTTGCTCTTTAAATCTTGACTTTCACGAAAATTACTTTTTTTCTTTTTTATTCACTATATTAGTTTTATTTCTAAAACTATGCTACAAATGCAGAAAATGAACTTGGATACATTTTTTCACAAGTATGAAAGTGGCATGGAGAACTCATCACCAAGAATAGAAAGAATGATTTCTTTTCTTCTTCTTCTTCTTCTTCTTCTTCTTCTTCTTCTTCTTCTTCTTCTTCTTCTTCTTCTTCTTTTGAAAAACTTATGTGTTTCTTTAGAGTCAATGAACATCAGTGTCTTCAATGTTGGAAAACTAAGTTTAAATAATTTGTGAGAGATTGCACAATATGCTCGGGTGTACCTCACACAATACTAGTGGGAGACTTCAACACTTCAACACCCCATCATGGAAACACAAACCAGAGACACATTGAAACTAACAGAAGTTATAGACCAAGTGGACTTTACAGATATCTATAGAACATTTCATCTTAAATCAAAAGAATATACCTTATTCTCAGCACCTCATGGTACCTTCTCTAAAATTGACCATATAACCAGTCACAAAACAGACCTCAAGAAGAAGATTGAGATAATTCCATGCCTCCTATCAGATCACCACAGACTAAGGCTGTTCTTCAATAGCAACCAAAACAATAGAAAGCCCACATACACATGGTAGGAGAACAATGCCATACTCAATGATGACTTGGTCAGGAATAGATAAGGAAAGAAATTAAAGACTTTTTAGATTATAATGAAAATGAAGGTACTACATACCCAAACTTATGGGACACACAATGTAAGCAGTGCTAAGAGGAAAACTCACAGCTCTGAGTGCCTCCAAAAAGAAACTGGAGAGAGCATACACTAGCAGCTTGACAGCACACCTGAAAGCTCTAGAATGAAAAGAAGCAAATACACCCAAGAGAAATAGATGGCAGGAAATCATCAAACTCAGGGCTGAGAAGGAACAGTAAAGAATGCTTCAAAACCTTTAACTGGGATACAGAAGAAAGGTCTCCTATCAGGACTTTTAATCTAAGGCCAGTGAACTGACTGTTTTCTTCCTGTTTGTTGCTGTTGTTTGTTGCATTCTTTTGTTGAGATAGGATCTCTCTGTGTAGTCTAGGCTGACTTCAAACTCCATTCCTTTCCCTCAACATTCTGAGTGCTAAAATTACAAACTTGTGTCATCATACCCAGCCACAGTCAAATCTTTTGGTTTAATTTGTCATTTTATTGATCAATTTATCATTTAATCAATCTTATCTATACTGAAGTGACTTTTTTAAGGTCTTAATTTTAATTAGTTTATTTATTTACTTACTTACATATTCATGTGGTGCTGGAGATTGAACCCAAAACCTGGTATATGCTAGGCAAATGCTCTACCACAGAGTTACAACCACATTACCTGAATGCACACTTTATTTCTCAAGGGCATAAACTGTGCCTATTATATGTTTGGCAGAGTTGATAGCTCAGTAACAGATAGCTACTATAAATATGCATCAACTTTCAGGAAGCAGCGTCAAAATGAATGAGAATCCAAAGACAAAGTTTTAATTCTGCCTCTCCACCAATGTATTCATTGGTCTGTGTCTTAGTTAGGGTTTTACTGCTGTGAGCAGATACCATGACCAAGGCAACTCTTAAAAGGACAACATTTAATTGGGTTTGGTTTACAGGTTCAGAGGTTCAGTCCATTGTTATCAAGGTAGGAGCAGGGCAAGCCGGGCAAGTCCAGGCAGGTGTGATACAGGAGCTGAGAGTTCTACTTCTTTATCTGGAGGCATCTAGGAAAATACTAACTTCCAAACAACTAGGACAAGGTTCTTAAAGCTCACACCCACAGTGATACACCTACTCCAACAAGGCTGTACTTCCTAATAGTGCCACTCCTTGGGCCAAGCATATACAAACCATCACATTCCACTCCCTGGTCCCATAGACTTGCTCAAACACATGAGTCTATGGGGGACATACCTATGCCTAGCATAATAAAAAAATACATTTAGTCCAACTTCTAAGTCCCCCATAGTCTATAGCAGTCTAAACAATGTTAAAAGTCCAAAATTCAATGTCTCTTTTTAGATTCATCCAATCACTTAACTGCAATCTCCCGAAACAAGAGAGGAAACCAGCTAGGCAAACTCCAAACTCTGTATCTCCATGTCTGATGTCAAAGCTGTCTTCAGATCTCCAAATCCTTTTTCATTTTTGTTGATGACAACAAACTTCTTTCTCCCAGGCTCATTCCATTCCTTGTTAGCAGCTTTCTTCAGCAGACAGCCCACGGCTCTGACATCTTAAACATCTTGGGGTCTCCAAGGCAACTTCAATATTACAGCTTCTTGTTTCAGTGTCTGGGATCCACACACGGATCTTCTGGGCTCCTCTAAAGGGCTGAGACCACTTCTCCAGCTCTGCCCTCTGTAACGCTCTAAGCTCAGATTGATCCATTCTACTACCACTGCTGTTCTTGGTGTCCATCTCATAGTACTGGCATCTCCAGTACATTGGGGTATTCTGCTGCAACTAGGCTTCACCAATTACCTCTTATAGTCTCTCTTCAAAATGCCAAGCTTCAAATCCTTTGCATGACCGCAACTGAGACTGCACCTTCACCAATGACCTTCCATGGCCTTTCACAGTTCCAAGCTTTAGCTCCTCTTCATGATCCCTCGATGCCTTCAAAACCAGCACCAGTTGGGTGACTCTTACACACTACCAAGTACAACTGCAGCATGAGGTATCTGGGGAACACAGCTTTCTTGTGTTTTTATTTTTTCCCAGAAGATATCACCTCAGTGATGCTGGTTTCTTCTTAATCACCACTAATTTCTTAGTTCCAGTTAACCAGCATCAATTGTCCCAGGAGTCTTCTTTTCTTCTTGACGATGAATCCAGCAACACACGGCGGAAGCTGCCAAAGTTCTGCTGTATGCTGGGGCTGGAACATGCTCCCTTGTTCTATTATATCATCACCAGCTTTCTGTTTTCTAATTCCTGCACACTGTGTAGCTTGGCTGACCTGGAACTTGCTCTGTAGATTGACCTTGAACTCAGCGATCTGCATGACTCAGCCTCCGGGGAATAAAGGCTTGTACTGTCGTGCCTGCCTCTAAATTTTTCTGGGTGGGATCTTGCCTCAAGGTTACCACTCCCTTAATTCAATTTAATATCTTTGAACATAGGCTTCAGCTCCATTTCACTTCCTGGTGCCCCTTTAATGCTCTAACCGTGTATTTTATATTTTTCCTTCCTAAGCCTGCTGTGCGTATTCAAAACACTCTTGTGAAGAGTGAAGTCTATGATGGGTGTTCCTTTGTCAATGCAATTAATCTGAGTCTCTTCACCTTAGCCTCAGGCACATTCTTCAAACAAAAGCAAAAAGCAGCAATTTCTTCACCAAAATACTACAAAGACAGTCTCTAGGCTACAAGCTGAAGTTCTTCTCCACTAAAACCTCATGGTCCAGGTCTGCACACTTCAAATCAGCAACAAAATCTTCCAAATTCCTATTAGGATGTCTCATTAAGCCCCACTTTAAACATTCCATGGCTTTCCAAATCCACATTCTTCCAAACAAAAGCATGGTTAGGCCTATCACAGCAATACCCTACTCCTGGTACCCTTTTCTGTGTTAGTTGGGATTTTACTGTTGTGAACAGACACCATGATCAAGGCAACTATTTTTTTTTTAAAGATTTATTTATTTTATGTGAGTACACTGTTGCTGTCTTCAGATACACCAGAAGAAGTCATTTGATTCCATTACAGATGGTTGTGAGTCACCATGTGGTTGCTGGGAATTGAACTCAGGACCTCTGGAAGAGATGTCAGTGCTCTTAACCACTGAACCATCTCTACAGAGCCCCCAAGGCAATTCTTATAAGGACAACATTTAATTGGATCTGGCTTATAGGTCCAGAGGTTGAGTCTATTATCATCAAGGTGGGAGTATGGAAGCATCCAGGCAGATGTGGACATGGGGGAGCTGAGAGTTCTACATCTTCATCTGTAGACTACTAGAAAAATACTGACTTCCAGGAAGCAAGGACAAGGGTATTAAAGCCCATGCCCATTCCAACAAGGCTACACTTCCTAATAGTGCCACTCCCTGAGCCAAACATATATAAACCATCACAATCTGTAATTATCTGGGTTTTATTGCTATAAAACTTCTTGAAACTGTTGCCATATTGGAATATAGTATTTGTTACCCCCTGAATTTGTCTTTCCAGGCTCTGGTCACTCTATGTGACTCCAAAGCAAATTAACTCTTAACTTCTTTGAAGTGTAAGTTGTATTTTTTGCATCAACACCATCTACCAAGCACAAGTCTCTTGGACAAGTCTCTTCCTTCCTCCAAATACATGTCCCCATTTAGCATTCCCTAAGGAATAGTAGCTGTTCGAGGCCCGAGACTTCTAGATGCCACTGAGATTTATATGTGTGTGTGGGACCTTGTTTAAAACAGAATCCTTTGGTGCTTGGTGGGAGCAAGCACTTGGAGTCTGAAGCTCTCCATATGATCCCAATATGCCTTAGCACCGTTATTATCAACAGTAAACCTCAAAAGATCAAGCAAATCATTGGCAGCAGGAGATAGTATCACTACTCTAGGAATAAAGGAGTCATTGATCAAATAAGACAGACATGATCTCAGAGTCTCTAGCAGTTCACTAGTAACCCTGGGGTATGGAAGATGCTTATGTGTACTGAAGTGAATATATTTTCTCTAACAGCAAAACTATTTTCTTTTTTCTTTTTTACTAAGTGTTTAACAGAATCATTTGCGATAGGAAAATGCTTTTCTTAAATTTCCCTAAAAGCATTGTTTTCTAAAAATGGTAGCATGAGAAGCATTAACCTAGAAAAGAGATATATCCATTTACGTACTGTGAAAATATACTCACATTGATTTATGTAGATTCTATTTTATGTAATGGCTATGCAAGATACATCTTCACTAAAAAGTTCCTAGAGGAGGCTTCCAGTCTTCCTTGCAGGTAAAGGCGGGTCAGCCCCATAGCTGGTTCTGAACCCTATCTCTACCCTATCTCTTCCCCTCTATCTCAAACTTCTGTGGTGTCTTTTAATTTTATAGCACTAGAATGAGTGTAACTATATTTCTAGCTGGTTCTACACACATTTCTACATGGATGGCCTAGGCTTCATTTCAGAAAAGAAAACACAATTCCTCTTTCCTTTCAGATTCTCAGTGTGTGTGTGTGTGTGTGTTGTTCTGTTTTGTGTTTTTCTTGACTTTCCTATGGAGTTGATGACTGCTACAGTCTTGATGTTTTTTGTTTGTTTTTGTTTTTTTAAATCAGAGATTCCAACTCTCTCAACAAACACAATTTTTGTTCCCTTCTTTTGAGACATAGTCTTACTTTATAGCTCAGGCAAGCCTGAAGTCACCATGTAGCCCAGGCTCCCAGCATTCCTCTCGCTTCAGCCACCCAAGTGCACTGATTACCACTGCAGTCCGCAGTGCCTGGCTCTGTGTGTACTGTCAATGTCCAGGCTTACCCCTCCTTTTGTGTGGTTGATCTCTGCTCATCAGTGGAATTTCTTCTTCATGGAGTCTCCCTTCCCCATATTACCTTTCTTTTCTGTCAGGTTGTAAAGAATCTATTGTTTTGTCAGGCAGTGAAGGCACATTCCATTAATTCCAGCATTCAGGAGGAAGATTAGGTAGATGTATGAGATCTAGGCCAGTCTGGTTGACAGAGGGAGTTCCCGGACAACCAGTCACACAGAGAAACCATGTCTTGACTCCCTCGTCCCTCAAAAAACAAAACAAAGCAAACAAAAAAAATAAAACAACCAAAGCCAAAACCAAACCAAACCAAACCAAACCAAACCAAACCAAACCAAACCAAACCAAAACAACCCCCCCTCCCCCCAGTTTCCTTGTGATGCATTGGACTAAGAGAGAAAGATGTTTCCTAGGCTCTACTTACTGCTAACAAGTCTCATTCACTAAACAAACTTCTCCTTACCTTCCCCATACTGCACTCTGTGATCATGTTAGAGCTGACACACTTTGTGACGTTGTTAGTGTTCTTCCATTTCTCTCCCATGCCTTTTAGGTCTCTAACGAAGCCTTCTTAACCAGTCATTCTCCAGATTTAGTGCATGTTAGGCTCTCCAGGAGCTTGATCTACTCTCAGAGTCTTTGATTCTGGCTGGGTAAAGAATTTGAAATTTTAACAATTCAGATACAACTTCTGCTGCTGGATGGGGTGGCCCCCTGCTGCCCTGAATGCTCTAGCTTTGTGGTTGCTGCAATACTACACACTTCAGACTTTCTGGTATGAAGATGTCCATTTGTGGGCGTGTACTAATGGCTCGAAGCTACACTATTTTCTGATATGTATCTTCCCGCCCTCTTGTGTGTGTGTGTGTGTGTGTATGTGTGTGCATTCATGTTTGAATGCCTGAAGTTTGATGCTGAGCATCTTCTCTGATTGCTTTCTATCTTGTTCTTCCAGGTGGGGTCTCTCAGTTGAGCTCAGAGCTTACACAAGCTTACATAAGAGTTCCTATGTCTCTTCCTTGACGTGGCAGGAATTAAGAATGGGCTACCATGCCCACTAGCATTTATGTGGCCTCAGGGACCTGAGCTTTGAACCTTATATCTGTGCACCTAGCACTTTAAGCAGTAAGCTGTCTCTCCAGGCAGAGTCATCCTTTTACATTCCCAGTATAACTGGAGTGAAGGTTGAATAACAAAAGACTAATTAACCATCTTCCATCCAAATCACTAAAAAGGGATATCTATGGCCATAAGTAAGCTTATTTTCAAACATTTAATGCCTGAAGCATTCACTGTGTTCTCTTGTCTCTGCCTTCTCTCAATAGTAAAATGTGAAATTCATCTATCCTGTGTATAGCCTTTATTGTTATGCAATATTATTCTAATACAATAAATATAATCATCCTACTATTGAGAGTCACATATATTGTTTCTACCACTACACACACACACACACACACACCCACACACACACTGCTAATGTCTTCACTCAGTCCATGGATGGATTTTTTTACTTTGCAGACAGTATCCTTTTATAATTAGAAGATATTAATTTTAATTAAGACCAAGTTGCCTACCACTCTTCTCCTTCATCTTCCCTCCTCCTACGTGGTTTCAATGAGCTTTAGTGATTCTTCAGATTCGAAAGTTTTGCCAACAACATTCTCTTCTCAGATTTTCTCTGTTTCTTAATCATTGCAAGCATTTCTGTCTTCTCTTCTCAAGCATCTGGGAAGCCACCGAGCAAAAATAGTTTCTGGGAGTGCTTATTTTTGATTCTTCCTGTTTCTAGGAAAGATTCAATTCTAGTCTCTGGAAAGAGCAGTACCCTAGTCAGTTTGGGTTTCTATAACATAGACTAGATTGCTCATAAACAATAAAAAAACTATCCTTTATCAGTCTGGATGCTGAAACTTTCTAGATCAAGGTTCAGGCAAGTGTCTAGCAAAGGTTTCATATTAAGGTTTCCACCTTACTGGTGGAAGGGGTAAGCTAGCTCTCTGTTGGTGGTGGTGGGTTATTTTTTTTTTGTTGTTGTTGTTTTGTTTTGTTTTGTTTTAATAAAGGACCTGATAATGAGGGTTCCTCCTCCATTACTATTTTTAATTAGATATTTTCTTTATTTACATTTCAAAGTTATCTCCTTTCCTGGTTTCCCCTCCAAAACCCCCCTAACCTATTCCGCCCCCCACACCAACCCATCCACTCCCACTTCCCTGTCTTGGCATTCCCCTATACTGAAACATCGAGGCTTCTCAGGACCAAGGGCCTCTCCTTCCTTTGATGCCTGATAAGGCCATCCTCTGCTATATATGCAGCTGGAACCACGGGTCCCTCCATGTGTACTCTTTGGTTGGTGGTTACCTCCATTACTTAATCTCATTTTAAATCCATTCAATATCTAAACACCATTACCTTAGGTGTTAGGATTTCAGCATATGAATTTGCAGATGGAATATAAAAACACTGTACAAAACACTTTTAGTATACCCCCTCTTCTTTATATCCCTCATCTGTCTTTTCTTCCATACTACCATTCCTTTGAATTGACTAATGCTGCCCCCTATACTATGGACAGTAGAAACCAATAATTGTACTATTCATTCTCTTTCTACTCCCAACCTTCTGCAGCTATTAGGAAGAAGACATCAGGGTCCACCCATGGCATTTTATTTTATGTTGCTAGCTGATTAAACCACAGGTTGGAAGAATCATATGCCCATAGATTCCTAGATTCAGAAAGTCCATATAGCCATTCTTCACTATGAAAAACAAAAACAAAAAAATAACAAAAATGTTGCATGCCTTTCACCTCTTGGTCCTTCTACCTGTACTCTCCCAATAGTTGAATTGACTATTCACTGTAGAGCAAGTGGCCGACTTATCTGAGCAGGGGACCAATGTATATTGGGTTCTGAGGAAGCATGGAGTTTAAGAACTTTGACATCATCTATAGAAGTGTGGCTACAGCCGGGTGGTGGTGGTGCACGCCTGTAATCACAGCACTCTGGGAGGCAGAGGCAGGCGGATTTCTGAGTTTGAGGCCAGCCTGGTCTATAGAGTGAGTTCCAGGACAGCCAGGGCTATACAGAGAAACCCTGTCTCGAAAAAACCAAATCCAAAAAACAGCAACAACAAAAAGAAGTGTGGTTACATAGATACAGATGTTGAGTGGTTGTCCCAGTAGCATATGTATTAGAGTGAGCATATGACTGCCTGGCCTCTTCAAGAGACTGATATTGGGCCTGGACAGATGGTTTAATGGTTAAGAGTATTTGCTGTTCCTGCAGAGGACCTGGGATTGGTTCCCAGCATCCAGATGGTAGCTAACACCTATCTATAGCTCCAGTAACAGAAGATCCAATGTTCTCTTCTGGCCTTCCTGGGCATTGCACACATGTGATTCACATAATTGCATGTGTGCAGGCAAAATACCCATAGACATAAAATTAAGAAAAAAAAAACCTTTTTTTAAAAAATTTGAGAGCCGGGCGGTGGTGGCGCATGCCTGTAATCCCAGCACTCTGGGAGGCAGAGGCAGGCGTATTTCTGAGTTCGAGGCCAGCCTGGTCTACAGAGTGAGTTCCAGGACAGCCAGGGCTATACAGAGAAACCCTGTCTCAAAAAATCAAATCCAAAAAACCAAAAAAAAAAAAAAAAAATTGAGGCAACAAGATGGACACTGATTGGTTGATTTGTAAAGATGATCATGTAAACATACTGTTGATGACATGCTTGGACTCCAAGCTGATTCTGAGTATCATTTACAGGGATGGCTTAGGACAATGTGCCAGTATTAGAAGGTGTGGGGTTTTATTTGGGGTGTTGTGTGACTTTTCCTGAGCAGATGTGAACAAATGTTTGTCTATCCCAGAATGGGGTATTAATTAGAGACCAAAGAAATGATTCCAGAGCGACCCATCTACTTACAGTACTGTGGGCAACGGGACCACTGAAAACCTGAAGGTAACCAGATAATGGCTCATGAACGGTGTATCCTGTACCTCCCTGTAGGACTTGCCACATCTCGACTGGTCAGGGATTCTCTTTTCTCTAGCTATTATTATTGTTTATATAACCTTGGAAAGAGCCTTGAGAGTCTTGTTGAGAAACCTGTGATTGGTTCCCAGAATACTATTTACATCCTGGGCCTTGTAAAGGTTTTATTTGCTTCCTGAGCCTTGAGGAGTCTTCTTCCATTAAGGAATGGTTCCACATAGCTACTCACCAGGGGTCACCAGTAATAAGGCTGATAATATCCTTTCGCTGCCTGCAGATTCTTTGGTAGCATTAGAGGGGAAATAAGTAATATTATAACGGGAGAAAGTTAGTATATTCAGTCTAGAGGATTTCAATGTTTAAAAAACAATGCAAGTACTGCTTTAAGAAAATGTAATCTAATAATTAGCGTGACTTCCTTTTTATCTAGGGGAGAGAAATGCAGGTGCTTGGGATTTATGCCGTGATGGTGACAATTACCTGGAAGTTCTTTCTGGTCCTAGGTGTTGCCTGATTCTGGCTCCACAGCACACACCAGCTCACTCTACTGTTGGTTGCCTCCTTGAAATCCTGTATGCAGTCCTCACTACAGGGCAGTCCCTTGTCATGAGCCTCAGGAGGGCAGAAGGCTGTGGTGCCAGGAACTACTGATTCTGTCACATTGTTCCTTCAACCTTATCATCCTATCACCAGTAAAACTTAGAATACAGACAGGAGTGCAGCCTTTCCCAAGTCCACTGGGAAGAACACCATGGAGAATAAGGCTTTCCAGAGGGTTCTCTAGAGTTCCACCCTAAGCTACTTTCTCCACCCTCAGAATGCAATATCTCTATCTCTGTTGTCCTTTTAAGGAAATCTCAGTTACCCAAAGGCATTGTTCTAGCCCAGAGAGAACTTCCTTCTTTAGAGCTCCACCCTCAGAGGGCAATATCTCTATCTCTGTTGTCCTCTTAAGGAAGTCCCAGTTACCCAAAGGCACTGTTCTAGCCCTAAGAGAACTTCCTTCTTTAATCTCCAAGCCTGGATTTTGCCTGCACTTGACATGTTTTAATGAGCAAATATGTAAGTGGAGGTTGTATTTAAAACAAAACAAAACAACAACTACAACAAAAAACAGATTCTGACTCAGTTGGTAGAAAATGAAATTAGAAATTGTGCTTTTCCACCCAGTGTGCAATTGAGACCTGTCTTGTGGATCTGCTGCCACTGTCTGAAGAGAAAGGTTCTGTAACATTATTAACCAAGGGATTTATCAGGAAAAATGGGGAAGGCTGCTGACATGATTAAGCTGATGATGCAATATAGGGTTTTGGCAACAAATTGAGCCTGGGAATGGGTATGGAGTCTGCACATCTGGTCCCGTTTGTGACCTTTCTATACTGGATTTTTCAGGCACTTGGGCTACATTATGATATTAAGATGTCATTGTGGACTCCTTCCTCCTCAGATAATTATTTAACAAGGTATTTTATGGGCTGGGGGATGTAGTTCAGTTGAGTCTTGGGTTCATATATGTGTTATATATGAAAAAATTAACATAATATATATATATAGATAGGGATGTGTGAAACTATCATTATAGTGATATATTATTATATTTAGTGTTCTTATTTTTTGATGAAATAAAGCTAAAATATTTTCATGGACTCCTAAAATTGCCATCAACTCTAGACACTTTGCCTCAGAGAGAAATTAATATGGTCAGATGCAATGGGACTCCCTGTTGGACGAACACACACATCTGCAGTTTCAAAGCACTTCTCTGAAATGGTGCTATTTAAATTCCCTAGAAGGATAAAATTTTTCCCGAACTCCCTCCACTCTTACAGAGCATCTCTCTTT
This sequence comes from Apodemus sylvaticus, assembly GCF_947179515.1. Lineage (NCBI taxonomy): Eukaryota > Metazoa > Chordata > Mammalia > Rodentia > Muridae > Apodemus > Apodemus sylvaticus. Next base: position 41,388,336 of record NC_067473.1, on the reverse strand, counting down.
CCGCGGCGCTGCATTAATATTCGGCACAGGGATTAATTCAATTTGCTCATTCTCATCCCTGCTGTCCTCCAAATTGTGCTTGCTTAGATTTGCCGTGCATAAAAGAAAGAGGTATGATATTTGAGAGGCTGTGCCCTTCATTACAGAAAGAGGAGTTCTGAGACGCTTTGCTAGGAAGAAAGAACTGGATTGCACCTAGAGTCCGGGCCTGCAGGGGTGCTTCTTTTGGATGCACAGGTATGATATCTTAATAGCTGCAATAAAAACACTTGCTATGGAGGAGCTCTGAAGAAAGTGGGCCTGGGCTACTGTGCACAAGGCTTCTTTCCATGCCTCCCAGGAGGCCTAAGACATCTTTGAGGAAGTCCTGTGTTCTATATAACTTAATTTGTGTACCAACATTGAATTCTTACCCCTACCACACTTTATAGATAGTAGTTGGAGGGTAGGAGAATGTGATCATGTTTTCTGTATACGTATAAGCTATTTGTTGAGACAAAGCCTCATGTCGTCTTGGCTGCCTCAGACTCAGCGTAGCTGAAGGATGCCTTTCAACTCTTTGTCCTTCTACCTGTACCATGCCATCTGTTTTATAAATCAGGACGTTTGGGGGGTGTTTCCAGGTACATCTGCATAGGAACTTAGAAACTCCCTTGACTTCTGAACAGAGTGTTGACTCACATCCAAATTATCAATGATTTTTGATCCCAGAACCACACCTTGATTTCCTGAAGATAAAAAAAAAAAAAAAAAAAGGACAGAAGGGAATTGTCAAGGACAACAATGACCCAAGAAGAAACAATAGCACATAGGTTTCTAAGGCAACTGGAATCACTTGAGGTCAAGATGGTCAAGTTGCTTGCCTCGGTTAATTTTCCAAGTTTCATTGTGGTACAGAGGTAAGTGCCATGCTTTCTGGCCTAAGGCAGAGTATTTCAGCAACTTGTCCAGGATCACTGGCTACTCATCGTGTAGTTAGGTCATAGACCTACTGAGCCTTATATGATCTAGCTTGGAACCACATTTTTTTTTTTATGGGATAGCTCAAAAAACTCCCATCCCAATATTCACATCATTTACTTCAGAAAGGAGATTCCTTCTTTCCTTTATGTTACGCTTAGGCCTTGATGCCTCTTCAAGCAACTCAGAGATCTTCAACTTCGTGGTCAAGTGACACTACTCGCCTCACTACCAGAATCCAGGCATTCACAAGAGCATCAGGACATGGTCCTAACTGCACACTCTGTTTTGTGCTGTTTGAGTCGTTCATGAGGCGGAACCATCGTGCAGGTTCAGAGCAAAGCTCCTGGGGACTGCTCTGGATTCAGAGCCACAGCCTAGCAAGGGCTGCCTTTGATCCTCAGAACTCTTGCTGCCTGTCTCCTAAATATACTTTCCTTGTGTCCATATCCTGTGTGCATCTCAGCACTGAGCCCTCCCAACTTGGCCAATACATGGAGTTATGCTTTCTGGGCGGACATCTTCTGCTACTACTGACCTTGATGTCTGAGGAAGGAACTCCGGTGCTCAGATAAAAATAGTCTGACTCCTTTAGATACAATATTGATCTCATGTACAAGAATTGAACAAGAAATACAATTCACCCATGCGATCCTGTTATTTCTAGTAAAATAGAAAATCATTATAGTACCCGTGTCGTTTGGCTACAATAAAGCATGAGTAAGATAACGTGTAAAACGCACTTTGAAGAGTGTCTGATTCATAAGCGAAGCATTGATTAAACAGTAACTTTTATTATTGGGAGATTGTTGGCAGAAGTAGAGAATACAAAGTGACCCCCCCATTTATGTTTTGAGGAAATTGTAAGATTAGAATTCTTGAGATGCCTTTCGCTGCCTTAACAGTTCCCTTTCTATTTATATAATAATAAAAAAAATCAAACCAAAACACCCCCTCAAAAACCCCACCCCTCAGCTATTCAAGACTAAAGATAAAAGACTAAATATGGCACCTACAGTTGGGTGGGTACAAAGCAATGACCCAGTAATTTCCTGGGAGCTGTCATAATACCTCACTCTTGGCGCACCTGGGGCTGAGTCCACTGTATCTGTGAATACGAGTCTGAGTCACACTGCCAAATCAGGTCTGGTTCACTGCCGTTGCCGTCACCAGCAGAAAACATGAGTGTCACTCTGGACAGACACACCTCATCCTGGGCTTTGTTTAGACTTCACTTGAGAGCCTGACTTTTCCTGCTTGTCCAAAAGTCTATTCTGCTCCTAAATAATGTCTTTTGTAGCTCGGACTCTCTGTCTTACACATTTTCTCAAAATTGAAACCACTGTTTAAGAAAAATAGCAGATGTAAACTAGTCCTCGAATAGACTTGCTCCGTCCCTTTAATAATGAAAAATTTTTTGGCGTGGGGAGGTTGCTCAGTCAATAATGCATTCACTAGACAAGCAAGACAACCTTAATTAGATTCCCTAGAAACCATATGAAAAATCTGAATGTGGTGTCATTAACTTGTAATCCAAGCTCTGAAAAGGGAAAGAGAAGGGCTGGTGAGATGGCTCAGTGGGTAAGGGCACTGACTGCTCTCCTGAAGGTCCCGAGTGCAAATCCCAGCAACCACATGGTGGCTTACAACCATCTATAATGGGATCTGACAACCTCTTCTGGGGTGTCTAAAGACAGCTACAGTGTACTTACATATAATAATAAATAAATCTTTGGGCCAGAGCAAGCAGGGACCAAGCTAGCAAGGTTAACTGGAGTGAGCAGGGGCCAACCGGAGTGAGCAGAGGTGCTAAAAGTCAATCCTCAGCAACCACAGGAAGGCGCGCAACCATCTGTACAGCTAGACTGTACTCATATACATAAAATAAAAAAAATATTATAGAAAGAAAAAAAAGGGAAAGAGACGTGAATCCCTGGTAATCATTGGTCAGCCACCCCGCCCTATTCTGGGAATTCTAGGCTATTTTTAAAAACAAAAATGGCTGGTCCTTTGATCTTATCACTAAAAAGACAGAGGCAGGTGGAATCTCTGTGAGTCCAGGACTATGCAGGTCTATGAAGACAGTTGCAAGGCAGTCAGGGCCACACAATAAGACACTGTCTCAAACAAAACAAAACAAAACAAAACAAAACAAAACAAAACAAAACAAAAACAAAACACCAAAGCACTTGAAGAATTACCTGAAAAAGAGCTCTAGTTTCTGGAACCACATACATACAGATGCACCACACCCACTTCTCCACACACACAGCAATGCTGACTAAAAGACTTCATCCCAAGATTCTAGGAGCATGGTGAGCAAAAGCTCTCAACTTAGTTCCTGATATAAATGGTGTCAGCAGAAAAAAGGTCCTGTGCCCAGTGCCAAGTCAGGGCCCTTATATCTATTGACTGATCAATGTACGAAGGGCTGGTGAGATGGCCCAGTGGGTAAGGGCACTGACTGCTCTCCTGAAGGTCCTGAGTGCAAATCCCAGCAACCACATGGTGGCTCACAACCATCTATAATGGGATCTGACAACCTCTTCTGGGGTGTCTAAAAATAGCTACAGTGTATGAGGTATAAAAAGATTCATCCCAATGAACAATTCAGGAAAACTCAAAAGAGACAATCAGTCCTCAGAACTCTGTACTGCTGACTGAGACCTCCATGGAGCTGGCGCTGAAGCTCACCAGTATCCTCTCCTCAATACTGCTTCCTCAAATTGGTCTCCTCAGAGTGGTGGATTCTAAACGCTCTCATCCAGTAATCACCAGCTCACCGTGGGCCTCGTGGTGACCCCAAACTGTGACCTGTATAAAGAGCCTGCCTTTAAAAGAATAGCAAACTTGCCTTTCCATCTGGTTAAAGGCCCACTATGTTTTCCTGTGTACTTTCTAAGATCTAGTCTTGCTAGCAGAAACCACTGGGTTTCGCTGTGACTCTCTCCGTGCCAGCCTTGTGACTGTGCTTTGCGTGTTTTCACTTCCTGTTTGGTTTCCCCTCTCTCCCACACACTTCTTTCTGGTCCCTCAGCCTCTCCCCAAATAGCTCCTCTTCCTGCTTTCATGACATACATTCCATTACCTTCTCGTGGCCCCCTCTCCCCCTCACCTATAATGCTCTTCCTCCCCTCTCACAGTTCACTTCCTGCCTTCATGTCCCCCTCCCCCCACAAACACAGATCTAGACACAATACATGAGAGAAAACACGTCATTTGTCTCTCTGAATGTGACTTTGTTATTTTAGTGTAGTGATTTTGAGTTCCATACATTAATATTTTACAGATGACGTACTTCCATTCTTTTTTTTTTTACAGATGAGAAATCCCCTTGCATCTATACATTACATCTGTCTTTGTCTCTTTATCTCTTTGTCTCTTTTTCTCTTTGTCTCTTTATCTCTTTCTTTCTTTGCTGATTTCTTTTTCTTTTATTATTTTTGGGGTGGGGGGAGGGCTTTCAAGATAGGCTTTCTCTATGTAATCCTGGCTGTCCTGTTTCACTCTGTGGACCAGGCTAGCCTTGAACTCAGGCATCTGCTGCCTTTGATTCTCAAGTGTTGGAATTAAAGGCATGCACTACCATCACCACCACCAGGCTTGTATCACATTTTCTTCAACAATTCAACTATTAATGGACAATATATTGATTGGTTTCAGATCTTGGATATTATGACTAGTGATTCAATAGAAGTAAATAGGCCAATATCGTTGGGTTCATAAAAAGAGAAAGAGGTTTAGAGAATGTGGTATACAGTGGTGTGGGGGAAGGGCAGCATGCCCAGGCATCCCTTCCCCCAAGGGACCAGACACACACAGACATGGTATAGAATAGTTTATTCATGGCAGCAGATGGGAGTTAATGGGGTAGTGGAGGGAGGGAGAGAGAGAGAGAGAGAGAGAGAGAGAGAGAGAGAGAGAGAGAGAGAGAGAAGGGAAGTAGAGGAGTGGAGGCTGGCCATGACCACGTGGAGAGAGGGGGGAGGGGAGGAGAGCCCAAGAGGGCAGAGAGGAGAGAGGTGAGAGTGCCAAGAGACAAGAGAGGTAAGAGAGAGGGAGGAGGGGCAAGCAGCCCCTTTATAGTGGGCAAGGCCTACCTGTCTGTTGCCAGGCAACTGTGGGAAGTGGCATACCTTGCTGTTGCCAGGTAATTGTGGGGTGGAGCTTAGGCAGAATCCTAACAAATATCTCTGTGATAGGCTCACTGTGAGTATTTATCAAGAAGTGGACTGACATTTTTATTTGTGGTTGTTTTAGGAACCTCTATACTCCCATTGCGCATCTAATAGTTTACATTCCCGTTAGCAGTGTGTAAGAGTTCCTCTTGCCCTGCATCGTTGCCAGCATTGATGGTTCATTTTGATGACAGCCATTTTGATTTGGGTGCAATGGAATGTTGGTGCAGTTTTAGTTTTTCATTTTTCTGATAATTAAGGAGGTTGAATTCTCCTTCAAATGCTATTGGCCATTTGTACTTTATTTTGAGAACTACCTATTTAATTCATTAGATCACATATTAATGTCATGATTTAACTTTATTGCTGTTTAATTTTTGAAGCCTGTTATGCATTCTAGATATTAATCTGTTGTCAAAAACATAGTTGGTAAAGATCGCCCTTTCATTGGTCTTTTCACACAGCTGATTATCTCCTTAATGAAATAAAGCATGTGTGTGTGTGTGTGTGTGTGTGTGTGTGTGTGTGTGTGTGTTATAGGCATGTACATATGGGGGGGGATATGTTTGCTTTAGTTAGGGCTTCTATTGCTGTGAAAAAATACCATGGCCAAAAGCAACTTGAGGAAGAAAGGGCTTATTTTATCTGACATGTCCAGATAATAGTCCATACACAGGAAAGTCAGGGTAGGATTTCAAGACAGGACTTAGAGGCAGGAACTGAAGCAGAAGGCATGGGCTTACTCCTTACAGCTTGCTTAGTTTGCTTTCTTATACAACCCAGGGTCTCTTGCCCAGGGATGGTACTGCTTACTCACTGTTGGGCCCTCTCATATTATTTCATTAATCAAGACAGTCCCCCATAATTTTTTTATAGCCCTATCTTATGGGGGCATTTTCTCAATATTCCCTCTTCCCAAATATACCTAGGTTTGTGTCAAGTTGACAAAAGCAGATCAGCACACCGTGCCTGTGAATGACAATGTGGAGGGCAGATGTTAGTAGTAAGTTTCTCCCTGGGACCTAAGGCCTCCTCAGCCATGGACTTTTACAAATTTTGGGTTTACAATATGAGCCATGAATACTCTACTATGGAGAGGGCCTCAGATCTAACCAGAGAGCAGGTGGGTACTTCTCTAACAGTCGTGCCAGTACTATATTCATCGTGCCTTATAGGTTGTTATTGTAGTTTACATGACTCCTAGCTGTTTAAGACATTGGTCCCTTTTTTCTCATAGAAGTGAGCATAGCACCTCCCCATGAAAAAGCTGGTGAGAAGCCGGGCGTGGTGGCGCATGCCTGTAGTCCCAACCCTTGGGAGGCAGAGGCAAGCGGATTTCTGAGTTCGAGGCCAGCCTGGTCTACAGAGTGAGTTCCAGGACAGCCAGACTACAGAGAAACCCTGTCTGGAAAAAAACAAAACAAAACAAAAAGAAAAAGAAAAAAAGAAGAAAAAAGCTGGTGAGAAGCTTCTAGCTAAGTTCTAGCTGGATTGTTTACATCTTGCAACAAAAGTGTGTAGTGTTTTCAATAACAAGATCTTAGCAGCTACTTCTGGTAGATATCTACACGGAATGGCAAGACCTACATTTTGGGGGGAGTGTTGCTCTTGGGCCTTTCCTGACCAAACTAATAAAGAGGTATCATTGGAAGAGTTATTATTGATTCAATCGCCTTGATTAATATGGATCTGTTGAAGTTGTATATGCCCTCTTGTTTAATTATGATAAGTCATACATGCCTAGGAAATTATTCATTTCTTCTAGATTTTCTAGTTTTGGGGAAATGCAAGTTTTCAAAATCTATCTTGAGCTTCTAGATTCCACTAGAACTTGTTAAAATCTTTTTTGAATTTCTAATTTTAATTTGGGTCTTGAGGTAGTTTGAATATGTTTGGCCCAGAGAGTCTTACTATTGGGAGGTTTAGTCTGATTAGAGTAGGTGTGTTACTGTGGGAGTGGACTTTGCGACTGTCTTCCAAGCTGTCTAGAAGCCAGTTTTCTCCTGTCAGTCTGCTTTTCAACTCTGCTGGGGTGTCAGGATTTTGCTTGGGGAGGCAAAACACAGAGGTGACAGACTGCTTTCCTTGGGGTGTCAGGATTCTAGGCAAACCTACTCAGGGGAGGTGAAGCGTAGCCTAAGATAGTGGTCCCAGCCTGTGTTTCTCCAGGTGAGAAACAGCCTGGACTGGGACTGAGGCTGTGGTTCTCAAACTCCTGGGCACCCACATGCTGCTGGGAACCACGAAGAGTTGAGAATGAGCCCAGGGACTGAGATGAACCCAGGATTTGGGGAATCTGGCTTACCTCAGGATGAGGAGTGCCAGGAGTGTCGAAGGGCCTTCTGCGGGAGACTTGGGTGTAGCTCTGTATGAAAAAGGCTTCCCTTCATCCTTGAGGAAAGGAGAAAGTCCTTGCTTGACCAGTTAATTCATAATAGAAAATAGATACGTACAATGTATTCAGGGTGAAGCAGAGATTAAATAGCTTTTGCAGGAAGGAATGTCCAGGAAGAGAAGCTTATTGGCTAAACCCTGCCTCATAGCATGGAGAACTCTGGGCCCTAGACTATGTGACCAGCTGTCATAGTCCTCTTAGTGGAGTGTTGTGGTCATGTGCTCCAAGATAGCTTCTGGTCTGAAACTAGTAAATGGCTGTTCTCAATTAAGAGTTCAAGGTTCTGAACTTTTGCTACTACCTTACCAGTTCTTCTGTTCACTGCCTTTGGATCAAGATGTAGAACTTTCAGCTCCTCCAGTTCTAAGTCTGCCTGGACGCTGCCATGCTTCCTGTCATAATGATAATGGACTGAACCTCTGAACCTGTACACCAACCCCAATTAAATGTTGTCCTTTATAAGAGTTGCCTTGGTCATGGTGTCTCCTTACAGCAATGAAACTCTAGCTAAGACAGGCTTCAATCTTTCATTAGTTTGAGTATGGCTTTATTGATTTTATTGATTTTTTCCTAGAATGAATTTCTTGACCAATTCTGTGTATTGGATTTTTAATCCCCAGCACACAAGTTTCTGCCCTGATCTTTATTAGCCGTTACTGTCTACTGCTTTGGGGCTTGGCTTGTTCTTGTTTTTCTAGGAACTCAAGGTGCATTATTAGGTTATATATTTGAGATAACTCTGATATTTTGAAAGGGTTTTATTCAAAAATTCATAGCTATAAGCTTTCTTTTCGGGGCTGCTTTACATGGATCTCAAAGCTTCTGGTAAGTTTTACCTTTGTTTTAATTTTATTCTAAGAATTTAAACGTTTCCCCTTAATTTATTTTTTATTTTTCATGTATGGTATGTGTGTTCATACATGTGTGTGATAGTGCACATGGGTGTGTGTACTTGCCAGAGGTTGACATTAGAAAATGTTTTCAATTACTCTTTCCCTTATTCATTGAGATGGGATCTCTCAACTGAACCTACTATTTTCTATTAATAGCAGTATAGATAACAAGCTTACCCCAGAGGTTGCCAATGGCTACCTTTTGATCAATGGAAGGACCATATCAAGCGTGAATTTATGTGAATTCTGGATCTACAAACACTGGATCTAAAAGCCAGTCCCAGGCTTTTACAGCAATCACATAATCCACGGACATATCCCTGCAGCCTCCTCATTGACCATGGGCTCTACAAAGCCTTCTGTCAGTCTCCAAGTATCTGTGGAGCTCCTGAAACCTTTTTCTATTGATTTATAGTTTTATCCTACTGTGTTCTAATAAGATACAATAAATCATTTTTAACCCGTTTCCATTTATTATAGCTTGATTTGGGCGCCTGTAATAGAAGGCTATGTATTGCACATCTATTGGATAAAATATTACATATGGATAACAAATATATCGTTTTAAGTTTATGGTGTATAGAGCTGGCACTGGAGGTGGGGGTTTGTTGTCGAGCCACCCCAAGAGTGTGAGCATAGGAGAGGCAGTCCTGCTTCTTGTCCATTGTGCAGTGATGTTGGCAGGGGAGATACCCTCCCTTCCCATTTTGCTCTCACCACCTGCTGTGAGTGGGAGAGCTGTGCCCAACAGTCATGCGAGCAGGAGAGCTGGTCCTGACCCTTTCTTACTACAGCACTTAGGAGAACAGGCCCTGCACCTCACCTGGGCAGCACAGTGGAGCTGATCCAGACTGCAGGGACATGGGTGAGCTGGACCTACAACTTGTTTGCCCTGTGGCAGAGTGGGTGAGGAAGAGATGTCCTCCCTCACCCTTGCCACCTGTGGCAGGTAGGAGAGCTGGCCCTGGGGTCTTGAGAGCAGGAGAGTTGGCCCTGCCCCTCACCTGCAGCAGACGCAGAAGAGCTGGCCCTGCACCTTGCCTTGGCAGTACAGTAGAGCTGACCCTAGTTGTGAGGGTTGCTGGTGGTGGGCCTGCACTAGGACATGAGAGCAGGAGAGGAGGCCCTGCCTCTTGTCTGCTGTGCAGGGGGTATAGGCGAGGGAGACATGCTCTCCACCCTTCCCTTGTCCTTGACCAACTTTAGCAGGCAGAAGAGCTGGCCCTGGGTCCCACGAGAGTGTGAAAACTGGCCATGCCCCCCACCAGGTGCAATACTTGGGAGAGAGTGGGCCCTGAACCTCACCCGGGGGTTGAGATAATGTAATTGTGCCCTGTGTAAAGATTGTCTCTGTAATATTCAAATGCTAATTCTGTGCCAGGCATAGAGTTGGGTACAGACTGGACTTTGGTTTTACCGTTCATATGGATACATCATATTTTGCAAAAGTTTCCACTGTCACCTTCTGATTGGTTTTAATAAAACTCTGATGGCCTACAGCTAAGCAGGAGAGGAAAGGTGGGACGTTCTGGAGAGATATAACTCTGGGAAAGAAGAGTCAAGTGGGGAAGATTTCACCAGCCGGATGTGAGGGAAGAAGCAGGCAGTGACTAAGAAGGAAATGTAACTTACAAGCCATTCGACAGAAAATACAACAAATGGGCTAACGCATTACAAGCTAGTTAGAAACAAGTCTAGCTATAAGGCCTAGGCATTTAAAATAACTAGAAGTCTCTGTGTTGTTGTTCAGGAGCTGGCAGTCCCAAAGAAAGTCCTGTGACACCTGGGCAGGAGGGTAGACCTGGCCCTGGTTGGAGGAGTTGTTGGTGAGCCAGCCCTGAGTGTGTGAGAGCAAGAGAGCCAGTGGGCTGACGGCTTGGTATCTCTCAGGCCCAGACCCAAGGATTTGAATTGGCCCTCCACAACATCTACCTCAAGGATGAACTGCTGGAGTCCATGGTGGGGCCAGTCCTACAGACCCAAAACTAGGCACAAGGCAGCAACAGGATATCTGAGGAATCCCAGGAGGATCCAGCGTTGATAGAGTAACAGAAGCCCGAGGTCTTATACCAGACCAAGGAGTCATTGCAAGGACAATTGTCTAACAAAGAAGTGGGAACAAAAGGGTATATTACGGTGGCACACTGTGACACACTACAGCTTCCACAAGCCAGGTTTTTCCTGTTGGGGGTGGAGTTACAAGGGTAGAAGGTGGGTAAAGGGAGCAGAAGATGAATGGGATTAGGGTGCATGATGTGAAATCCACAAAGAACCAATTCAAAGTTGGAAAAAATAAAAGATGAAAGAAGAGTATTGAAGTTACCCAGTCAGGATCTACCTACCCTTTAATACCCATTAGAACTTGATTTATAAAATTGGAAAGCATAACATTTCCTTGTATATCTTTTTTGTGGGTTCTCTTTGTATTAATATGCAATGGTTTTCTTTGTATTTTCTGACTGTTGTTTTCAGCTACCAGCATAACGATGTTGACTTGTTTTCTGATTCCGTTAGCAGATTGACTTTCACCCATTGACTCTCAATCCGTGGGCTTCTTTACCAGAGAACTGTTCTTCTTAGAAACAATAGATGCCTCTGTTTGATTTTCATTCCAGTTGACTGGTCCATGCTACAGTGAGTCAAGTTCATCTGTCTTAGTCAGGGTTTCTATTCCTGCACAAACATCATGACCAAGAAGCAAGTTGGGGAGGAAAGGGTTTATTGAGCTTGCACTTCTGCATTGCTGTTCATCACCAAAGGAAGTCAGGACTGGAACTCAAGCAGGTCAGGAAGCAGGAGCTGATGCAGAGGCCATGGAGGAATGTTTCTTACTGGCTTGCTTCCCCTGGCTTGCTCAGCATGCTCTCTTATAGAACCCAAGAATACCAGCCCAGGGATGGCACCACCCACAAGGGGCCCTCCCCTCTTAACCACTAATTGAGAAAATGCCCCACAGCTGGATCTCATGGAGGTACTTCCCCAACTGAAGCTCCTTTCTCTGTGATAACTTCAACCTGTATCAAGCTGACACACAAAACCAGCCAGTACACCATCCACATTTAAAATCGTTGCTGACAGATATTTACTAAATCTTGTAGTTTTGTGCTTGTTCCCATGGCTAGCTGGATTTATCATTTGTTCTTTTCTTTCTCCCCTCCTAGCATTAGGAGTGTGTTGGTTTATTGTCTTGGACATGATTCCTTCTCCGTTCTCCTTTGCTGACCTATTCCTCTTATAAAATTTATTCTTTCCTATGCTGTGTTAACTGATGCAACCACTAACCTAGGGCACAAGGCTTCTAGATTATAGAATTATTCTCAGTTGCTAAGATGTCTTCTAGGATACTGAGGATGAGGCTACTTTCCTATGTGTATTTCACTGCCTGGACCTTTCTCCTGTCTCTGGCCTATCAGTGTCCAGTTTTCCCATTCTCCGCAACTATTTCTCAGGGCTGGCTCTCGTCCTGGTGCTCTGGAGGTTGAACTGTGTTGGGCTATTTTATTAATGTGCCAGCCCCCACCGAAATGGTTGGTTTCATGAATGAAGGATCTGGAAGCTTGACTATTGGCAGATTCTGGGCAGCATAAATTGATGACTGAATGGAATAACTTTGTACTTGTCCAGACAACTCAGACAGGAGAGAAGCTATATGTCATATCTGCAAGACCTGAGGTAAGGTATAAAAGATTTAGGCAAAGACTCTGAATGGAGGCAGCAGATTGGATGTCTCCACTGGATTTTCTCCTTCTAATCAAAATGTTTTTCATGAATCCTAATAGCAACCAAATAGCCTTGAAAAGCAGTCAGAGGCATATATGTTTGTGTTTGAATTAGATATCATATATTCAATCTATATACAGTGCTTGGGTAGTGCTTTTCAAACATTTATGTCGGAATATTTTGAACGAAAAAGAGGTGTAAATAGGAGCCTGCAAATGCATTATTTTAAACTCTATGGCAGATTTTAAACCTTACAACCAACCTGTCCTTACAGCTGATTCACTGTTCTCCTGCTTAACAGCCAGGCAGTTAGTTGCCATGTGGTGGTGTACTACTATTGACCCTAAAGGTAGGTATATTTGGACACGCATATATAGATATGTATACATGGGGGGGGAGTCCTTAATTTTATTCAGGGCCTTCTGAGAGATCTATACTAAAAATCAGATGGAGGTTAAAAATTATATATGAAGTGAAACTGTGCTACCACACTTTTAATGGGCTTACATTTATTTTCCAATGGCTTCTCACAAAGTAGCCTGAGTTTTGCTCAAATTGTTCTGGGAATTGTCAGTTGAGTTTCACGTCCTATATCATTGTGTGTGTGTGTGTGCGTGTGCGTGTGTGCTGCGGTGGCCCAGTGACATCTGTAAAATTGATATTTTACAGACAGAGGCGAAAAAGAAAAATGTCTCCTGGGAATAACGGAACTCTCTGTATATTTGGACGCTGATAATCTCACCTGGCAATTTACTGTACTCTCTTACTTTCTGGCTTTTTAAGATGGGCCCTTAGTTCTCGAGTAGCAGTTTGCCCTGACTTCCTCCTTTTCTCTCTTCACTGGGATTCCTAAAGCCTGGCTGATAATCCGGTCTTTGAAGTCAACTCACTGCCCTCCAAACCCCCTTTTTAGAATTGCAATGCCTTGCCTCATAGTTGTTTACATAATTACTACCTTCCAACCACATGCAGGTTTTTATGGCTGTGCATATGTGTTTGAGGATGGCTCTGGCACTCTGGTACTGAAAGCATTGATTTAGTCAGGAAGTTTTTTTGTTTTACAAGGTAAAAGGCTAAATGTTAGATAAGGATTTCTCACAAGAACTTGTTAAGACCCAGGTGATATAAGAAACTTCAAACTCTTTGAAGATTTACTGTAAACTATGAGTGACTCTGTATTCTAATCAGGAAGTTTGATGGCCTCTGTAAATTGATCTTCTATATCTGTTAATTGAGAAACTTTGTACCTGATTTCCTTGTACCAAATGGCTATGATAATTGTGCCTGCCTCACTGGCTACATCTTTTGAAATGGTAATACCAACTCTTCCTGTATAAAAATCCTTGCCTTAGAGCTCCAAAATACATTCAGTTCAAACCGCCTCTGTATGTGTGTGGTTTGTTCTCAGCCAGACCTGTGCCTTCCTAGACCAGAGGACCCTGGTTATCCCACAGCAGAGCCACAGTCTGTAACATGTGTGCGTGTGCATGTGCATGTGCGTGTGCGTGTGTGTGTGTGTGTGTGTGTGTGTGTGTGTGTGCATCTGCATGTTTCAGTATTTTCTTACTTTCTGGCACCATAAAGAGCTCCAATCTCATCATGCTTAGTGAGTATTTTCAGTACTCACCAAAAGAACATCAAACATCTTCCTTCCTTTTGGCATTTGTCTAGCTGATATTTATTTTCAAAGACTGTCTTATTTATTTTTTGCTTCAGTTCTAAATGCAAGAATTAAAGACCTACAACAATGTACAGTAATGAAATACCAACAACAATGGAATATTTGTTTGTAACATATAAAAGTGAATGAACACAATAGAGCCCGTAGTCATCGCATCCGACTGGAGCAGAGCCCCAGAGCCCCCAACAGACTCCTGACGTCAGTGGGGATGGAACACACATTAAACAGTGACCTGTTGGAGCTGCCTCCCGATGACCAATCATCCCTGAGGTCTTTTCTTTGGTAGAAACATGGCCCCACTATGCAGCTCTGACTGGCTAGGAACTTGCCGTGTTGAACAGACTGGCTTCAAACACATAGAGAGGTGCCTGCCTCTGCCTCCCCAGTACTTGGAACAAAGGCATACGCCATCATGACCTGTTCTTCTAAGGTCTTAATGGAGGCAGTGAAGAAACCAGAAAATGGAGAAATTAACTGCTAAAGTGGCCATGAATGTGAGACTAGATAGGTCATAGGCCTAGGGGAAAACCTACTTTTATCGTGTTAAAGGAAGAAAGCAATAAAATGACTCATAGAAAATTGCTATATTCATAGATCAGCACATTGCTCAGTCCAAGAGAAGCTTCTTCAAGTAGATGAGAATTGGCACAGAAACTCTCAATGGGAAAATGTGCAAAGAATGAGAGACTCAGTAGCACTGAGTCCTAAATGGGATGTCTTTTACAAACCCTTCCCTCAAGGCTTAAGAATCTATCTGCACAAGGAGGCAGAAATATTTAAGAGTCAGAGGTGGTGGATACCTTCAAGGAAACCCTGTTTTCCAGATACCACAGGAATAGTACACATATGAACTCAATGATTCTGTGATAGCACACACAAGACCTGCACAAGTTCTAGCCAGACAAAAGTCTCAGCACTGAGAAGGGAAGACAAACTCCAGTTCTTATCCATGAAGCTCTTTGTATTTGATACTGGCTGGGAAAAGAAAAATCAGTGTTCTCCAATGGAGTGTCACTGTGTGCATCAATCACATTCCAGAGTAGGTCTTATATCCAGGACTAGTTGACCAACACGAAACAGACTCCATGGTTTTGTTTGTTTTTGTTTTAGTGAACATTTTCTTTCTCTTTTTTCTTTTTCTTTTCCTCCTTTTTTTGGTCTTATTGTATGTTTTGATTTTCATTTAGAGGTGTGGCATGGAAAACAAAAGTCCTGTTCAGGAAATTTCCCCCTATGCCCATGTGATCTAGCTTTTTCCCTACTTTCTCTTCTATTAGATCCAGTGTATCTAGTTTTATGTGAAGGTCCTTGATCCACTTGGACTTGAACTTTGTACAGGGTGATAAGAATGGATCAATTTGTATACTTCTACATGTTGACTGCCACTTGAACCAACACCATTTGTTGAAAAATTCTGTCTTTTTCCCCACTGGATGGTTTTAGCTCTTTTGCCAAAGATCAAGTGACCATAGGCATGTTGGTTCGTTTCTGGGTCTTCAATTCTATTCCATTGATCTACCTGCCTGTCATTGTATCAGTACCATTCAGTTTTTATCACTATTGCTCTGTAGCATAGCTTGAGGCCAACGATAGTGATTCCTCCAGAGGTTCTTTTATTGTTGAGAATCGTTTTTGCTATTCTGTTTTTTTTTTTTTTTTGTTATTCCAGATAAATTTGGAAATTGCTCTTTCTAACTCTATGAAGAATTGAGATGGAATTTTTATGGGGATTGCATTAATCTGTAGATTGCTTTTGGCAAGATGGCCATTTTTACTATATTAAACCTGCCAATCCATGAGCTTAGGAGATCTTTCCATCTTCTGAGATCTTCTTCAATTTCTTTCTTCAGAGACTTGAAGTTCTTGTCATACAGATCTTTCACTTGCTTGGTTAGAGCCACACCAAGGTATTTTATATTATTTGTGAATATTATAAAGGGTGTCATTTTCCTAATTGCTTTCTCAACCTCTTTATCCTTTGAGTATAGGAAGGCTACTGGTTTGTTTAAGTTAATTTTATATCCAGCCACTTTGCTGAAGTTGTTTATCACTTTTAGAAGTTCTGTGGTGGAGGTTTTGGGGTCACTTAAGTATACTATCATATCATCTGCAAATAGTGATACTTTGACTTCTTCCTTTCCAGTTTGTGTTTAAGTTAATTTTATATCCGGCCACTTTGCTGAAGTTGTTTATCACTTTTAGAAGTTCTGTGGTGGAGGTTTTGGGGTCACTTAAGTATACTATCATATCATCTGCAAATAGTGATACTTTGACTTCTTCCTTTCCAGTTTGTATCCCTTTGACCTCTTTTTGTTTTCTAATTATTCTAGCTAAGACTTCGAGTACTATATTGAAGTGGTAGGGAGAGAGTGCACAGCCTTGTCTAGATTTCAGTTGGATTGCTTCAAGTTTCTTTCCATTTAGTTTGATGGCTACTGGATTGCTTTATATTGTTTTTACTATGTTTAAGTATGAGCCTTAAATTTCTGGTCTTTCCAAGACTTTTATCATGAAGAGGCGTTGGATTTTGTCAAATGCTTTCTCAGCATCTAATGAGATGATCATGTGGTATTTTTTCTTTGAGTTTGTTTATATAGTGGGTTACATTGATGGATTTCCATATATTGAACCATCCCTGCATCCCTGGGATGACGCCTATTTGATCATGGTGTATGATTGTTTTAATGTGTTCTTGAATTCAGTTGGCAAGAATTTTTTTTTCTTTCAAATGTTTTTTTATTGAATATTTTCTTTTTTACATTTCAAATGCTATCCCCTTTCCCAGTTCCTCACTCTTAGAAACCCCCTATTCCATCCTCCCTCCCCCTGCTTCAATGAGGGTGTTCCTCCACCCACCCCACTCCCATCTTCCCCAACACTGGGGCATAGTTGGCAAGAATTTTATTGAATATTTTTGTATCAATATTTGTAAGGGAAATTGGTCTAAAGTTCTCTTTCTTTTTTAGGTCTCTGTGTTGTTTAGGTACCAGAGTAGTTCTGGCTTCATAGAACGAATTGGGTAGTGTTCCTTCTGTTTCCATTTGATGGAATAGTTTGAAGAGTATTGGTATTAGCTCTTCTTTTAAGGTCTGATAGAACTCTGAATTTAACTTATCTGGTCCTGGGCCTTTTTTGGTTGGGAGACTATTAATGACTGCTTCTATTTCTTTAGGAGTTATGGGGTTGTTTAGATCATTTATCTAATCCTGTTTCAACTTTAGTACCTGTATCTGTCTAGAAAAATTGTCCATTTCATCTACATTTTTCAGTTTTGTTGAGTATAGGCTTTTGTAACAGGATCTGATGATTTTTTGGATTTCCTCAGTATCTGTTGTTATGTCTCCCTTTTCATTTCTGAATTTGCTGATTTGAATACTGTTTTTGTGCCCTCTGGTTAGCTTGGCTAAGGGTTTATCAATCTTGTTGGTTTTTTCAAAGAACCAACTACTGGTTTGGTTGATTCTTTGTATTTTTCTTTTTGTTTCTACTTGGTTGATTTCAGCCCTGAGTTTGATGATTTCCTGCCATCTACTCCTCTCGGGTATATTTGCTTCTAAGATCAAGAATAGATAAATAGGACTTCACAAAATTACAAAGCTTCTGTAAGGCAAAAGATACTGTCAATAGGACAAAATGGCAAGCAACAGATTGGGAAAATATCTTTACCAATTTTACATCCTATAGAGGGTTAATATATATACAGAGGGCCAATATATACAAAGAACTCAAGAAGTTAAACTCCAGAGAACTAAATAACCATATTAAAAAATGGGGTACAGATCTAAACAAAGAATTTTCAACTGAGGACTACTGGATGACTGAGAAACACCTAAAGAAATGTTCAACATCCTTAATCATCAGGGAAATGCAAATCAAAACAACCTTGAGATTCCGCATCACACCAGTTAGAATAGCTAAGAACAAACACTCAGGGGACAGCAGATGCTGGAGAGGATGTGAAGTGAGAGGAACACTCTTCCATTGCTGGTGGGATTATCAGCTGGTAAAACCACTCTGGAAATCAGTTTGGTGGTTCCTCAGAAAACTGGACATAGTACTACCTGAGGACCCAGCTGTATCACTCCTGGACATATACCCAGAAGATTCTCCAACATATAATAAGGACACATGTTCTACTATGTTCATAGCAGCCTTATTTATATTAGCCAGAAGCTGGAAAGAACACAGATGTACCTCAACAGAGGAATGGATATAGAAAATGTGGTACATTTACAATGAAATACTACTCAGCTATTAAAAACAATGAATTCAAGAAATTCTTAGGCAAATGAATGGAACTAGAAAATATCATCCTGAGAGGTAACCCAATCACAAAAGAACACACATGGTATGCACTCACTAATAAGTGGATATTAGCCCCTAAGCTCAGAATACCCAAGATATAGCTCATAGGCCATGTGAATCTCATGAAGAAGGAAGACCAAAGTGTGGATACTTTGAGCTTTTGTGGAAGGGTGGATCAAATTACCCATGGCTCACAGCCAAACAATAGACTGAGTATAGGGTCCCCAATGAAGCAGCTAGAGAAAGAACACAAGAGCTGAAGAGGTTTGCAGCCCCACAGGAGGAACAATAATATGTACCAACCAGTAGCCCAAGAGCTCCCAGGGACTAAACCACCAACCAAAGAGTACACATGAAGGGACCTATGGCTCCAGCTACATATGTAGCAGAGGTTGGCCATTTCAGACATCAATGAGAGGACAGGCCATTGTTCCTGTGAAGGCTCGATGTCCCAGTGTAAGTGAATGCCAGGTCAGGAAAGTGTGTGTGTGGGGTTAGTAATCAGGGGGAAGGGGGATGGGATGGAGGTTTTTGAAGGGGTAATGAGGAAAGGGGATACCATTTGAAATGTAAATAAAGCAAATATGTAATAAAAAATAAAAATAAAAAATAAAAATAAGAAAGAAGGCAAAAAGTCCTGAATAAATGAATGAATGTATGAAAAAAATATTTTCAAAAAGCTGACTTGCAAAAAATATATTTAAATAAAGATCTGTCAAATGTGAGGTAGATTCTAATGTTGTTATCAAGTACAGCCATTTACTGAAGCTTGCTCTGCATCGAGGGTAGTATGACTATCCCCCTTAGTTCTGCCATATTGGAAGGAGTTCTTGTTTCTTCACACTATCATTTAAAATACAGGCAGTGAATGATCTTACTCAGGTCTCCTTTCTGGCAGGAGCGGAGCTCACACCAAGGTAAGAACTCCACGTTGCCGTCATTCCCAGTGACTCAGTGCTCGTCATTTCCCTCGGGAAGCCCAGGACAACATACTGCAGTTTTGCAGTGAGAGGCTTATCTTGTGAGTCTTGGTTTTGAACCCTGGCTCTATCAGAGGCGGGGATGGCTCTGGGTTCTTCCTACAAAAATTTCATCACCAAATCTTTATGTAAAGTCTTCTTAGACACACGGGGAGTGCAGATTTTCTTTATTCTTGTGCTTCCCTTTTCAGGCTTCATTTTGTGGCTCCACCTTCCCACTTCTTATTGCTCTGAACCTCTCAGTGCTTTTCAAAACCTGAAAAGTCTATCCAGGCAACAGAATATCGAGGATTATGTTTCGTTTGGGAACGTCACCCCCAGTGGTCTTTAACAAGAAATTTCTTTCTCTTTCGTAAATCTTGTTTTTATTATAGAATTTCAAGGATAAATTTCAACACAATCCATTACTTACAGCAAATGATAACCATCGATGATAAGTAGCATTATACACTAAGTTCTGTCCACTCTTTCTTTCCCTCCTTACCTCCTTCCTCCCTCCCTCCCTCCCTCCCTCCCTCCCTCCCTCCCTCTCTTCCTTCCTTCTTTCCTTTCTTCTTTCCTTCCTTCCTTTCTTCTTGTGAACCATGTGTTGTGCTGAACTCACAGAAATATGGGTGAGAGGTTACATACCTTAGTGGTAACTTACAGCTGCCTTACTAGCACGTTTTAGAGGTTGTGGTCTTCTCAGAACTCACTGGAAGAACTTATTGTGTTTGTCTTCCCTTGGAATTTTGCTCCATTTTTTCCTGTATTTCTAAGGACTATTAAAAAACTGATTTTTGCATTTGGATCAGGAATTTCAAATTAACCTGTATCAATCATCACTAGTAGAGTGCTATTTTAAAATAAAAACAAATGGAGGTGGTTCAGTGTTAAGAGCCCTTGCTCCCTTGCTGCTCTTAGAGAGGATTCAAGGCAGATTTGGATTCCAAGAACCTATATTAGATGCATCCACAGCTCCAGGATGTCTGACACCCTCTTTGGCCCAAGATGCCCTCAAACTTTTGGCAATCTTGTCTCCGTTTTTTCTAGTACTGAAAGTATAGACAGGAACCACTGTGACCACTCAAGTTTCATTAAAACAGCATGTTTTTGTTGAGTGGCTAAATACATTTGTCTTTAGAGTCTTTATTTATCTCCCCATAAACAAATATTAGTAATGCAGTGTTGAGGCAGAGTGGGGAGTAATGCTATTCTCTGCCAATTCATGCCAGATTAGAGTATCTGAAGACAGATTTATTGGGAAGTAGCTTTATATGACCAGTTTATTGGTTCACGGGTCCCAAGGAATGAGGCCAGGGAAGTCTCTATGGGGAGGGAGACAGAGGGGAGGGGGAATAGGAAGATAAAGAGCTGTGCATGTAGGGAGAGAGATAATGTAGAAAGAAGAGGAGAGAAGAAAGAAGAAAGGAGAGACCAAAGTAACTGGATTGTATAGGAAAGAGTTTCTGGGATGGGGAAGGGGCAACTCCTCTGCTGGAAAGTTCTGGGTAAAGGGCAAGATATGCTCAGTAGGGACTGAGGGATACTGGGAGAACCTGGAGGCTGGATCCCCTTTGGTATGTTAAACATGCACCCCAGCCTTTTGTCTCAGGTCTGAATCCCAGCATGGGGGTATGGGAATAAAATGTAGTTCCTGTCAGGAGGGATGATCATATAGTGTGAAAAATGAAATAACAAACATACATATTATTAACAGCAGAGAAGAGAAGGCCCAATGATGAACATGGTAGATGGGGTGGATTTCCATCAGAAGAGACCCTTGAATTAATTAAAGGAGGAGTATGATTTTTGAAACACTGTTCTGGAGACTGATAGAAAGACAATTCAGCAAAATGAACATTCTCTACCCCAGCAAAGAGGTCAGAGCAGGAAGCCGTTTGAAAGTGATTCTGGAATGGGTAGAACATTCAAGGATGGAGGGAGTTGACAGGTGCTACTCTCACTGAGGCAAGGTCTATTCACAGATGAGCCTTTCCCATTTGACTGAGGACCACGCACAGAAGGCAGAAACTCTGGAAGTTGTGCATTGAAAATGTGTGTATTAGAAGGGTTGACTATTGCATTGAGAAATATTTGCATTGAGAAATATTGAGAATATTGCATTGAGGAAGTGGAAGAGGAGATCATGTAGGAGACTGTTGATATGCTGGGGGATGAAAGAAGATGAAAGGCTGAACTGAGGCAGTATCCATGAAGAGGAAAGGAGGGGAGAGGGGGGAGAAGAAGGGAGGGTGGAAGGGAGGAAGGGAGGGAGGGAGGGAGGGAGAGAGAGGATCTTTAGAAAGGAGAGTTTTCATAACTAATAGAATCTTGTGAAATGCTAAGATTGCAAGTTTAAGTGGAAGTGGTTCAAGACAAGGGAAGGCAGTGGGATAGAACAGAAAGAGCTGGCCAAGCAGCAAAATCATCAGAACAAACAGAGGGGAGTGTTGCCCAGCATGTCAGAGTCTTTGTTAGGGTTTTATTACTGTGAAGAGACTCCATGATCACTCATAAAGGAAAACATTTACTTGGGCCTGGCTTACAGGTTCAGAGGTTTAGGAGAGATGGCTTCCTGCAGGCAGACATGGAGCCCGCGTTGAGAATTCTACATCTTGATCCAAAGGCAGAATGAAATGAATTGGTTTGAGCTTCTGAGACCTCACAACCCTCTAGTGACATATGTCCTCCAACAAAGCTACACTTAGTCCAACAAGGCTACACTCCTAATAGTGCCACTCCTTATGGGCCTATTTGGGCCAATTTTATTCAAACCATCACAAACAGCAGCTATTATTCTCTCTTTGGCAAACATTGTGGAATGTCTATTGAATGCCAGTCTCTGTCTAGATGCTAAGGATACAAAGATAAACAAGAAGAATCAGTTCTTGCTCTCCTTGCAAATCTTCTAGAAGAGGGCAAAAGTATGTAAAAATAAACACACAGAGAGATCACTCCAAATAACTATGATTAGCAACCAAGTAAACCAATGCCATGTGACAGAACATGGCTGAACCTGCTACCATCGTAGGCTGGCTGGGCAGGAAAGCTTTCCCAAGAAGGGAACAGCCAGTGTAGGGCAGAGAGTTCCACTGAAAACAAAACAAGATAAAACAAAACAAAACAAAACAAAACATAGGACAGCAATTAGACTGTGATCCTAGGAAGCCAACTGGCGATGTGGGAAGAGGCTGAGCAAAATGAGCAGTGTAGGAAGGAAGCTAAGGACCAATCATGAGCTTTAATGGACTAGAAGACATTGTAAGTGCCACAAAATCTATCGAAAGATTTTAAGCGTGTGTGATGGTTTAAATGAGAATGTTCCGCTCAGGCTTTGACATTTGAATACTTGGTCCTGGTTAGTGGCGCTGTTTGAGAGTCTTACTTAGCAGGTGTGTCCTTCCCAGAAAAGGCACATCATTCGGAGTGGGCTTTGAGAGTTTGAAGATTCTATTTCTAGTTTGTTCACTCTGCTTCCTGTTTGTGGTTTGAGATGTGAGTCCTCAGCTTCAGCTCCCACAAACCATGTTGTCCCTGCCATTATGGACACTGGAACTGTAAGTCCCAAACAAACTCTCTATAAGTTCCTTTGGTCATAGTGTCTCATTGCTGCAATAAAAAATGTAGCTGACTTCAGCATGACAGTGACACAGCCCGAGTTATGTTTTCAAATGCTAACGACAGTGGCTATGAACAAACTGGATTGTGCTGGAAGTTTGAAAATTATTTCAGCATTAGTTAGGTGAGAAACAATGCTACCTTGGTCTCTCCAGCAGCCATGGATGGACTGGGTACCTGAAAGGGAGTCTGGATATAAAAAGGATGGGGTGAGGAGGGGTGGTGGGGTGAGAGAAGGATAAAGCCAAGGCAAAGTTGTTTGATCAAGGCTCAAAGTTTAATTTTCAGCACTGTGTTTATATAGGGAAAACCCACAGACGCATCCTTTGTTTCAGCTGGATTGAGTTGCAAAGCAAACTCAGTGGGCACTTCTCAAAGCTCCTGTAGGAAAATTACAAATGCTTTGAGGCCAGAAGACTCCCAGCTAGGTTGGAAAACCATCCTGGGTTTGTTTAGCCTACTCAAGGCTGGGGAAGGACATATGTACCAATGGGTAGGACATTGGTAGTGCCATGGTTAAACAAAGATAGTATATTATCAGATAATAGGCTTTTGGGAAAGATAGTGTCATGAGTTTCATTTTTCTTTGTTAAGCTTGAGATAGTTAATATAAGAAAATATCATGCAGATAGTTGAGTATATGGATTTGGAATTCAAAGGAAGACATATTTGAATGACTTAGCCATTAAGGAGTACCTAAGAAGGATTAGAAGGAGTAGGAGATATGACCCTGTTGGAGTAGATGTGGCTTGTTGGAAGAAGTATGTCACCAGGGTGGGGTTTGAGGTTTCAAGAGTCTCTTGGCCTGTGGATCAGGTTGTAGTTCTCAGCTACTTCTCCAACACCATGCCTGCCATACCTGTCATCCTACTCCCGTCCACCATGATAACGGACTAAATCTCTGAAATTGTAAATAAGCCCCCAATTAAATGGTTTTCTCAATGAGAGTTGCCATGGTCAAAGTGTCTCTTTGCAGAAATTGAACACTGAAACTAAGGCAGAAGGAAAAAAGGAAGGATAGAAGAAACAGCCAGCCGGGCTGAGGTGGCGCACGCCTTTAATCCCAGCACTTGAGAGGCAGAGGCAGACAGATTTCTGAGTTTGAGGCCAGCCTGGTCTACAGAATGAGTTCTAGGACTGCCAGGGCTACACAGAGAACCCTGTCTTGAAAAAAAAAAAAGAAGAAGAAACAGCCAAATGGAGGGTTTATGGAATGCTTCAGGACAGAACCTCAGTTACTTCGATGCCTGGAAGTTGAGCTGGAGGAAAAGATTCAGCATCAGGATGCTGAAGAGGATGTTCCTGGGCAAGCAAGGAAATTGAGGATGGCTTGGTGTCACTGAAACAACGCTGATCAAGGAAGGGAGAGTGAGAGGCTATATTGGATGTTGGTAAGCAGTAGTGTGAAGTTGACAGATTCAACATCTCCATGACTACTGGTGTGTGTGTGTGTGTGTGTGTGTGTGTGTGTGTGTGACCTTGAGTGTCATTCTCAGGAATGTCTATCCTCTTTTAAACAGAGCTTCTCTTTGGCCTGAAACTCACCAGTTAGGCTTGACTGCCTGGCCAGCCAGCTCTGGCATCTTCCCATCTCTATTTCCTAGTATAGGGTTACATATGCTCCACTGTGCTATGAAATTTCACTGTGGATTCCAAGGTTCAAGCCTTTCTCCATGCTTGCAAGGTACACGCTTGACTAACTACGCCATCTCTCCAACCCCTGTGGATGATGCTGGAGAGAACAGGTTCTGTTGAGTGGAGGATGGGTAATGTCCCTGAAGGAACTGAGCAGACAATGATGTGTAGAAATAGAAGTTTTAACTTTCAAGATATTTAACATGTATGGAAGCAGGGAAATTTAATGTTGCTACTACTTACTGAGCACTGGCTTGTGCTAGGAATTTTTCCAGATAACGACAAATTCTCCTGACAACTGTCAAGGCAATGTATACACAACTTTCTTTCGGATTCTGACATTGTTCCGTCAATCTGACCTTTGAACTCTTGCAGACATGATAAAATTAAGACATCCTAAATGCTCCTCTTAGCTTCCCAACCATCTCTTTCCATTTTCCATATATGAGTAAATGGTGAGCTTAGTCTATTTTGTTGTTTGTTGCAGAAGGCTAGTGGTCATCTTCAAATCGTCTTTCCTATTCTGCTGGTTGGACCTATCAAGTAGTCATTGCCAAGTCTTCCTTTAAGAGAGACCCTAACTCTGTCTCTCTTCATCTTCAGCATGTCACTCTTAACTACCCCATCCCAAATGGGCCTGTGCTGCTCCACCTTCTCACCTATCATGGTTAAGCTCCTTCTAGCTTTACCTCGGTGCAATTATCATTACTTCTTTGGTACATGCCTCCCCCTTTCGAATGCGTGTTCCATAAGGCAGGAATTCTGTTTTAATTGCTATCCTATCTCCATTGCTTAACAAGATCAAATTAATACCAAGCATATAGTAAGTGCCAAACAACTGTTTTGATAACCTAAGGGAAGACTGACAAATAAATAATTTCTAGGTGGAAGGTAGGAATAGAAGTAAAACAAAAAGTTGCAGTCAGCTGTGGGAAAAATACCCATCAAAACAGTAGATGCCGGGCACGCCTAACTTATGCCGTAATAGACTCGGGATCAACATGGTCAGCCTTCCAAAGTCCTTGAAGCCACACATCCTGGCCGTGGCTCCTGCCAGGAATGTCTTCCTTCCTCCTCTCCACTTAGGCTGCACATTAGTCTTCTATGCCTTCACAATAATACACATGACAACTTTTGGAGGATTGCACAATATATACAGCTCTCTTCTTTTGTCAACCTGAGGGAATGGGGTTTGAGCTTTGCTGAGGGCGAGTTCAAAGCGTAAGTGGTGGAATCCCACATTGGATGCTCACTCCTGTGTCTAGACTCTCCTTTCCCACTGTACATATGATTTGTCTAAGGATAAAGTAGAGTAATGCTGTAACATCCAACACTTCACTCATCTCTCAAAATAGGGAAATGGGTGACATGTGTTCTATTTTAGGGATAAATTTCTTGATCAAGAAGGAAAGGGTTCAGTGTTTCCCACTTGTACATTTATTTATTGAAAGCCTGGGTTCTTAGTGAAGTACTTCTGTTTGCCTGCTAGTTCATGTGTGAACTAGAGAACACAATCTTGGGTGAGTTCCTCCATTCTCTGGTCCTCAGTTATCTCCTCTTCAGGTAATATTAGTAGTATGTGCTACAGATCATTGCCTGGTCTCTCACTATTGGTCCATATAATGTATCCTGTATAAGGTTGGATACATGGCAAAAGCTCAAGATTGCTGTCAAAACATGGCTGAGCTAGGCCTTGGACTTTCTTGTTGGGTCCAACTACAGAGGCTAAAAATTTTATTGTTAAAGTTTGTTGTACACTTAGAAAAGAAGTTAGAATGATTTTTGTGTAAAATGCTCTTTTTAGGAGCACCTGAGGCTAAGAATGGCTTGCATTTTACAAATTTCAGAGTGAAGATAAGAATTCGACATTGTCACGTCTGAAATCCAATGAAGACCATAGCATCAGCATGAAGAGCCAGGCATTCCAGACTGTCTATGCTGCAGTTTTCTCTCTAGCGTCTCAGACCTGAGCACGTGTGTGCTTTTCATTGTGACCCATGCTCAGACTTACTGTGTGTCAAAGGAGGAGCTTTCCTCCCGACTTTTTAAATTTCTCTGACATCAGAGTCTACATTCACTATTTTTGCTTAATAAAGAAAAAAATCTCTTTTAACATCTGCATATACTTTATTATTCCAGACATAAAATAACTTAATCAATATATATTAAAAATAAAACATTGGGAATAACAAGAAGACCAGAAATCACTGCTTCAATCCAGGGAACTTCAAAGTTGTTATAGCTTTTGTTCCAGGCATGCACGATCCTTATTGATGGGTTACTTGTAGAGGAATTATAACCCAGCAATATGGCTGCTCTGAAAGGGGTCACATCCAAAGAACTTAGTCTGTATGATCCAACACAGACATGTATGAGCAACACAGACATGCCACACACCTGTAATCCCTCAGGCTGAAGTACACGCCGCCCCTTAGTACATACCTCTAAGGTAAACTTAGTTTGTAGAAGGAAGGAGCCATGTTTGAAAGTGAGGTCTAATGGAGGGCAGGAAAAGTGATGAATCAGAGGTAGATTTGACTGAATGAGTCAGAGTCAGGTTATACACAGCTCTCACAAGAACAGACAGGAAACAGAAGCTACTTAAGAGCAGCACAGGAAGGGTGCGTCAGCTGGGAGTCAGTGCAGTGAGAGCACTGCAGTGGAGGTGAGTTCCTTCCTTCCTGAGTTCATGCAGTTCAGTGCAGGTCAGCAGAGGCAGATGAAGGCAGAGAATGAGAAGGAGCCAAAAGATTAGAACAAATCACCAGAGTTAGTTTGAAGCCAAGAAAAGCAATTCAGTTGGAAGCACAGAGGAACCAGATTGAATCAGTCAGTTTGTAGAGGAATTTAAGTCAGAGCAGCTGAGTTGAACCAGACAGCCAAAATTTACAAAGAACCAGAAAGGGTGAATTTATTCTGCAGTACAGTAAGGGTCAACAATTACATCAGGTAAATAAAAGTTACTTTTACAGTTATTTCACTGAAATAAAAGGCCCTGGTCAATAGATAACTCACCCTTCAAACTCCTATGTTTGACAAAATTCTAATGTTTGCCACAATTTTTCAGTTCCTTGCTAAAAAAAGAAATTGGGCTTCTTCTCAAAGGACCATCTGTGTTAACTGTCCTGAGGCTTGCTTGTTTCTGATCTCTACAGCTTATTTGGACACACAGCCTTCTAATGGCCACCAATGGATTCTGCAGATAGGGCAGAGTCTCAGTTCCAAGGGAAGGTCCTGGTATTGACGTCAGTTAATTTCAAGGTTTTGGTCACTCTCTGTCCGATAGCACACACATCAAGAAATGAGAGGCCATATTGGCAAAGCCACGTAGTTCTTGTACCAGGTGACGAGGTGAAAGTCTCCTGTTTACCACATCCACAGTATTCCACAAAAACAAGACTGCCTGCTGAACTTGTTTTGAAACAAGAACTCAGCTGAAACTAAGGATGGGTCTTTTCCTATAGAAACGCAGAACTGAAAATTGAACTTTGAGCCTTGATCAAAACTTCTGTCTTGGCTTCATTCTTCTCTTACCTCCCCCCCCTTATTTCCAGCCTCCCTTTCAGGTAAACCCAGTTCGCTCATGGATGCTGGACAGCTACAGTGTCCTATAGGTGCACAGTCTCTATAGAGGCCAGAGAGGACGTTGGGTCCCCAGGGACTGGACTTACAGATGATTGTGAGCCACCATGAGGGTTGTAGGAGTTGAACAGGGGCGTCTTCTGGGACAGGAGCAAGCGCTCTTAACCATGGAGCCAACTCTCCAGCCCTGATTAAATAATTCTAAAATAAAAAATTTTACAGATGATACGTGTAGTGAAACAAGACCAGTTATCAACTGGGAGAATGCTTGTGAAAACAAACGGCTCCTGATTATATATAGAGAGCCACACCCCTTTTATTTTAAAACTCTAAAGCCCAACACGCATGTGTGTTTTTCTATGAGAGGTATGCAGGAATGAAACAGAGAGGCTGTGGTCGAGCAGAGGTGGGACTTCCAGGGCTGAGTGGGGCAGTTGGAATCTGCCATAATGCTAGCTTTCAAGGAAATGACAGCTTAACATTATTCTACATTTAATGTACCCGTAAGTTCTGTATGCACATAAAGCCAAGTAAGAAAACACTTTAAAAATGTGTCTATGTCTTCCTTTCTCTTTTGCAGACAGGCTTAATTTACTTTTTTTTTTCTTATATAAAACCTTATGTTGAAGCCACAGCTGGAGCCTGATGATAATATTTTTACTTTTCAGTCACCAGCTCGCATGTTTCCTCTCTTAAAGCCCCTTGACCTCTCCGACACACATCGCTCAGATGCTTTTGAGGCACCCAACAGGGTTATTTTCTTGTCCTGGCCTATGAGTTGAACATTTGTTCACGATCTCAACAGAGCTCACCCTTCTGACACTATAAACAGTCCCTGTTTACAAACAGAGAGCTCAGGGCCCACCTGCAAACTATTTGAAAATCCACAGGCTCACGTAGCCTTTTAATCGATAAAAATTATTATACCTGGGCTTTATCAGAATGTAAAATGAAAATTCTCAATGAATTTCAGGTATAATATATGTAATCACTTTCCCCACCAGTTATGCTGTGTTTGTTAAAATGTTTATGTTGTCATTTGAGGCAGACCTGCAACAGTCACTATAGGTTCACCTGTAGGTATCTGGGAAAGTACACACTTTGAAATATGACACTCCAAAGCAGAAAGGAACCCTCAGCACTTGGTATCGAGGCGATAATCTTTAGCCTTCCGGTCTAAGATTTACAACTGTGACCTTTGACTCCATTTCTCCCTGAGTGTTGTCTCTTTAAGTTACCAGCATGAGTGCCGGCAGTTACAAGGTCAGTGTGAATTGCCTAATATAGCGATAGAACCGTGCTTTCTCAGGGCTGGGCTGTATTAGGGATGTGAAACAAAGTGAATTTTAATGTCTGTAGAAGGAAGAGCTCTGATAAATTAGCTACCCTAGTAAGGATACATTTCCATGGCAGGAGAGTTCAACATCACAGAGATGAGGGAGAGGGAGAGGGAGAGGGAGAGGGAGAGGGAGAGGGAGAGGGAGAGGGAGAGGGAGAGGGAGAGGGAGAGGGAGAGGGAGAGGGAGAGGGAGAGGGAGAGGGAGGGGGAGAGGGAGGGGGAGAGGGAGAGGGAGAGGGAGAGGGAGAATCTACAGAGGGAGAAGCAGAGAGAGAGACACACAGAGAGAGAGAGAGACGCAGAGAGAGATGCAGAGAGATACAGGGAGAGAGACGCAGAGAAAGAGAGACGCAGAGAGAAACAGAGAGAGACGGTGAGAGAGAGAGAGAGAGAGCTAGAGAGAGAGAGAGAGAGAGAGAGAGAGAGAGAATAAACTAACTTTAATCGGAGAATTCCTCAGAAAGTACCTGGTTAAAGCGATGAAAAAGAGTTACAATATATCTAGTTCTATACTAGGACCATTTTTTTTTCCTATCATGATGAAAGGATGTAGGATGAGGGAGGATCCAAACTGCAAGTAATATCCTCCCATTCTGTCCACTCACTACCACCTAGAAACTGAATGGGACTATCATTTTTTGCTAGTTTCAAAATAAATATTTTGTTTGCCTAAAATCCACATTTATATTTGGACAGCAGGCAATAAAAGCAGTGAGACGCTGTGTGCTGGCACGGCGTGAACACTAGGTGGCACTCGAGGGCTGCCTTTTCGGTATCTCCTGTGTGTCCAAGTTCCTTCTATGCTAATTCTCCCCTTTAAAAAGAGCAAACAAGCTGTTTAAACAAAGGGTCCCTATAGTTGCTGTTTTTATATTTATAGTCGTGTAATCAATATGTTGGAAGAGTAATTAATTTTTAACCTCCATCCACGGGGAGAGCAAATGTTAGTGGAGTTAATGGATGGAGCAGGCTTCATTATTCTAAAGTAACACTAATGATGAGGCAGGGGAGAAAGTCAAGGGTTGTAAACAATTGTGCCAGCAAGCACTATCATAAAGCAATGGCGCAACAGGAGCAGAGGCGCTGACCCCTTGTCTCCTTTGGTGCGAGCTGTGGTTTCTGCTTAAGTCAGACCCGACCTTAGGAAACAGCCTTCGCCCCGACCTTCCACCAACAGTCCGCTTCCTTTCAATGCCGTTTATTATTTCACGCAAGAGTTCTGGTTTCATGACCTTTCTGCGTAAAAGCCTTTAACTATGACCGTTTCCTAACACTACAGGGTGATATCAAGGCCCTCTAAGGTTTGGGTCTTTTCTGTACGTTTGGAGCAACTGTACAGTCCTGGAGCCCTTACTCAGGGGCGCCGTGTGATTCTCCACCTGCAACACTTTGCGGGATCTCCTGTTGGCAGTGTCCTGTTCCTTCAGTAGAGTTAACAACTCAGAGTACCACAGCCATGGGCACAGAGGATTCTGTAGGGACACACGCACTACCATGGCGAGGATGGGCTGACACGACCAGAGCTGGGAGGATGAGAGCCAAACATTGCAGAGGACTCGCTTCATTTTCTGATTATCACCTCTGCCCCCAGCTCTGTTCTTGACTTTCCAAACCCCCTTCCCCACACCATGAGAAAATACAAACATTGAGGCTATGCAGTGGGCAGAGAAGGCTTACACGGGACTGTACACGGAGGCACATTATAAAATCAGATTTCTATTTATCGCCAAGGTATTTTCATATCCAAATTAGTCTTATCATTGTAACTATTGTCATGCTTTATTGACAGCATGTTTCCCTTGGTGAGGAATTTTTTTTCCCTGACTTTCCAACTAGGCTTAACAAAGGGATGCTTTCCTTAAACTGCTTCATATGATAAGGATGCTCCTTACATACACAACTCTTAAATTGCTCAACGTACATGCCGATTGCAATAATTTACTGCAATCAAGATTTCTGTTCTTCTTTTTCTGCCCTCTCTTCTCCTCCCTCCATTTCTGTCTCTCTTTTTTAAAAAGATTTATTTATTTTTTTTTATTATATGTAAGTACAGTGTAGCTGTCTTCAGACACTCCATAAGAGGGAGTCAGATCTCATTATGGATGGTTGTGAGCCACCATGTGGTTGCTGGGATTTGAACTCAGGACCTTTGGAAGCACAGTCAGTGCTCTTAACTACTTAGCCATCTCCATTTCTCTTTCTCCTCTTCGGGGGGAAGAGCAAAGTCTGGTGTAGCCCAGGTTGTCCTCTAGCTAGCTAAGTAGTCAAGGGTGACTTTGAACTCTGGTTCCCCCTGCTTCTACCGCCTAAGTCTTAGGAATCCGTGTGTGTATCATCACATCCAGTTTTGTGTGGTGTAGAAGATCAAACCTGGGGCCTCATGCACACCGGGCACGAATCCACCACCTTACGTTAGTTATCCGCTCGCCCTTGTTTTTCTTTTTTAGGAATGTGTAAATGAGAAGAGGACCTGCTGGTCTCCGTATTCCCTGTGCTGCACGACACTGCATGATCAGAAGCCTGGAGCCACACAAACATGTTTGCAAATGCTAAATGTACGAACTTTGTAGAGTGTACAACTTTATCAAGGGTCCAGGATGGATGGCTGTGTCAACAATCACCATCCTTAAAGCAGGAAGATGTTTTGGTGGCATATCACAGGAAGAGCATTGCTGATACGAGTCTGGCTCACAAATGCAAAAGACGATTGCAAATCGATGTGCTCTCTTTCCTCAACACAACCCTGGTTTCTATCCATGCAGGTTTGGGCCAGGAAGAAAGGACTGCACTTCTGGCCACTAGATCCCTAGTATCTAGATGTAGACCTGTGCCTGTATTCTAGTTGAGTATGTTAGTGGGGGAGTTTCAAGGTTCTTTAGGAAGGTTCTCAAAACACGCTGACCCACTTCTTCCTCTTTGTTCCAGCAGCTCAGGAAACCATCTGGACTATGAGATGACCTTGAGGATAGAAAACACATGTGGGGGTTTGCCTGTGATGGAAATAAAACCCCCAATGCAGCAGGGTTGGCAAGTGGAGCTTAATGAAAGATGATGGTGCAGGCAGGGCTATGCCCTCACGAATGGATTGGGAGTGAGTTCATTGCAGATGAACGCGTTTGCCCCCTTTCTGCCCTTTCTTCACCTCCCACCACTGGATGTTGCATCAAGCAGGACCTTGCCAGATTCTGGTCCTCTTATCTCAGACTTCTCCAGAACCATTAACTCATAAATTTTATTTTGTTCGTTATAAATCACCCGGTCTTTTCTATTCTGTGGAATGGATGAAGATACCACACGTGGGGATAGTAAGGCAGAAAGATGGGAGTCTGCGTCACCGACACTGGTATCACCGCCGGCTTCGTTTGCACCCTCTGACCTTGTGGAATCCTGTTGGTTCTGGTTTTCCTGGTGTGCATGTGGAACAGTTCCTGTTGTTCTGCTTTTAGGAGCTTTTCTCGATTTATAATAATGATCACATAAGCTTATCATCTGAGCATTGGTAGGGGTGCAGACGGTTAATGGGAAGAGGTGAACGCAGGAGAAATAATTTTCTTTTGTAGAATAGATGACTGCCTCGGACAAAATTTGCATCAGATTGGTGGTGAAAACTTTAGAATACTTTGAATGAAATAAAATAAGTGAGAGGAACTGGAGAGTCCCATCATTGGGGGCTACTGCTGTGATGCATTGTGACTTGAAAGTAGATGGTCCTTGCTTATCCATTGCCCTCAGTTGGGGCAGATAGATTGAGCTGGGGGAAAATGTGCTTTTATTTCTATTTTTGTAAATTCTGTAGAGTGAGTAATGGCTACATTCTGCTCTTAGAATGAACACAGGGAGAGTCAAGAGGTTTAAAACAGGAAAAGAAAATTTACTAGTTCATAAGGGTACAGATAGCACTACTTTAATTAATTTAAGCACATATAGTTTTATTTAGTCTTTCCAGATAATAGCTTTGCATTTTTAGGTTGAAGTAGGTAACTTTCTCAGTCTCAGCCCTGTAAGCTCTGGACAGTGCCGCAGAGCTGTGTCCTTGGCTGGTCTCAGTTTCGGATTACCAAATGCTGAGATCTGCCTATTGGCAGATCGGTATAAATGCTATGGGATGCGTGTTTCCTGGGGACAACAGAACGAGCAAGTTTATTCTGTTGAACCTCTCTTCTTTAGAATAAGGCTTACGATGTGGGATGCCATCATCAATATTTTTAAATGGAAGAAGTGAAAAGCCAACTTTGTCCACAGGCTAATGGTGACTGGATGGCAGAGTGGGGCCGGGACCCTGGGCCCGTACTGCTCCGAAGGCCACTGCTTTTGTGGTTAGCCCTTCCTGACCACCAGGTCCCCAGAGTTTTCTGGTGTGAAAGCGAGAGTAATTCAAGCTAGGCAGAGTTAAAAACAAATCAGAAATAATTTCATTTGTGTTCCCTGTAAACAACCTTTACCTGGACTTCACGTATTTTACTTGACTTTTTTTTTTTTAAATTGTCCAAATTATCACTTTGTTTTTCTATCACTTTGTATTGTTTCTATGTGGGAAGAACCATTTCCTTTTAAAAATAGT
Organism: Apodemus sylvaticus; assembly: GCF_947179515.1. NCBI lineage: Eukaryota > Metazoa > Chordata > Mammalia > Rodentia > Muridae > Apodemus > Apodemus sylvaticus. The sequence continues at coordinate 41,354,507 of NC_067473.1, read as the reverse complement.
GTTATCTGCACCCTCATGAACTAGTTAATTTTCTTTCCAACGTTTTCTTTGGGCCATACGGATTTGACCCAACAGTGACAGCAATAACACTTTTCATCCAAAGGATAAAGACTTTTTTTTTTTTGGTAACTTATAAAATCACCTCCTATAGTGTGAGAATGCTTGTTGTTTTTGGTCATATTTCATTTCCTCAGCATGAATATTTTCTTCTGTTCTCCATTGTCATTCCACAAAAAAGATACAATTAAATCAAGGAAACCTGGCAGGGCTGCTTTTGGAAAATAAAATCAACTTTTGATTTAAACAAAGAGCAATGAATTATACTAGAAAAACACGGCCCCAATTGAAGTTTAGTGTGCCTTTCATGAGCCCCCGAAACCACCTTCAGATAAATGTTTATCTTTGAGAAAGGACAATTATTTGAGCGGCAGCTTTGGATGCTGAAGAGGACCGAAACTCTCCTATGAGGGTTTGGGATTCTGTGTCACCAACAGCCCTTAGTTCTCCCTGACTGTGTGTCACCCCGAGCTCTTAGCGTGTTGATTCCAAGTGTAGAATCTTGCAGATGTGAGCCTAGTAGCCACATAGAAACAAGTGAAATCTTGGGGTTCATTAGAAGGAATTTTATGAATTAGATGTGTAGTAGGGAGACTTTTGAAGACAAGGCATTATTGAGACAAGTAGTAATCAGAATGCAGGAGAACGGTGAAGCCTACCTATAGTCCCATCCACACCCAAGGAATATCTGAGGCAGCCTGGACCTAGAACCTAGGACTTTAAAGCTGGCCTGGGCATCAGACAAAGACAAAAGCAATCAGCAAGTAACAATAATCTTAATGGATATATAATATTTGCAATCAAATCTGTGAGCTGCAATTAAGGACAAGGAAAATACAACTTAAAATGACCACATGACATAGAAAGCCACCCGCACAGGTGTGAGAAATTAGGCCTGGGACTCCTTCTTCACATTAGTTTGATTTTTCTAAAATGTTGAAGAAAACTAGCATCTGTTTTCACGATTTTTATCTTTACATGAAGGCAATGCCAAACTTTTTTTAAAACATTCATTTATTTATTATATGTAAGTACACTATAGCTGTCTTCAGACACTCCAGAAGAGGGAGTCAGATCTTGTTGTGGATGGTTGTGAGCCACCATGTGGTTGTCGAATTTGAACTCAGGACCTTTGGAAGAAGTCAGTGCTCTTAACCACTGAGGCATCTCTCCAGCCCCTAAACTCTTAAAAAATGTTTTTATTGGCATAAACCAATCATACACATTTTATAGTGACACTTTAATACATGAACATAATGTATTTTGATTGTATTCATCTTCTGTCACCCTCTCTTGTCCCCTTCATTTGCAGGTAATTTTAATGCTGCAGCCTTCTGTCCTGAATCTCCTTGGACTACAGAGCAGATTAGAGGCAACAACAATAACAACAACCAGAAAAATTGAAAATGAAGGTCTTCGGTGTGGAGGCTAAAGTGTAGAAAGATGCAGTGATTGATCGGGAAGGTCACTGTACTCTTTATTGGGGATCAGTTCAGTGCCCAGGCAAAGGCGTGTTCCAGGTGTTCTGTCGGAAAGAGAGCGAGGTTGCCGGGCTCTGACTTATGACAGGATTAAGCCAGCAATATATGACGGCAGAAGTTTGACGTTTCTACGTGTGGCTTGTTATGTAAGGGACAAAATTAGGTTAGGTGTGCTCGTAACACAGGGTCGGCTGGGGTCAGGGAAAGGGACCGCTAGAGCCGCCACTGCGTCCCTGTGCTGTGGCCTGTCCGCTTCCAGTCCAGTTCCCTCAGTGACGTCATGTGCGAGCTGCACGCCTGCAGCCATCCCTCACAGGACGCTGTTTGTGAGGCGGCAGTGCATTATACTTCCTACCTCAGTTTAAAAGTCTTCTGAAACTTTCCGGCCGTTTGAAACTTCCACGGTACAAGAGAACAAGCATTTTAGGAAAGCGCGATGCTTCGTAACCTTTCCGAAGTGAGCTTATTCTGTTTTGGCAACTAGAAATAAGCAAGTCTGTTTGAATGAGGACTCGAAGCCTTTAGGTATTGAAGTGCTCAAGTGATATAAAGAGTACTGGTCTGCAGGGGCCGCTTAACAGTCAAGTCCCTAGACAGTTGTTCTCAAACTGTGGGTCACGACCCCTTCACGAAGCTCACATATCAGATATCCTGCATATCAGATTTTTGCACTACAAATCACAACAGCAGCAACATACATACAGTTACATAGCAATGGAATGATTTTATAGTTGGGATCACCACGACATGGGGAACTGTATTAAAGGGTGGCAGCATTGGGCAGGTTGAGAGCCCCTGCTCTCCAGAGAAGGGACGGTTACTCCTGTCCTAGCTCTGTGTTTATGGTTCGTACCCTGAGAGGGTACTTTTGGTCGGAGTTCAAAGTCAGCAAGGTTTAAGGAAACCTCTGTGGTGTTGAGCTCCCGTTGAGTCATAAACAGTTAAGTAAAAATGATGGAAGGTACTGAAAGACGGGCCAACACGTCGGGCTTCGTTTGGGCTCCTACCCAGCGTGGAACATTTCTGGACTACAGAATGTACAGTTTCGTCAGGAGTCGCCCTGCAGAGCCAGGCTGGAAGAAGGGAGACGGTGGTCAGAGGATATTTTCTGTTCACTTTATAGCATTTGTCACACTTATTATTATTATTATTTTTACCATGAGGTTCTATTTGTAATAAAAATAAGCAAATACATTCAGCACAAAAGACTGAGGCAGAAAATTTAGGATTAGGTTTGGAAGCAGGCAGGTGACATAATCACATGTATGTTTTTGACAGCTGTAGTTTTTACTTAAAAAGAGAAGGCAATACTCAGTGAGCAGAATCGAGAGGTCAATTGTCGGAATAATCTTGGACTTCTGAGCCAAGCACGACTAGGAGACAACATTGTAAGGATCATATAGAGCATCCACATTGACTTCAAGTCAAAGTGCTTAGGACAAAAACCATCCAATCATAGAAATTCGGTATGCTTGCACTAGAGGGAGTTATATATATATTTTATGAACAGGTTAATTTAAATATCCCATAAATAAACATATCCCCAGAGTAAAAGTATGGGACAGATGTGTGAAAGACGGCAACTTGTAAAGCATATGTATCTTCTGAATCACAGATTAATAATACTAACAATAATTAAAATAGCCCACAGTACGCACAGTGTGTGACACATTGCTGCTCTGACTTATTCCCCCCCCCCCCCCAGTGAAGCAGCAAGCCCTGATGTTTTTACTTTCCATCATTTTAAGCATTCATTTACTAAACTAACAGCATTTCATTAAGTGAGACTAATCCCGGAGAGCTTTACCTTAGGCCATTAGCTTCCAGACAGTCATCAATCCCACGACATTTCCTGGGATGAGATCATTCCTGCTATTACTATTTATTTTGTTATTTTTATTTTATTTATATATTAAGTTCCTCTTATGGAAAATATCTGTGTAGCTAGTTTTAACAGTGAATATTTTCTTTCTGAACCGTTTGGGGCAGTGATTTGATGCTTCTTCACCCAGGTGTTCCCAGAGGGTCCCCCCACCCCCTCCCCCACCTCCTACCCAGTGGCTACCACAGCGATCTCTTTCTTACAGCATAACAAATTAGAAACAGCTCTGCAGAAGGCTGGCACTATGATATCTGGGTAGTTTTTCTTTATTGGGACTTGTGAAATTCTCTCTGAGGATCATGTGACTGAAGTTGGGTTTCTTGGGGGGGGGGGGGCGGGCTTCACAAAGGCCCCGCGTTGGCCATTTCTTCTTTACCACAGAGGAATATGGTGGCTGTTTAGTCACGGTCGTGAGGAAGGAAAGGCTTGACTCTAATGGAAGAAGCAGATGTCAAGATAAGGACCTGGGCTGGCAGAGGGCACACTGCCACTTCCTGGCACTCAGAATCAGAGACAGAGCTGAGATACAGCGCCGTGGTGGGTTCTGAGCTACCCTGAGCCAAGCCTCAGATTTAATTCTGAACACTGGAAAAATAAGAAAGGAGACTAGAGTAAGCAAAACAAAAACTAAAATAAATTAAGATAAAATAAGAGACAGACAGCAGACAGGCATACGACCGCAGAGAAAGATTAAGAGAAACCACAGAAAGGTAGAGGAAATCTGGTACTCAAGAATTCCAGTCTGCCCAATAAAAATAGGAACTGATATTGTGGCTCCATGCATCATAACCGAGGAACACAAACGGTTTGGGGAAAAAAAAAAAAACAGTTCTGACATATTTGGATGCCAAAAATTTTTAGAGTTGATCTCTTTTGGCCTGGTAAGATTTTATGCATTTTTGTAGTTCCAGCCAAGTGGTCTCAGGATTACTGGATGTTTCTGCCAGTCTGGACCTCTGTGTAGTACGAAGAATGTTCTTGTATCGCAGTGGAAAAGTGCACAAAGACAAAGGACCTCTCACCACAAAAGGGATGGAAATTAACCGTCATCGCGGTCTCCGGACAGTGCTCCAAAATTATGTGGGATTATTATTTATTTAAAATTGAAATTTCTGTTTATTCATGAGAAGCAGGATCAGTTACTTCTCAGCTTCGCTTCTTCAATGCCATCTGAATAGCATTTGAAACTTACTCTAAGCTGGTCCTTTCAGTGATATTCTCTCTCTCTCTCTCTCTCTCTCTCTCTCTCTCTCTCTCACACACACACACACACACACACAAATGATGCATGTCTCTGTGAACACCCAGATGTGCTAGTTGGAGGCCAGAGGTTAGCATCAGATCTCTTCCTTTGCACATCTCTGCCTTGTTTTATTTGAGACAGTCTATTGCTGAGCCCCCAAAACTCACCTAGCAACTAGACTGTTTGACCACAAAGTCCCAGAATCCTCCGGTCTCCACCTCCCAAAGCTGGGATTACAAATGTACATTGTTAAGCTTAGCCTTTTTTGAGAATTTCATACAAGAATACTGTATTTACATAATTATACCACTCCCCTTTAAATTTATAAACTCTTCTATAACTGTTGACCTACACATACACACAAACACACATAAACCCACAAACTACCAAGTCCATTTACTGTTGCTTGAATGAACAAGTGTGTTAGGACTGGCCATTTGGGATTAGATAAACTCTCATGGAAGCCAAGGCTTTAAAAAAAACACATGGGTGCTAGAGATTTGAACTCAAGTTCTAAGGCTTATGTACATAGCACTTTATCCACTGATCTCTCTCTTTGGACCCCCAATTCCTTTTTAAAAAAAACCACAGCAATAATACAGGGTTTAGGGTTATTTAGATATTAATTATACATACTAAGAAGCAAATCATATGAGGAAGTGGAAAGGGGAATACTGGGGTGGGTTCAAGGGTACAGTGAGGAGTGGGACAGGGAGAAGGGGGAAAGAGGAGGGAGCAGGGGAGAATTCAACAGGAGCTATGTAGGAAAATGTTATAAGGAAACCTGTTACTTTGTACAGTAATCAAAAAGTAAAATACATTATTATAAATAAGTAAAATGAAAAAGATAATTCATATGAGACTTTTGAATCCACATTTTTTCAATAATAAGAAAAACACATGCATCAGAATAATTTTAAAAGCATCCAGTGAAGGAAAGAGAGGGCAGAAATTCCTTCCATTTCAAGTATTTGTTGAGTATTTGCCTTGAAGCCAACATAGTTCTAGCTGGATGACAGGACAGTAAGCCCTGTTAATGATGGGCTTTTCATTACCATAGGTATGCTTTTGCAATTTTCCTAGATTTCTGCTCCAGGGTCACATGGTAAGTCAATAGTAGTTATAAACCTCTCAGCGTTGTGATCAATACCCTTTGGCTGATGTAATCTAGACCTTTGCTGTGATTTACAACAAAGGACAGTTTGGGCAGCCTCTGTTTTATTACCTTCAATTCACCAACTGGAATATTTCACTGGCTATGACTGAAGTTTTTTTTTTTCTTCCATTTTTGTGATAGATAGGGAATTAAGATAGTCCTGAAGAAGAAGGTCGGGTTTGATGAGGGAGACCAGCAGTGGGTGTCATTTCCTCTGAGGTACAATGTCCTCATGCCTTTCTGTGTCACAGCATAATCTAAAGCGCCAGTCTGAGTAGTGTCTGTGAAGCTCCCCGTGTGTAATCATGGATGGAGAGGAATGGCCATGAAGTATTCCTTAGCTTCTCAACACATGATAGGCACTAAAACAACCCCGGACACAAGCTACTCTTCCTGAACCTCAACAGTCAGTAAAAACGCACTTGAGCAAAATAAAAAATATTAGCAATCTTTAGGCTGTGGGGGCTGTGACCCTTATCATTGCACCTCAAACAACATTCCTAGAATTTTATATGAATTGTTATTTCCCATGTCTTCTGTGGAGTCCAGGTCTGAAGATCAAACAAGAGAAAAAGGAAACCAGCCACTGTCAGAGAGTGACAGAGAGTAACGGGAGCTTCAGAGAAAGCTGGTGTGTTGATGTCCTTCAGGGCCCTCCAATGGGACAAAAGTGCCACCTCCTAGACACAATTTTTTGTCATGCTTCACATTTGCACACTCACTTTCTCATCTCTGAGCTCATGGATGAGGTAGAATCACAGTGTGAGATGAAGGTTTGCAGGTAATCTGTAAGGTCCTTTCAGATCAACCACTGGCTACCCTCATGTTGGCTTTTACTGTCCAAGACTAAAGATCATCATAATATTCCAGTTACTCGCAAGCAGTGACAATCAGCTGTTTTGCACACGCATTTTGAGTCCTGCAACAATCTTGTGAGTTAAGAAGGACAAGTCTATTTGATGGTTGAGGAATTAGGTTTAGGGAAGAAGTTTAGTATATAACTAACTTGGTCCTATGATCCAAGAGCCTAGTATTTTTATTGTAACTGTGGTGCTTCTTGAAGACATTTTATGGATCTCTGAAATCCAAGGTATTAAGTACTCGCTGCCTGTATTATCCATTAAGTTCTTTGGAGTAAGAAGGACAGTGCTTCAACCCCTTACAGGACCTGACACAGAAGCTGCCTGACAACTATTTGGCGACCTAAGTGACCATCAATTTCTTTGTTATCATGCTACCCTTATTTTTGAAATAAATTGGGAAGATGTCATCATTTGAACATTTGGTATATTTTTACAGGTTTTATATCTCTTCTTCGCCCCCGCCCCCCCAGAATAGAGTCTTTCCTAAAGGTTAAAGAGTAAAAATATAATTGACTGGATCATGTGATGAAAATACATTTCCGCGATTCAGAACATCAAACAAAGCTATGCAAAATGTCTTATTTTTCTTTTTTTGTTTCTCTCTCTCTCTCTCTCTCTCTCTCTCTCTCTCTCTCTCTCTCTCTGTGTGTGTGTGTGTGTGAGTGTGTGTGTGTCTGTGTGTATGTGAGTGTGGTGTATGTCTGTGCATGTTTTGCACGTGTACATGTAGAGGTAGGTGGTTGATGTTGGGTATTGTCCTTTAATCACTATCTTAGTTCAGGTTTTCTATTCCTGTGATAAAGCATCATTTCCAAAGGCAGCACATGGAGGAACTTACAGCTCCAAGTTACAGTCAGTCATCAAAGGATGAGGGCAGGATCTCAACAGGGTGGGAACCCGGAGGCAAAAGAAGCAGAAGCCACGGAGGAGTGTTGCTGACTGGCTTGCTCACGGCTTCATCAGTTTGGGTTCTTCCTCTTCTTCTTCTGCCCCCTCCTCCTCTTCCTCCCTCCTCCTTCCTCTTCCTCCCTTTCCCTCTCCTCCTTCCTTTTCTCCTTCTCTTTTTCTTGTTCTTCCTCATCTTCTTCAACTGTTTATTGAATCTTTGTGACTTCACATTGTACACCCCAATCACACTCATCTCCCAGTTCTCAAATATTCGCCCTTGCAACCTTCTCCCCAGAAGTAAAAGATCTCACTGTGGAAGCTGCAGTGTTTCATGATGTGTCATACAGTAAATCCTTTTTCCCAAACAGCTTTACTTGCAAATGTTCATGGCAGTGAGTCCTTGGTCTGGTTCGAGGCCCCTGGCTTCTGCCACTCTATCAATACTGGATCCTCACCAGGACTCCTCTTGGATATCTAGTTGTTGTCATGTGTTGTGGAGATCCTGAAGCTTTGGTTCTGTATGATTGGCCCCTTTATGCACTCCAGAAGCTCCTAGATGGGGTAGACATTGGAATGGGACAACTTACAGCCCTGGATGTGGGCCTGGGTGACAGCTGAGTTGGTCAGCCTGCCCGTTTTCCTGTGCTCAAGCCACTAGGGCCAACTTTCCCTCAGCGACCAAGTAGAGGACAGGGACAGCTCACCAAAGTGCCACAGCTGATGAGGGGGTGGGGGCAGCTCAGAGCAGCCCTCTGACATCAACATGGCCCCATGTGGGAGCCCAGACTATAAATGCCCACAGGGCCTTTGGTGGTTACATGGGCCAGGGTCATGAGCACAGATCCGTTGCAGTCGGGTCATGAATACAAACATGGCAACTGCACGTGTCCAGACATCACCGTGGCCTCAGGTGGCAGTGCAGGCTACACACATCAGGCTGTTCCTCACCAGTTCATCTCCAGTTCTGTCTCTCTGCAACGTGCACAGACGGCTCTGCTTCCTTCTTTCCGAGACATTGTTGCTCACTGTAGTGGCTCACCACCGGCGCTCTGCTGTGCCCCTGGCTGGTCCTCTGTCAGTTTGCTTTCTTAAACCACACAGGGCCAAGAGGGAACTATTCCCAGAGGGTTTGGACCACCCACATATGTCACTGATTAGGGAAACATACCACAGGCTTGCCCACAGGCCATCCTGATAGGGGCTTCTTCTTGGCTGACATTCCCTGTTCCCAGATGAATATAGCCTATCTCAAGTCTAACCTATAAAACTAGCTAGCATACTTCCTATACAGCTCTTTGAAACAGGATTTCCATTATTCAGACCTTGCTCAAAAGGCGTATTCTGGAGATCCCCATCTCTGTCTTCAGAAGCTGGAGTTAGAGACTGGTTGCCATGACTACCTGACATTTCTGTGGGTTCTTGGGATCTGAACTCCCATCTTCATGCTTGAGTGACAAGCATTTCAACCACTAAGCCATCTTCCAGTCTCTCTCTCTCTCTCTCTCTCTCTCTCTCTCTCTCGCTATATATATATATATATATATATATATATATATATATATATATATATATTTAATGCTGGCTAGTTTTATGTCAGTCTGACACAAGCTTGAGTCTATTTAGAAGGAGGAACCTCAGTTGAGAAAATGTCCCCACAAGACTTGCCTGAGGCTGAGGTGCATTTTCTTGATTGATGATTGGTGAGAGAGGACCCAGCTCATTGTAGGTAGTGTTACCTCAGCGCTGGTGGCCTGGGAGCTATAAACTATATGAAAGCAAGTTCAGTAAGCCACATAGCGAAGGTCAGTAAGCTTCTTAAACCACACAGGGCCAAGAGGGAACTATTCCCAGAGGGTTTGGACCACCCACATATGTCTCTCCTCATGGCCTCTGCTTCTGCTCTTGCCTTTAGGTTCCTGTCCTGTTTGAGTTCCTGCCTCGACTTCCTTCAATGATGGAGAATAATGTGTAACAATAAGCTAAAATCAACTCTTTCCTCCACAAGTTACATTTGGTCATGATGTTTTATCATAGCAACAGAAGGCCTAGCTAAGACAATCTCTTTCCTCAGAAGGTTCCTATGCCCTGTGTTGGTGTCCACCCAATGTCACAGGAGATACACAGCTAAGAACTTTTTCTGCTGGTTTAAAGTGGCTGACAGGAAATGAAACTGCTAGTTCAGTCCAGTAATTGTAAGGGCCAACTACTAGAGATAGAAAGATGATAGGACTCTCTCTTCAAAAGACAGAAGAGTGAACTTCGTGTAAGACATCTTCTCCTGGCTGGAAGCCTGGCTGTGTACAGGAAATAAAGAATTAGCCCCCCCCCCCACTGTATTTTATAAGTATCAGTATAAATTTGGATTTTTAAAGACTCAGACATCCCCAAAGTGCTACACAATTCTTAGATGGCTGACTTATCATCTTTGAATTCCATTTCCGTTTTGAGAATGTAGAGATAAGATGACTGTAGTTTTCTCTGATAGCTAAAGGCCCCAAAGGGTGGGTACATGTGTACATCAAAAGGAGGATTTTGAAGGGGCAAAGCGGCATCTTTTTCCTACTGCCACTTGCAGACCCAGCTTGCTGTTGACTGTGCGCTGAAGCTCCTTTGTCTCAGCGTCTGGCCCATGGATACTCTCTTGCTAGAGAAGAGTTCCACGCTAACACAGAACCAAAGACTCTAGCGGGGCAGGGTTGTCCGAAAAATGCAGGGAATTAAAAACCCAGGACAAACCATCCTTAGCAGCACAGAGACTTCCAAAGAGTCAAGCATGCGAATCTCTATAGCTACTGCCCATACATTAAGGAATCAGCATCTGGGCCATGGAGCCAGGTGAAATCAATCTTAGGCTTCCTCTATCATTATGTAAATGAGGTAGGTAATCAAGCACAACTAGCCATAGCCAACGCACGTATACAAGATGTTACGTCACTTTATTTTAACTGTATGATTCATCAGAACAATTATTAACACACGAGTACCATTCAGCTCAACTGCAGGTATAGGCAGTGACAAGTGTCTAATTCTTTAGGAGAATGAATTACTCTCACAATCTGTCCATACACATTGCCCTAGGAAGGTTCATAAATAGAAAACATGATTTTCACATTACGGCTTTCTCGAGCATGTATATACAGGTATGGGTGTCTTCCGCGGCTCTTTCTGTTCTTGGCGCATTCATTTTTCTTGACCCCATATTCAATTCTTTCTACAGAGCAGATAGCTTTTTTTTTTTCTTCTGTCGGTCTTTGACTTGGTGCTCTGTGAATTGGCACTACTCTTCACAACTACGAAGCAGTGATATTTGAATTGAAATAAATCTGGGCTACGGTTCCTTGTGTGTACTGATATGTTCCACCACCATCAAAGACCTGTTGATTCCATCATTTTCCTGTAACAATAGCCAAGTTCAACTATTGGGTTTCAGCAGAGCACACCCATAGCTTGCTCTATTAACCCTTGGCTTCAAGTCCTGGTGACATAGTGAGGGTGGAGTGTACTGGCAATCAGTACACTTCCTTATCATAACTTACAGCCATTTAAAAAATTGTGCAGTTGCTGAACCGGCTCTCACATACCTCTTCTGAAATGTTCACAGTGCAGTATTTCTGCCGTCTAATGAAAAATTTTCTTACATCATTAAAAATAAACATTTCTATAAAAATATAATACTTTCAATGTTTACACAGACAAAACCAGCTAGGGTAACTTAAGCCACATGCACTATACAGTAGTAAGCACAAAATTCCACAGAGCAAGACATATCAAAAGTCCTGTCAAGAGTAACTATTCATCCAAGATTTTCAATTGGCTTTCTGTCTGTTTCTAAAATATGCTTTTGTTTAACATAAAAAAATGTCCTAATGCAAAAATGAGACTCCCTAAAAGTGTTGGATCCAATTGTTTTAGGTGAGAAGCCTCCTCCCGAAAGAGTAAATATTTCATTGACCCTTTCTTGTTCTACACACAAGCTGTGACTGGAAATAGTGAACCCTTCAGTCAGTTTGTTTGTCCTTTAAAAACATACTGAGTTGCCTTTAAAAAGATTTTTCACCACAAGCTACTTATTTTCAAAGTTGTCATTAAAAAACAGATAAAAAAATTTTAAATGTCCACGTTCATTAGCTCAGAACAAAGTTGTTCTCAAACAGTTGAATTTTTGTTTGCTAAGACAGACACTGTAACCCACGCTGGCCTAAAAATCATTATGTATGTAGCCAAGGTTGGTTTCAAACTTGTGGTAGTCTGCCTGCCTCAGCTTCCCAAATACTGGGTTATAGGTGTGAGCCAACACTCCGTACTAAACAGCAGGGTGTTAAATGACAAATATTTTACTGTAACAAAGTTATTTCTTGAAAAAGAAATCTTCCTATTGTCATCTATATACAATACATAAAATCCCTGATAATTTATAAACACACCTCATGTCATGCTATTTAAAAATAAGTGCATTGTCTGTGGATATTCCTCCAGCCTAAGGAATGTGTATATAAACATTTAAAAGGGAATGTTTGCCTGATGGGTAGACAACATCAGAAATGGAAAATGTTCACGACCACAACACGACAAAAATAAAGCAGCCTGCCTGCTAGGACCACCACATTTATCCTGAATGAGGTCAATCTCTTCTGAGTTTTCTATGAGAAATCTTCAACCTTCATTGTATTGGTTCCATATATATATATATAAAACCTGACTTAAAACCTTCAAGCCAGAACTGAGATTCAGAACTCCGCTGAGATAGGAGTGTTATTGTAGCTGCAGGCCACCACTGGTCCCCAGCCTGTGGGGACCATGCTTCTGTTTCTGATGCATTGTCAGATGAGAAATTCCTTAGCATCCAGGAATTTGAAATAGCAAGTCAGTGTCTCATAGTGGTGCAGTTACGGCAAAAGCAAAACAGAAACAAAAAAACAAAACAAACAACAACAACAAATGTTGGGTGACCTTCCAAAGGCCAGGCAGTGAGAACTGTTGGAGAAGGTATAGACTGGTCCGGGGCAGTACTGTTTCTTGGAAGGGGGCTGGTGGGCCTCTTATCCATCATGTGTTCGCCTCGCCATCGATGTTGTCTTGGGATGGCAACAGAGAAGGATATGGAGCAACAGATTTTACATTCACATAAGTAGCGTTCACGTGGACGTAGTGCTCTCCGATGAACGTGGAGAAGATTGAGGATATCCTGGAGACCAGTTCAGAAAAGGATGGGCGCATTTCTGCTTTGGGGTGCCAGCATTTTAGCATCACTTCGTACCTGTTTCAGAAAGAAACACTGTGAGAGGCACAGTGGCAAGCACTTCAGACATACAGAAGACCCACCAGAGTCGTACTTACAAGGCATCTGGACAGTACTCTGGTTGCAAGAGTCTTCTGCCTTGCAACAGGTAGATAGTGATATCAAATGTGTTCACATCAGGATAAGGAGGAGCTCCTCTTGTCATGAGCTCCCAGAGAAGCACACCAAAGGACCACTAATAGAACAAGACAGAGTAGTCAGGTGAGCAAAGTGTTAACCACACTCCTATGAAGGGGAAATCAATAGCTCTCCTTAATTAATCCTCGCTTGACATACTTAACACCATTTCTATTTAGGGGGAAACTTTCTCTAAAGAGAACTAGTTAAGCTATACCTTTCACTGCCTGTTTAAACTAGAATGAGATAAGGTTTAGGTTACAAGAATTTTAGTTCTCAAAAAGAATATGGGAAGTTTATAGGAGGTTTAAGATTTAGTCGGTGGTTAGTGGAGTAGATTTTCTGAGTTCTTTCTTGTAGGGCCAAAGTACCAACATGTTCCTATTTTCCCCTTCAGTAGTTTTGCCACAACTTTAGATTTTTATAGATAAAAGTAACCTCCCAGAATTAAAAAAAAAAGGATTAAAAAATTCTGTTTATATATGTTTGCGAGTTGGTGTGAGTATATTTATACCATGTGGATAAAGATGCTTCTGGCCAGAAGACATTAGATCCCCTGGAACTGACATAGGTCATTGTGAGCTGCCAGACATGGGTATTGGCAACAGAACACAGGTCCTCTGCAAGAGCAGTCAGTGCTCTTAACTGCTGAGCCAGCTCCAGTTTTATAGATCTAAGTCCTCTTCTGGCCTCTGTAGGCACCAGGTATACATGCAAAACATCAAAATACATACATTTAAAGAGACAGCAACTGGAAGCTTATCTGAGGACAAAGTACCTGCTATGAAATGGCAAGGACCAGAGTTCTTATTATTAGCCCCCAAAAAAGAGGGGCAGGCACAGCAGTCTGTCTGTCATCCCAGACTTTGAGAGGTGGAGACAGGTGATCACTAGGGCACACTGGGTAGTTAGACTAAGTAAACAGAGAGCTCCAGGCTCAACAGACCTTGCTTCAGTATAGTGGAGAGACATTGAGTAAAACACCAAATACCAACCTCTGATCTCCACAAGCACTCTGAGGTGCACACAAGTTTACACACACACACACACACACACACACACACACACACACACACACACACTCACGAATACATGTATAGAGGGGCACACACATTCAAACAAATATGAACATGCAATAAGGGGAAAATGTAAACATATCTAAATGTTGATGTCAAAGGGAAGCTCTAAATCAGTGTAAGTAAAAAAAAAGTCTGTATTAAATGCATTACTAATCCAATTGTTAGGCAACAGTTTTCTATCAAAAACTAATTTCAATAAATCTAAAAATGCTAAAGTGTCAGATTAATGGGAAACAGCTGTATCAGTATTTTACTGGGAGACCAGAGAGACATGGAGGGGCTGAGAGAGTTGCTAAAAATCCCCTAATGTATCTGAATTCACACTGGCATAAACAATAAAATAGTTTCTAGCCCTCGGGTCTGGCAGTGCCTACTGAACTTCACAGATATGCATTTTCTTGACTTAAAGTTGCCTACTCAAAATAGCACAGGCCGTGCATAGCATCCCCACCCCCACTGGACACGTGCCAACCTTGACAAGGAGGTAAGTCAACATATGCAAGTCACCTGTGCAGAGAACGCAGAGCAACAGTTTTTGCTAGGCAACATTTCCAAGTCATTTCCATACAAAAGAGCCTATGGGAAGGACATGGGGCTGGGGCTGGTGTGTGTGTGTGTGTGTGTGTGTGTGTGTGTGTGTGTGGTGTGTGTGTAAGAAAGAGAATCTATACCAAAAAGGAAGCAAGAACCAAATATAGCTCAGAATATTTAGCAATACATGTCTTTGAATCCCGAGACTGAAGGAAACTATGGAGTTCCAGGGTCAGCTCTCTAGTTGTTAGAGTTGCCAAAGCAATCACATTAATGGTTCTTTCCTTTGCCCAAATATAAGAGCCACCCCTCCCATTTTCAAATGATTTCTTTATTTGTGTGTGTGTGTGTGTGTGTGTGTGTATGTGTGTGTGTGCACATGCATGTGCTTGTGCACACATGTGCTTGTGCACACATCACAGCGAGTATGTGGAGGTCAGAGAATAACTCCCAGGATTCAGTTCTCTCCTACCACCTTTGGGGGCACGGTAGGGAGCAGACAGATCACCAAGCCCATGGGCAAGCACCTCTACCCACCAAACCACTGTGCCAGCCCTCAAGAGCTCTCCTGCCTGCCCTCTTTCTTAGGATTGGGGGTACTATCTCACCCTGTCATCTACTTTGGCCTTGAGTTGGCAGCAACCTTCCGACCTCTGCCTCCTGAGAGCCCTCTTATAAATACACACCACTCTGTCTGATTGGAGAGCCACTGAGATCACCAAATACTTTGATCACAGTAGGGAACACAAATCCTCTCCCAAGAGCGAACCAGCTAGGTAATTTCACTCTCAACTCAGCCTCTCATCAGAGTTTTCATGCATTTAACTCTAATTCTGGAAACTCAAGGGGTAAACGCTTAAGCTCTAGAATTTGAGTTAAAGTTTAAGTCCACTGAAGAAGCATCGATTGACCTTTGTCCCTGCACAAGCCGGTTACTGTCCAAGTTACTAGATTGGTCCCAGGGGTGATTGCACAGTGTTGTTAACAGTGTTGTGCAATAAGAACACAACTGAAATAGGGATTGATGAAAGAAAATCGGTTCAGGTGCTGTGAAAACTCAGAGGGCACCCAGAGAGACTATGGGAGGATGGAGAGGAAAATGAATCTGAGGAACAGGCAAAAACTGACGCAAGAGTTCACGGCATCAGATTCCTGGGTGGAGCCATGCATCGGTCAGAGCATGCGCATGAAGCTAGGTATGGTGGCATGTATCTCTGTAGACTCGGGAAGCTGAGGCAGAAGGATAATGAGTTTGAGGCCAGACCGAAGTGCTAGAGACCCAGTCTCAAACCCTTATCTCCCTCCAAAAAGAACAGATATTTCTTCTTGTTGAATTTCCAGTACTGGAGAAGTCACACGTCTAACCTGTGGTGTAGGGTGATGGGGAGATATGGTGACAACAACACAGATATCAGGATTAGTAGAACTTGCCTGTTATTCTAGCACCCAGGAGGTAGAAGCAAGAACATCAGAAGTTAAAGTACTTCCACAGCTAGATTGTAAGTTTGGGACTAGCCTGGGCTACATGAATGGGAGGTGATACAGAGACAAAGTGTGGAGTAGAGACTTAAGGAAAGGCCATCCAGAGACTGCCCCAACTGGGGATCCACCTATATATAGTTACCAAACCCAGACAGTATTGTAGATTTCAAGAAGTGCTTGCTGATAGGAGCCTGAGATAGCTGTCTCCTGAGAGGCTCTGCCAGTACCTGGCAAATACAGAGGTGGGAATGCTCATGGCCAACCAATGGACTGAGCACAGAGTCCCCAATGGAGGAGCTAGAGAAAGGACCCAAGGAGCTGAAGGGGTTTGCAGCCCCATAGGAGGAACAACAATATGAACCACCCAGTACCTCCAGAGCTCCCAGGGACTAAACCACCAACCAAAGAGTACACATGTTGGGACCCATGACTCCAGCTGCATATGTAGCAGAGGATGGCCTTGTCAGACATCAATGAGAAGAGAGGCCCTTGGTCCTGTGAAGGCTCGATGCCCCAGTGTAGGGGTATGCCAGGTCAGGGAAGCAGGAGTGGGTGGCTTGGTAGGCAGGGGGAAGGGGGATGGGATACGGGGTTTTTGGAAATGAGGAAATGGGATAACATTTGAAATATAAATAAAGAAAATTTCTAATAAAAACATTTTTCTTAAAAAAAAAAACTGGAGAAGTTGGTTCACAGACTCTCAGATGGAGGATTCTGAGTAGGAACTTGGGAGGGAGTTTCCACATAAGAAGCATGTCAGCGTGTGGATCTTTTCATCTTTTCTACAGGTCCGATGCCAGAGAGTGTCTGCCCTACAGTGCAGCCATGTAGACATCACTTCCTCCCCAAATTATTTACTTAGTCATTAGAGTGGCTTAACAACTATCGTAGCTTTGAAGTGTAAATAACTTTGTAGATGCTGTAGGGACAAGGAAGCCAGAGTCATCAGAAGCTGAAAACGATACGATACAGCTATTCTGTAAAACATGTGGCACTTTCTTAAACATTTGAATACGTAGGAGTGTTACTCCTAGCTATGTAAAATGAAACAAAAACATATTCACACAAACACTTGATTAAGCAAGTGTCTTGGCAATTATAATTATGTGTAGGTAACTGCCTACCAAGAGAATCCTTCAGCTGGTAAAAGAGGAGACAGAAGGAAGATAGGCTGTGAAGAATAAAGAAAACTTCTTGGTTAAGAAGTAGGAAGGAAACCAGGGGGCAGATGCTAAACCAGATGCTAAAAGAAAGGGGTATTTCAGGAAGGGCTGGGTGCTGTGGAGGGTGGATGGTCCTGTGAAATGAGGCAGAAAGGGGACAGAGAAAAGCCAGCTGACTGAACAAGCAAGAACACCAACTACAGAGGAGCTTGAGCTGAGAGCCATTGAACAGGGCTATCTGGACATGAGGAACTTCATGGAAGTGATTCCTACCTCATTTGAAAACATCTAAGAGTATTTGGTGTGGCCAAATTGCACCTGGGCATTGGCTTAAAGGGAGAAGCTATACAAACCCGGGCAAGCTTGTGCTCGTAGGATTTGAGATACTTTGCTTACTACATGCTTTTGGAACGTTCCACATCAACATTCAAAAAGACCATGCTGCCTTTGAAATGAAACTTTATATACATTATCCCCTGCAACCAGCGACTGTTGGTCAATGCAGCATTGTGTGACGCTTACCCTTCAGTCTAGTATCTTTCAGTGAGAGGGAGAGAGGAACCGCACGGACATGAGCGATTTCCTTTAAGCATTTGTTTTAGTTTTTGTGGCTCTAGGGATAGGCTTTTTCTTGCTGACAGCTACTTTACAGGTTATAGAATTACCTGCATCTCTCTATATAATCAATGATGCTCAAAATTTCAGCTAGGTTACAGATACAGTGGCATCCCAGTCTTCGCTCACTTGCAACACCCTAGGAAGTTCCCTCAGGCCTATTTGTAATCAGTCCCCATTTCTATTTTTAGCGACAGGCAACCGCTGATCTATTCTGGTTATAGTCCTATCGCTTTCTAGAAATTTCTCACGCATGGAATCATTGAACATTTCATGTCTTGGGCCTGTTCTCTCTCACTTGACATAATTTTGGGAGTTTTAACCACACTGCAGCATATGTCAGTCATACTTGTATACTGCCAAATGGTTTCGCATCATAGGCCTCTCTCTCTCTCTCTGTGTGTGTGTGTGTGTGCGTGTGCGTGTGCGTGTGTGTGTGTGTGTGTGTGTGTGTATGTGAAGGCCAGGGATCAAGGTCTACTTTGGATATCTATCTACCTTATTTTTATTTTGAAAATATGAGTATTTTGCCTGCACATATGTGTACCGCGTGCTTGGTGCCCACAGATACCAGAAGAACATGTTGGATCCCCTGGAACTGGACTCACACAAGGTAGTTAGCTGCTACAAATCCTGGCAGGGCAGTAAATGCACTTACCTGGCTGAGCCATCTCTCTAAGCCCCGTCACCTTTATTTTTTGGAGACAGGGATTTTCACTGGACCCGGAGCTCTCCAATTTGAGCGGATGAGATGGACATCGAGCCCCAGGTCTGTTCCCTGTCTCAGCCACCCCAGGGCTGGAACCACAGATGCCTGGCTCAGCTTTTACAAGGGTAAAACTCTGGTTCTAATGCCCGTGTAGCAAGTGTGCTCTGACTGAGGCATCTCCACAGCACTAGGTGCATCAGAGTTCACATATCCATTCTCAAGTTGATGGTTATTAGGACTGTTTCTGATTTAGGGCAATTATGAATAATACCGCCATCATTTACATGTAAATCTCTGTGTGGACATGAGTTTTTTTCTTCATTATTAGTTCATGGGTTGCACACATGTGTTTGGTGTAAAGCCCATTCAGATCTTTTGTCTATTTCTGCTGTTGAGTTGTGACGCCCCCTCCCCTTCTGTAAACACACAGGTCGAGTCTGAGTGTGAGGATAAGAAAACTCTCTTCTTCAGCACTGGCCTGCCCGCCACCTTGGACCTTGGTTACAGCCTCCTCCAACACTCATCTTCTTATACGTATTCACCCATACAAACTTTCACTGGCAAAATCTCTGGCATTAGGCACTACTTTGTGCTATCTTCTCTCTCTCTCTCTCTCTCTCTCTCTCTCTCTCTCTCTCTCTCTCTCTCTCTCTCTCTCTCTCTCTCTCTCTCCCTCCTTCTCCCTCTCTGTCTCTGTCTGTCTTTCTCTCTCTCTCCCCATCTCCCTCTCCCCTCCCCCTCCGCTTCTCTCTCTCCCTCTAGGTCTGTCTCCATCTCTGTCTCTGTCTCTCTCTAATGGATCTCATGGCTTCAGAAGTCTCTTTACACTGCCTTGGCTTGCGATGTACTTTTTGAAAACAAACGGTCAGTCACCTCGAATAAATGTCAGCTCCTCCTCCTCCTCCTCCTCCTCCTCCTCGCAGGATCAGAAACTGGATGAACACTCCTTCTTTGGCCTATCCATCGAGTCCATCCCTCTCTGACTAACAAGGGAGTGAGTTGTCTTCTTCCCACCACCCGCAGTCTCTCTCCCCTGTCATCTCTGCAGCTGCCGACCACCTTCCCTTCGGAAGGTCACATTCTCCAGGACCGTTTCCAGGATGACTTGTGTACTGACAGCACAGATTTGTGGTTCCATCCTTAAGGGTAGAAGATCAAATGTTTTACACCTAAACATCACACTAGTCCTGACTTGCCATGTGAGTAAAACTGCCCGTGCAGGGTTTCACGCAGCACTCACACTCTGAGCATGCTCTGTAAGTCCTAAAAGTAAAACAGCTCACGCAGGGTTTCACATAGCACTCACGCTCTGAGCATGCTCTGTAAGTCCTAAGAGGTCAAGGCCAAGGCCTCTGGACCAGTGAGGACCAGTGGACTTGTTCTTCCCTCCACCCAAATCGCTGTTACATGTTTTTCTTCCGTTGGCTTCCATAGTAGTTTCTCCTTCTGGATTTTCAGCCTCTCTGACTCCCTCCTCTCCTTACTTCCTAGATTCTTTCAAATGATTTCTTTTGGACTCTCATAAAAATAACACTAGTATACATTTCTCTGCGTGTGCGCTGGTGTTGGGAGATGGGATCTCTAAGAGATTTCCCGGGACCTAGGGATATAGCTCAGTGGCGCTTCGGTCTTCAAATATTTTTGAATAAACAAGAGAATTTCTGAATATAGTTTGGTTCCTTCTGGACCTAACTCCAATTTTACACTGCAATTGAAGATACCCTGCAATTAGTGTAAAAAAAATTTACCACACAACTATGAAGACAAAGTACAGAAAGCAACATTTAGGAAGGGTGGGCACATTACCACATCTGACTTGGTGGTGAACTTCTGCGTTTGCAGACTCTCTAGAGCCATCCACTTCACTGGCAGCTTTGCGCCCGTTTTGTTGTGGACACTGTAGTATTCTTTATCGTACATGTCTCTGGCAAGACCGAAATCAGCAACCTTGACAGTGAATTTTTCATCCAACCTACAGGTGAAAAATTATTACTGACGGGAGTAGACTAATTTACAACAGCGCTGACTATCTATAGATTTTCAAAAGCGGCTTCAGTATTAGTGATCCATAATGTCCTCTGGCCTATTGACTAGTGCTAAATTTCAGCGGGATTCCTGAATAAAAATGCCTGACATTTACATTACAAATTCCACTGGCCTGAAGAGAGACATTGTGACGGACATGGCATTTGCTATGGTGTAAGCTTGCAGAAAAGGTGAAGCTGGACTCCACTTACCTTTCCTCGGTGGGAAAATAGAGTACCAGGCCTGTGCACAGCATCACCTACAGCAGGAGTCTCTGCTTGTTATCTTACTCACAGTATGTTTCATGGAATGAAGAGGCTATGGGTGCTATTTCACTGGTTTTGTTTTTGTTGTTTTTTTTTTTTTTGTTTCTTTTTTGCTCTTATTTTAGAGCCCTGAAGCCAGCCTGCACACAAAACTCATGTGTGCCATCAGTGAGGTAGTGAGACCTTGAGCAAAGCACTCGAGAAAGCTGTCATGCTAAAAAAAAAAACAATCCACCCAACTCAACCCAACCCAACCCGACATCAGTGAGACAAACACTTTCTGCTGAGACTGTGTATCCATTGTTTAACGTACTTTTATGATAGTACCCTGAGCAAATCCTAGGTAAGCATTAATAGCAGGGCTCTTCCCATCACACATACCAGGAGCCACTAATCAGTGCTCTGCAAGGGAAAGCCGGGTGTGTGTGTGTGTGTGTGTGTGTATGTGTTCAATTATAAACTGTTGACTGTTGTTGATACACAGCCGGGCAGCCAGACACAAATAAAAGTTCTTTGTATATTCATTCCCGAAGACCATGTTTGGTAGCGCTTCTGCAGGCTGGCTTCAGGGCTGCCGTTGGGAGTCACACTGCACGGTATTCCTGGGACCAGCTTTCCCGTCTCACTGTCAAATGCAGGAGATCAAATTCTCTCTCCCAATCGCTAATACAGTGTGAAACCACAACACTGGAGACTGCTGGTGGGAAGGGCCAAGAAAGCTGAGGTACAGAGCAGCTGTTTGAGGTCCCCTGTGGAGCAACCTTTTAAATGCTTTGTTTGATAAAACTAAAAGCCCCACCCACACACCAGGGGCTTACAGATTCACTCAAAATAGTCAAGGAAATACTTTTTTTTTTTTTTTTGCTTCGAAGAGAAGAGAGAAAACATCCTTACTGGCATCTAAGAAAACACTTCATTTGTACTTTGCAAATAGAGATATTTTAATACTTACATGCAGTTTCTTGCAGCTAAGTCTCTGTGGACAAACTTTTTGCTGGCAAGATATTTCATGCCTTTGGCTACTTGAAGACCAAATCCTATAAGATCTTTCACAGTTGGGTTCTGCAATCAAAGAGAGTCCGAAATGCATAAACTAAGTACTCAGTGTTCTAACAGTGAGCTCAGAATACTGCAGTGTTTATATGACTTATCTTGTCTCAAATAATAACTCATGCCCCGTGGAGAACCACAACTGTTTGTTAAGTAGTACTGTATACAAAGCATCATCGGGCTAGATGTTTTCTATAAATTTTAGCTATTTTGTACACACTTCTACTTGGGAAGTGTCATAGGCTCTGTTTTCCAGATAGGGAAACTCAAGTGTTTTGAAATGCAGGTTTTATAATTTGGTGCATGATGACACAGAGCTGATCAGGAGACAGTTCCTGTTGAAAAGACAGTTTGCTTCTTACAGTTTGCAAAAAAATTATAACCCTATATGATACACCACACATGCAGGGCTGTATCAGGAAGCATCAGAAGTAGTCAGGGGGCAGGAGGGGAAAACATGGCCAAGATACTTTATTGTAGTTTCCTTGTGAAGGTGCAAGACAAAGCCAGTCTTGGCTATAGTTCCAGCAGGCTGTCCTAGGGCTCTCATGCCTGGGTCCTAGGATGATTAGAATAAGTAGACAGTAGCTCAGAGTCTGAGAGCCAGATGGGGTAGCTGAGAAGTTGGTTTGCACAAGAAGGACACACTCTAAAGGCACTTTGTAGAGTTAATTAACTCTGAAAGGAGCAATCCTATCCAAACCATCAAGGATCTAGATGTCAAAGCATCAGGAACTTGGTAAATGTAGGAGAGTCAGAGAAACAAGTTGAACCACTCCAGAGGACAAGTGGTGCGTCAGGAAGTCTGTTGGAAGCTCACCAGAACGAATGTTCCAGTTCACTCACCATCCAGCAGTCCTGGACCGGGGCAGAGAACAGCATCTACCGTTCTCTACCCACCCACAACACTGCACAGGCAGAGGACAGGCTTTAGTGACTGTAACACTGGAATCTGAAGTTGCACATCTCACTGTGGCTGACAGCCCTGAGAAGGGTCTTATTATCCACAATGGGGGCTGTCTCTCCTTCAGCAGCTACTGTGGAGTTTCTGAGCACAACATTCCAGCGAGAACACAGCCAGAAGGGCTGCCGTCCTTGTTTGTACACATAGCCCGTGAACGGGGCATATCTTGTAGCTTAGCATCCCCTTAGGACATATGTGTAAAGCACCAGTCTAACCTCCGCTCTCTAGGTTTTAAGAAGCCAACTTCTATTCTGTAATGGACAATAGGACATCTCTCCCATGCTTTAATCCTGGGAAAACAGCGCTAAAGAGAAGGTGTCATATCTAAGCTGACTGACTCATCAGAGAGATGACAAGGGTTAAAGTAAGGTCTTTGCAATGTCAATTCGAATTATCTGCAAACTCTTTTACACTCTGAGGGTGTTTTATTCTTTTGGCTGAACAGAAACTATTTCCTTAACCGTCCTAGGGCTTACTTAGCATCATGTTTGTACAGTCATTTTTGATAAAGAGCAAAGCTACTTGGTTGACCCCCCACAGGGTCCTGCACTGCAGTAGTCAAGCCTGAGGCCATCTAATCGGTTTAGTTCTGGGAGCTCCTCATTGCACTCTCCTCAGCTCTGGCCTGGCCAAAGTTCTCTCAACTGTTATGTCCTGGTATAAGTGTCATTAAAAACCTCACACCCACAAGAGGTGTGGCTCTCTTTTGTAACTGTGAGCTCATCTATTTGGCTAACATCTATTAAGAGCCTATGTGCTGAGCCCTGGGCCCACAGGAGTAAATGAGATAAGCAAAGTTCCTACCCTGTAAGCGTGTATGTGTATGTGAGCATGCGTGTATATGGTATTTGAAGGTTTGTATGTGCTCAGGCCAGGGAGTGGTACTATTAGAGGGTGTGACTCTGTTGGAGTCTGTGTGGCTTTGTTGGAATAGGTGTGTCAAGGTGGGTGTAGGCTTTCAGACCCTCATCCTAGCTGCCTGGAAGCCAGTATTCCACTAGCAGCCTTCAGATGAAGATGTAGAACTCTCAGCATCTCCTGCACCATGCCTGCCTGGATGCTGCCATGCTCCCACCTTGATGATAATGGACTGAAACTCTCAACCTGTAAGCCAGCCCCAGTGTTATCCTTATAAGAGTTGCCCTGGTCATGTGTCTGTTCACAGCAGCAAAACCCTAACTACAACATGATATCTGCTTGTTTATTGCCTAGCACAACACTATTTGATATCATATAAAGTAAGATACACATATACTTTAAAGTGAAGATAGATGAAACATATCACATATTTTAACCCAAATTTTCTAAAATATTATTTCAACAGCTGAGCAATACAAGGAGTTATTAAAGATCTATTCCTCTTCTTCTAAGATAGCATCTGGCTATGGACGTTACAGAGAAGGTACTGAATCTCAGCTGACTGGGCAGGAGGCAGGGTTGACAAGTAGCTTTTTATTATAAGACCCAAATGCTTGCGTTGGAGCTGGAAAGATGGTTCAGTAAGTAAATGCTTGCTTGTAAGCAAGCTGGATTCTGATCCCTAGTACCCATGTAAAAGGCAGGTGGTGTGGCACACCTCTAACTCCAGAGCAGGGGCAGAGACAGGCAGATCTTAGGGCCTCACTAGCTAGCTAATTTAGGCAAAATGTCGAACTCCAGTTTTGGGGAGATACCTTGTCTCAAAAACCTAAGGTAGAGAAAGAATGGCTGAAGAAACCCAATGTCAGCCTTTGGCTCGAACATGTACTCTGATAGGTGCGTGTGCAGCCATCCCAATACACCAAACAAAGAAACAAGAGTGCAAGCAAACCAATGGGCTGGAAAGATGGCGCCCTTGTGGAGGGCATTTGCTGCTCTTGCAGAGGACCTGGATTTGTCTCTCTGCACATACACGATAGCTCATAGCTTAGGTCAACAAGCTTAGTAAAGCACTTACGTGAGTCTCATTTCGAATGAAATTTCGAAGATCTCCATGCTTCATATAGGGCAGAACCACCAGAGGCGACCCTTCACTCCGCAGGCAGATTCCCAAGAGTGAGAGGACATTGGGATGGCTGAAGTCTTTCATGATGATTCCCTCAGTCAGAAACTGGGAGACTTCTTCTATATCTGTGATTCCTGAAAAGTTCAGTGTTGAGACTTTAGCCTCATTGGAGGGCAACGAATATCTTCAAATTTAGATAGCGAGAGCAAAAAAAAAAAAAAAGTCCCCAAACCAGCAGGTGACACCTTGTCCACACGCTTCAACCTTAGGGCGTTCTTCCTATAACATGCCTGAGTGAATGGGGTCTGGGGCAGAAAGGTTTTTTGTTTCTTCTCACTTTCCTTGCCTATCAAGAGGGTCACATCTGAGAATCACAACTAAGAACTGATTAGTAACAGAAAGTATGAGGTCTTTTAAAAAACATTTTGTTTTATTTATTATTACTAGTAGTGTGTGCGTATGAGGGAGTTGGGGGGGCAGATGATTGTGAGCCACCCATGGATGCTGCTGGGGACAAAACCCAAGTCCTCTGGAAGAGTAGGAAGTTCTCTTAACTGCTGAGCTATCTCTCTAGTCCTGCATAACATCTTTTTAAAATGACATAAGAGATGGGGGCCTTCAGAAATGGAGATCTAAGTACCCAGGAGAATTATTCCTTCCATGCTAGGATTTGATGAAAAATGGACGGTTATGAAAAAACACGACTAGATCAAAAAGCCTGTGACCTAATGACTGGAAACCACTGAAGGGGAACCCTGCAATTGTCCCTCTCTCTGGGACAGCGTCTCTTCTTCCTGGGTGTAAGTAGCACCCCTTCTAGAATGAGGGTCTTATGAGTAGCCATTAGACAATGTGAGTCAGGGAAAATTTTGTGGTCATGCAGCTCAAAAACAGAAAGAGGATGCTCAGAATGAATGTTTCAAGGGATTATGTCTGGCTTTTGGGAAGAGGGGTTCTGGTTTCTATGATCTGCCTTGATAGGGAGAAGTTCTAATTTTTAAGGCCTACTACTTTCAGGAATAAAGGAGACCTGGGGTCAGAGAGGCAGGAGATAGTCAGAAGAGGTCTGTCAGAGGCCTTTTAGTTCAAAGAACTCAGCAAACCAATCCCGTGCAGTGTAGGATATTGTTTCCTGACCCTCGATGGTGTCACCTTGTGG
This sequence comes from Apodemus sylvaticus, assembly GCF_947179515.1. Taxonomy (NCBI): domain Eukaryota; kingdom Metazoa; phylum Chordata; class Mammalia; order Rodentia; family Muridae; genus Apodemus; species Apodemus sylvaticus. Next base: position 41,328,494 of record NC_067473.1, on the reverse strand, counting down.
AGTACCATCAAGTCATCACTGGCAGCATCATTCGTAAAACAGAGTTCAGGAAACAACTGTTCTCATGCCAAAGCACAGATTGTCTTCTGCAGATACAAACCAAAGAAGCACACTGTTCCATCTGGGCAGTATCCAGGGCCTAGGCTGTCAAGTGCTGTTGTAGTTGGCTAGATAGTGTTTGGCTTCATGGGCCATGTGGTTGGTGTCTGTTGCAGATACTTAACTCTACGGCTGAACCATGAAAGTGTAGACAGTAAATGCCTGGGTCTTTACCCATGAAAACAGTTCAATGATTTCTGATCCAGGAGAATTTGAGGACCAGTCACCATGAGGCATATGTAAGTAGCTTCCCAACTCCTTTTCTGTACTGAGCCCTATTTCTGTAGATGCTCTACCACTGAGCTACATCATCCGAAACTAAGTGGGTTACATGTGTTTGTGTGTATGCAGTGTATTCATGTGTGTGTGTGTGTGTGTGTGTGTGTGTGTGGCATCCATTGTCTTTTTGCACCATTCCTTTGAGACAGGGTCTCTCACTGAATTTGGATCAAGGCTGCTGGCCAGCAAGCCCCAGCAATACTGTTTCCAATCCCTACAGTTCTGGGGCTACAAACACTTGTGGACATGCCGGGCTTTTTTTGTGAGTGCAGGGATCTGAGCAGTAGGTCTTATGCCTATTGCTCTTACCCCAGCATCTCCCCAGCCTCAGAATAGCTAGTGGTTAGTGTGGTACGTCCTAGTTACTTCTAGAAAGACATACTGAGGGCATGATAGCACACCAATGAAAAGTTAATAGCATTAACATAAATTTCTGAAGAATCTCTTTGGTGTTCCTGAGATGATGATGGAGGTCAACGTGGTCTGACAACAGTAACCACATGACAAGGACAGAAAGATGTCTTGGGGTTAGGACTGTCCTGAGTAAGAATGGCAACACTGCTTTCCTCTGAGGCCAATTTATTGATCAGTTTACTTAATCTACCATAGTTTGCTGCTGGACCCCATGTAGACTACTGTCCCTTTAATTATTTTGTAGTCAGGTAGCCAACAAAATGAACCGTATAGAACGATTCTCATCATGGAGATTAGATTAATGTTTAAAAGAGTTGAAGTAGTTCTGGTGTCTGAGTGCCTTGGAGGGAAACCTACCATCTATACTTTCAAAGCTTATTAATTCTAATACAAATCTGTAATATAGTTGGCTAACATTTACCCAGGTGGCTTCAAATTCGAAAGTATAAAATTAGAAAGTAAGAAAGCAAATATGTGTGCTCTGTCAACAAAGGCAGAGCCAGGGACCCCTCATGTGTAGAGCACACTGGCATGTCCAACGTCACAATTTTGTCCATAATTATGCCTCTGCATCAGTAAAGACTAAGTTTATGTTTATAAGCATTCCTTGGTCTCTAAAGAGACTGTGTGCTTGTTCTAAAGAGTTGTCTACTTGACAGCTCAATTTTTAAGAAATTTCTAATTACATGGGGACACGCTGCGTCTCCTGAGGAAATTTATTTCTGTGGAACACCTCATTCCCTAGCTGTGGAGAAGTGAGGGCTAGCACACTTAATGATTTGTCGGTTCTCTGCCATCACATTTCTCTCCTGCTCATACTATTTCAGTTATTAGTTGTTTTTTTTAAATGGAAGTACTGGTTAAAAAACAATTATAGTAGTGTCTCTGGGCAAAATGAGTCATTACTATGGTATGTGCCAGTGCTTCCAATAGTTTCCACAAATGTCATTTGCAAAATAAATGTTATAAGTGGAACATGGCTAAATGACACTCAGTTCATCTAAGAGACTCACCGCTCCTACTGCCTTACTTATTCATTCTCCATGGGGTAATTTCAGAGGGGCTCTCTCAGTAAGTGTTTAGACGAAACACATTTTCAGGATTAATTCCACAATTTCAGTAGCAGATGACTTTTTCCACCAGGGAAAGTGCAAATCAACACTTCATTATCTGCAGACCACAAATGTACCCTTCACCAGTAAATGCAACTTACTATTCAAGGATTTCACAGCACAGTGGATTTTCTTTCCGTCATTGTCCAACAAAGTTCCATGATAGACACAGCCAAAATGCCCTATTGAAAAAGAGAACTTGCTAGAGTTATACTGACTCTATGCAACAATTATTTATTTAGCCTTTTTTTCCTGTGAGACAAAAAAGGTACATTGTTTATGACACTTTCATTAATCATAACACTCTGTATGGTACAAATGTTAGATATAAATATAGATGCAATACATTTCTCTCATGTTATAAGCAATGCAATTATGTTGAAAATTGTAAGGAATATGGCTTATTTTAAAAGATGATATACTAAAACATCAAGTCATTGGGTATTACTATACACAATAATAGCTTCTGCATGAGACTGATTGTTTTTAAGGATAAATAATATTAAAGAAAACATGTAAATAATTTTATCCATTTGAGTAAGTATAAAATAAGCCTTCTATAGTCTAGTAACTGGTTATAAATAATGTATTATAGAGTAAGGATTTCCCCTGTTAGTCATCAGTTAACATGTAAGCGACGCTGGCAAGAATCAAAAGGCAGTTGCCCAAATGGAGCAGATTCACTGTGACTCACTTCGCGCATTTCCCTCTGACTTTACCCACTCAGTTCCCCAATGGCGGCCTTTCAACAGTGGCAGTAATTTTTCCCAGAGGTGCCAAATGTCTGATAGCTGTGCAAGTCATTCAATTAATTCATGGAGTCCAGCAAGCTGTCCTGAGCGCTTACTCTATGAGGTAAGGGGCTATCCTCTGTGACACAGAGATGGACACAATAAAACCCATGCCCATGAGTGCTCACAATTTTCCAGGGGGGTGGAACATATAAACAAACAATAGTTAATATCGATAACTCTTTAGTGACTGGAGCTTGGGAGAAATAATCACCATGTTAACACCTATCATGATGAAAAATGTCCTGGTTTTACATGTACAGTGAGTATTGGCTTACAGACAATTCTACTAGGCTCCTCCCATAATGTAGAAACAGAGACCTAGCAACAGCTTACGTTATAACCTGCGGCCAGGAATAAGGCTGGTATAAAAGAGGAATGCTTACACCCCACACCCCAGCTCTCTTTATCTCCTATCTCTCCCCCTCTCCCTCCCCTCTCTCTCTCCCTCCCCTCTCCTCCTCCCTCTCCTCTTTTCTCTCTCTCTTTCTCTGTCTCCACCTGTTCCTGTCAGGCCTTCACCCCCCAATATTAAAAAGCCTTCCACTTATACTAGGCCTGTCACTTAACATGTCTGTTCAGATGAACGTCTAGGCACAGGCCCATTGAGCGGTTCCCTCCCGCTGCATTACACGGCTGTTTTACAAAACACAACAGTGAGAATATAATCAGTGAGACTCTACACTCCAATACTGGCACACGTACTGGATTCACAGGCTAGTAATATAAAATTGTGCACAGAGGCCACTTTTCAGGAAGAAACAACTTACAAGCTCAGCTCTGGATGCTCGGAAGGACCCGTGTTCACACCCCGCCACCCTTCTCCTGCATCATCCTGGCAGATGCTAATACAACCTCTTTACAGCATTTAAAATAAGAGTAACCCAAAGCCATTCAGTACTAAGTTAAAAAGGATTTTGCAGTAGACTTTATCTCATGGCTTCTGGTTGGTTTCTCTTCCTGACAAATATTTCCTCCCATAGTGTTAGTGTTTGAAGTTATCGATGAGCTGGCTAGCTTATTGCAAATAGTCATTCTTTGTGTGAAGAAATTGGAGTGCATTGTGGAGATGATATATGCTGCCTTAGATTAGGGGAGGGTTATAAATTTCCCGTATCCTGATGCTGTCCAGCAGTGTACAAGCAGCTATATACTAAGACTTTGTTACTGCTGTCAGGATAAAGAAAGATTGAAGAGATAAAAGAGTAAAAAAAAATTGGCATGATTTTTTTCCCAAGAAACTATAGTCACTGTGAGAAATAGGAGGGAGAAATGGGGTCTTCTCTCCTATGTTGGGGATAGTATCCAAAGGCTTTCACGCACAGGGCTGTCTCCGTGGATATGCTTTTTCACATCTGTACATCTGCAGGACAGAACTCAAACACCTCATAATCAGGCTGTCAGGAGCCCTCAGCATTGTCTAAGTTCCTAATCTGCAAAGCAGGAGATAAAAGGCTTACTGGAAAACTGTACTTAACAGTGAGCTGAGTGGAAACACTTACCTCTTCCTATGACTTCATTGAAATGTACAATCAGGCTACTGGGTCCAATCACTACATGCTGAACTGCTTGGACCAGCTCTGGATTTAGAGCGCTGAGGTCAATATGAACCGTATTTTGTAGTAATGGGCTGGATATATCAGAGTCTCCACTCGTCAGGATGGGGGACAGATCTGTCAGAGGATATTGCACTTGTCTGCACGCTCCATTCTGAGAGGAGTTGGGAAACTGGTCTGCAAGGTAAAGCAAACAGATGCAGCCATGAGACCTCACGCACTGGGGTGTGCCTCAGGGGTGGCAGAGGGGTTAGTAGTGGATGTTAACATTATCGAAATGCTAGCTACTGCATTCAGCGAGGCTGGGAACACCCTTTGCAAAGAAATGGTTAGAGAAAGATGGTAGGGAATCCAGAAAAGGCACATACACTTAGATGTTTGGACAGAGAAACATTGTATAAAGTGCTTAGAAACAAAAATTCAAGTGAGCAGTGTTAACAGTAAACTCTTGTTTGTCATATCGGTTTCCTTGGGTATTTATTTCTTTTTATTAAGTTCATAGTTCATTTGAAGACATATTCTTCCTCTAAGAATCAGAAGCAGTATGGACAGGTGATGGCTTCTAGGGGAAAGGGTTAATTTTCCTTAAGTCTGAGGACCATGTTTGAGTATATGACCCCATACCCAGGAATATGTGGGTATCTAGATATATCTAGATAAGTTATTATCTAGATAAGTTATTAAAAAGACAAAAGAGCACATGAGATGGGGTGAGGAGGACAGGGAGTCAGTGGGAAGAGGAAGGGTGAAAATGATCAAGATGCATTTTATGAAAATTCCCAAAGGATTAACAAAAGCATTATACTACAAGGAAAAAAAATCAGATGCTCAGTGAAAGTGGTTAAGCAATTGCCCAGTCCTGCAAATATTCAGTTCAGACATAATATATAAATATTCAGTTCAGACATTATATATATATATATATATGTGTATATATATACACATATATATATATATATAAAAGTCACACTTTGAGATGACGACTTATTAATGGAAATGATTAGTATTGTGGAAACTCCTGGACGAGGGAATATGTATAGAAAAAAATACATACAATCAATACAAGTTGAATATCCCTTTCAAAAATACTTGGGACCACAGATTGTTCAGATTTTGAATTTTCTCAGAGTTTGAAAAAGTGGCATGGGCTTTACTGGTTGACTATTTATCCCTGATCACACAATCTGAAATTCAAAATACAAAATATGAAACTTTTAAGCCTAATACTTCAAAGTATCATAGTTCTTAAGGGCCGAGGAGATAGCTCAATGGGTAACAACACTTGCTTTTCAAGCATGAGGACTCCAGTTCAAATCCCCGGTTGCCATGTAAACAAAACAAAACAAAAACATTGCAGAACCAAGACAGGCAGATCCCAAGAGATTCTAGCAAGCCTAGCCAAAAAACGGTAAGCATCAGGCTCAGGGACAGAGCCTATCACAGGTAACAAGGCCACGAGTGATAGCCATGACTACTGACATCTTGCTCTGGGCTCTACATGTAGGTACAAGGACATGCACACACAGACACACGCAGACACACACCCACATACACCCCCCCCCCACGCATGCACATCACAGTTCTTTCAACTTTTTGGGGAGGGGGTTATGGTTGTCAACTTGTACTTATATATCATTGGAAATAGCTAATGCGACATTCTCAGGATCAAGAGTCCTGCACAGCAGTGCTCAGTCCTCCCACATTATTGTGGGGCCACAGACTTAGAGCAGGCAGTCGGACCTGTGCTAGTGTGCCCTACCACTGTTGAGTTGAGGGTGTTTGGGCAGGGCTCACTTTCCCACTAGCCGATCTTTACAACCAAGGTGCTCTAAGAACCTTAAGCAAAGTTTCTTTTGTAGGGAGATGGCACATTCATGCCAAGGTTAAGGAGCTGTGGCTTTTAAACCTAAGCGAGGCAAAGAAGCCACTAGGTACTTTGCATTTCCCACTGGAACAGCACCCACAACAAAGATCGGACCTTAGAAGCACAGCAACTGGCTGTGTGTGTGTGTGTTTGTGTGTGTGTGTGTGTGAGAGGAGGACTTCTTAATGTTTTACATTCCTCACTTGACTAACATGTGTCATCATGGCTAGGAAAACAAGCTTCTCCCTGGCTTGTTTTCCACCTGCTCCTTGCAGGCAGGGAAAGTAAGATGGGCAAAGGAAGGCCACCCAAAGAGAACACCGAGAGTGTGCCCATCCCAAACTTAACCAACAGCAACTGCAGAGCTCTTTTTCTATAGCTGGTGAAAACAGGGTTGTTTTTTCCCCATGAGGACCCAGAATTCTCTATGACATTTCAGCAGTATTACATCTGGATGATACTTCTTTGTGTATTTGAGGCCTAGGCGGGAGTTTCCTTCAGGAGACCACTGGTTTGTATCTTACAAAAGTTTTTCCTCAGTCCCTGAGACTCCAGAGCTCTGAACTCCAGGTGCAAAGGTAAGTGAGGGTGAGGGAAAGGGTTAGAAAACCCTCATTCGACTCCTTGCTATTAAAGGGGCAGCCAGAGGTCAAGTCTTACTTTTCCCTTTATCCACCCACCATTTGTGAGGCCCTCTTCAAAGTTCTAGAGTCTTCCTGGGAGGTTGCATTTGTTTGTTTTGAGCTACTGATTATTATGACTAAAAAGGCCCTTCCAAAATTTTTCTGGAGGGATTTTTGAGATTCATTGTCTGACTGAGTAAGTATTATTGACCAAAAGAGCTACTGTGGAAAATACTAAACATGCTTAAACGGAGTTAAAAATAGTCATGACATCATCAGCTTTCTTAAGTACTGAGTTTCTTGTTTAATTGTAAGCAAATAATATTATCTGTTGTTGCTATTGGGGACCACTTACCTAACCCACCTTTTACCACCCCCTCTCTCATACACACACACACACACACACACACACACACACACACACACACACACACACAAACAAACACACTTTAAAGATCAAGAAAGCCTTATGGTGTGTGTGCTTGTATGTGTTTATATTGTGCTTGTGCCAGAGGCCAATGCTTGGTGTTGCCCTCAACCCCTCTCTAATTTATTTCTCTGAGTGTGGAGCCTCTTGGCCCACAGACTCCGAGGATGTGTGCCCTCGATGCCAAGGACATGTGACTTTTATGTATGTTTTGGTGACACAAACTCAGGTCCCCTTTCTTGGGCTGTAAGCATTGTATGGACAATCATCTCCCATGCTCAGGAAAGCTTTGTAAAAAGCAGTTAGTTGTAAACTCTAATAATTCCAGGTTAGAGCTATTAAACATGGTTATGAACTACTACTTCTATCTCAAGTTTAAAAGCAGGCACTGAGCTTGATTTGTCCACAATCGTAAAGGACTGGGTTTCTTTCTAACGGTGAATGGAGTCACGTGGGGCATTCGACAACCTCTGGAGAACTAACCTAAGTCTCAGGAAGGGCAATAAGCGGTGAGAGACATGCAACGCTCAGCGTCTCACTGCTTGGTGTTTTGGATGAGCAGCTTCTAACTTCTCCATATCCACGCTGTCTGTGACTCACTTTATTTATCCAATGGTAGATATTTCAACAGGGAAGTGCTTGCACTTGACTCATGTCCTGTAACTTCTAAAGATAATGGCCCTGGTACAATACAGACATTTTGCTTTGTGCGAGGCATGTTTAAATAAAACAATGTGAAATGCCCTGGCCAAACTGACTGTTTGTCGGCCTGGTGTTTTGCAAAGCAGATGATGTTGATGAATCGCACAACTGGAGGTTTTACTTGGATACGTCTCAAAATGTATTCAAGTCAGAGATGATGGTAGGTGAAAGATATGCTCATTGAGAATGTTGTAAAAAGTTAATAATGACATAGTTCAAAACTTTCCCCTCCCCAAAGGTAGTATTTTAAAATTACATTTAAATAAAAATATTTTATAACTAGAGTCTAGCTGAAGGATTAAGGAGAGCTTCTCAGTGTCTTAGCATTGTTGAGATAAGTTACCTCACTCAAATAATTCTAAAGCAAACCTTTCTGTATGTGAGCAGAGAGCTTGCAGATGCGAAAATTCCAATAGGATACCTGCATGAGTTTGATTTTTAAAGTGAAGGCCATGCAATTCTGCACCAAGCTAAATATTCGTTTGGCAGAGGTCAACACTTTTTTTTCTACTTGAATAAAAATATCAGGACAAAAAACAAAAAGCAAGAACAATGCCACAGCTCACAGAGGTCTACGTATAGATATTTCTCAGGATAGTAAACTGAATTATACCTTCTGGAAAAGTAGCTCTGTAGTCTACAGACTCATTTGAAACCATCTCTGTAGTTGGACTTACACTTCGGGCACTTACAAGCCTATCCAAATGAGGAGTGTGTACTCTTGCGTCATAGCGAACTAATTCACTGCCCAGA